>NW_027361766.1:15875000-16342500 GCF_039654945.1 Dendrobates tinctorius | reverse complement strand
TGTACAGGCTTAAGCAGTGGGACACGTCTGGCACTGCAGGATCTGAGTCCATGGTGGCGTAGTGTGTTACTTATGGTAGGCCTTGTTACATTGGTCCCAGCTCTCTGCAGTTCATTCACTAGGTCCCCCCGCGTGGTTCTGGGATTTTTGCTCACCGTTCTTGTGATCATTCTGACCCCACGGGGTGGGATTTTGCGTGGAGCACCAGATCGAGGGAGATTATCAGTGGTCTTGTATGTCTTCCATTTTCTAATTATTGCTCCCACAGTTGATTTCTTCACTCCAAGCTGGTTGGCTATTGCAGATTCAGTCTTCCCAGCCTGGTGCAGGGCTACAATTTTGTTTCTGGTGTCCTTTGACAGCTCTTTGGTCTTCACCATAGTGGAGTTTGGAGTCAGCCTGTTTGAGGGTGTGCACAAGTGTCTTTTTATACTGATAACAAGTTTAAACAGGTGCCATTACTACAGGTAATGAGTGGAGGAAAGAGGAGACTCTTAAAGAAGAAGTTACAGGTCTGTGAGAGCCAGAAATCTTGATTGCTTGTTTCTGACCAAATACTTATTTTCCACCATAATATGCAAATAAAATGAAAAAAAAACAGACAATGTGATTTTCTGGATTTTTTTTTCTCAGTTTGTCTCCCATAGTTGAGGTCTACCTATGATGTAAATTACAGACGCCTCTCATCTTTTTAAGTGGTGGAACTTGCACTATTGCTGACTGACTAAATACTTTTTTTCCCCACTGTATGTCTCAGGAGGCAGGCTCAGACGGTGTCAGGCACAGTATGGATTTGACGGCCCAGATTACACAGCGGAGGAGCAGGGAGAGGTAAAGATTGCTAATGCTGGGGCCCTGCCCAAGCAAGGGGGGCCCACTCGTGGGCGTCGGTACTGGCACTGGGCCCCTCATAGTACAGCTGTGTGTCTGACGGCGGGTGTGCACCACCACCGTCAGAGACACTTGATTGCACTATGAGGGACCCTGTGCCAGTGCCCGCGCCCAAGAGTCGGCCTACCCACCTGTCCAGGGCAACGGCACTCGCACGGTGTCGTGCGGTAGGTGGTGACCCCGGCCATGGGGGGGGAGGCAGCACAGTTAGGGAGTTTTAGAAAGTGGCTTATGTTGATGTTGGACATTCAGCTGATGCAAAAGGCGAAATAGGTGAAGTACCAGGAAGAGGTGGACCAAAGCAAGCCATTTTTCTGTCACCCTATGTGTCATCAGGGGAAGGTGGGACAAAATCCTTGGAAACCCATGCGTGGTTCATTTGAATGAAGGTTAGATCATCCACATTTTGGGTTGACAGACGGGTCCTTTTTTCTGTCAGGATTGATCCAGCTGCACTGAAGACTCTTTCCGATAGCACACTTGCAGCTGGGCAAGTGAGCTCCTGTAAGGCATATTGGGCCAATTCAGGCCAGGTGTCCAGTTTAGCGGCCCAATAGTCAAAGGGGAATGACCTGTGTGGGAGAACATCGATATGGGAGGAAAAGTAGTTTGTAACCATAGTTGACAACTGCTGTCTCCTGTCACTTTCCATCGATGCAGTATTACCAGTTGTGTGAGCGGTATTTGAAAAATCAGTCCACAACATTGTCATGAAACCCCTGTCTCCAACGCCACTTCTGCTGTATGCACCACGAACACCTCTGCCAAGCTGCCCCCGGCCCGTACGGCTCGTGTGAGAACCATCACCGCTGCTGTGTGCTGGGAATGCCTCAAGCAACCGATTTACCAGAGTTGCTTGTTTATTAGCCAATATTAGGTCATGGTTCTCCTGTGGCATGATGTTTTGTAATTTGCCTTTATAGCGTGGATCCAGGATGCTGGCCAACCAGTAGTCGTCATCGTTCATCATTTTGGCAATGCGGGGGTCCCTTTTTAGGATCCGCAAGGCATAATCTGACATGTGGGCCAATGTTCCCGGTGTCAATGATGCACTGCGAGTGCTGGGTGGAGGAGCACTTTCTGGCAAATCCACATCCCTCCAGTCACGCACAAACCCTGTACCAGACCTTGCCACGCCAACATTTTCACTTGCCCCACGAGATGCATCCTCCTCCCCTAAGTAATCATCCCCATCATCCTCCTCCTCCTCCTCTTCTTCCTCCACCTCGTCCAGGAGAGGTCCCTGAGCAGACAATGGCTGAATGTCGTCAAGGATTCCCTCCTCCTCTTCCTCCTCATCAACATTGGCTGCAGACGCCTGCTCCTTAAGGTGCGTCAAAGTTTGCATGAGCAGACGCATAAGTGGGATGCTCATGCTTAGGATGGCGTCGTCTGCGCTTACCAGCCGTGTGCATTCCTCAAAACACTGAAGGACTTTACAAAGGTCTTTCAGCTTCGACCACTGCACGCCTGTCAACTCCATGTCTGCTCTCAAAGTGCCTGGCCGTGTATCCTCCCATAAATGCATTATGGCCTGCCTCTGCTCGCACAGCCGCTCCACCGCTCCTGTGCAGGGTGGAGTTCCACCTTGTTGCAATGTCGATAATGAGGCGTTGGTTGGGAAGGTGGAGCAATCGCTGCAGCTTCTGCATACGAACGGAGTGTACAGGCGACCGGCGGATGTGCGCGCACAGTCTTCGCACCTTCTGGAGCAGGGCTGTTAACTCTGGATAATTTTTGAGGAAGCACTGCACCACCAGGTTTAAGGTGTGAGCCAAGCAAGGTATGTGGCTGAGTTTTGAAAGGGCTATGGCTGCCACAAAATTACGGCCGTTATCACCAACTACCTTGCCTGCCTCAAGATGTACACTGCCCAGCCATGACTCAGTTTGTCGCTTCAAGTACTCGGCCAGCACCTCGGCGGTGTGTCTGTCGCCCAAACACATCATCTGCAACACAGCCTGCTGACGCTTTCCACTAGCTGCTCGATAGGGGGACACATCGTGTGCAACAGTGGCAGCTGCAGATGGAGTGCTCGTACGACTGCGCTCTGTGGACGAGCTTTCGCTTCTGGAGGAGGAGGAGGAGGAGGAGGAGGGTCGAACGCCTACAGCCAACTGTTTCCTATACCGTGGGCTAGGCAGCACTGTCCCACCACCGCTGTCCCCTGTGGACCCTGCATCCACCACATTAACCCAGTGCGCAGTGATGGACACGTAACGGCCCTGGCCATGCCGACTGGACCATGCATCAGTTGTGAGGTGCACCTTTCCGCTCACTGACTGCTTGAGTGCATGGACAATGCGGTCTTTCACATGATGGTGGAGGGCTGGGATGGCTTTGCGAGAGAAGAAGTGGCGACTGGGTAGGTCATAGCGTGGTACTGCATAGGCCATGAGTTCGCGGAAAGCTGTGCTTTCCACCAACCGAAAGGGCATCATCTCAAACGAGATTAGTTTGGCAATGTGGGCGTTCAAACCCAGTGTACGCGGATGAGAGACTGAGTACTTTCTTGACCTACTCATAGTGTCTGGGAGGGTGAGCTGGACTTGAGAGCTGCATATGGTGGAAGTAGCGGTGGACAGGGCGGACTGAGAGAGGGTTGATGATGGTGATGGAGTTGGTGTTCTTTCTGATGGCCTAGAATCAGTCTTTCGTTGATATAACAGTGGGATTCCCTGACTGCTGTGGTCTTGCAACGACACATCAACATTTGCTGCTGTGCTAACCGGTGGGCTTACAGTGGGGGAAACAATGTAGCGTTGCTGACTACCTTCGTTGTGATCAGTTGCACATGTGGCACTTGAGGTTTGGTGTTGTGTCCACGCTTGCAAGTGCATGCTGGTTAAATGTCTAAGCATGCAACTGGTATTCAAATTTTTCAGATTTTTCCCTCGGCTAGAGGTCTTTGCGCACTTCTTACAGATAACCTTGGCCTGATCATGAGGATTTTGTTCAAAAAAGTGCCACACTGCACTCTTCCTACTTTGGCAGACATTTTGCGGCCTAGCACGCTGTGATCTTTTGACCCTCTGGACAAGCTGTCCAGCAACTCTTTTGATGTTTGGAACCTGTCTTTGGAGTGCTCCGGGCCTGCCAGATAACAGCTGTTGCGATGTCGATGTCTGCTGTGGATGCTCCTCATCTGAGCTATTGGAAGCAGCACCCTCTTCCCCCAATGGATGCCAATCTGGGTCAACAACTGGGTCATCCATCACCTCCTCTTCTATGTCATGTGCACCTTTCTCTGTGTCACCGTGTATGGTGGTATAGTGTGCGGGAAGGGGCACCTGAGTCTCATCAGGGTCAAAATCTGGCTCTGTACACTGCGAGGACAATGTAGTGCTCTGAGTGAATGTACCAGCTGAATCATCCATCAGCGGCTGTGCATCAGTGCACTCCATGTCAGATTCATCTTGGCCTGGGTAATTCACCATTTCACTTGATAATCCAGGCATGGTATGTGAAAACAGCTCCATGGAGTAATCAGTAGTATGGCCTGCGTCATCCTTCAATCTTGGTTGGGGTGAAGGACACAAGGAAAGGTGTGGTTCATGAACATGAGCCTCCAATGACGACTCAGTGCTTTTACTTTTTACAACTGAAGAAGAGGAGGCGATAGAGCTGGAGGCTGAGTCAGCAATGTAAGACAAAACTTTTTCCTGATGCTCTGCCTTTAAAAGCGGTTTGCCAACTCCTAGAAAACTAAGCGTTCGAGGCCTTATGTAGCCAGACGATGACGCAGGGTCAGCACCTCCTGCATTCGGTCCTATTTTGCTCTTGCCACTACCATCAGATCCATCACCAACACCATCATTACCAGCTGCCAACCCCCGCCCAATTCCACGGCCTCTTCCACCAGCCTTCCTCATTTTTGGTAGAAATGTAGACAAAATCCAACAAACTATATAGTAATGTAAAACAAGGTACAAGGTGTCTATAGGACAGGGGAGATTTAGAATTTCTGCGCACACTTGTGGACAGTGGACACTTTTGGATTGTGTGAGGCCCACTGATATCTGAGCGCTATGTGACAGGCTCGATGGCACAGCTGCCTGTGACCAAAGTGACGAGAGGATAATGGAGATTTTGAATCTCTGCACACACTTTTGGACACTGGACACTTGTGGATTGTGTGAGGCCCACTGATATCTGAGCGCTATGTGACACGCTCGATGGCACAGCTGCCTGTGACCAAAGTGACGAGAGGATAATGGAGATTTTGAATCTCTGCGCACACTTTTGGACACTGGACACTTGTGGATTGTGTGAGGCCCACTGATATCTGAGCGCTATGTGACACGCTCGATGGCACAGCTGCCTGTGACCAAAGTGACGAGAGGATAATGGAGATTTTGAATCTCGGCGCACACTTTTGGACACTGGACACTTGTGGATTGTGTGAGGCCCACTGATATCTGAGCGCTATGTGACACGCTCGATGGCACAGCTGCCTGTGACCAAAGTGACGAGAGGATAATGGAGATTTTGAATCTCTGCGCACACTTTTGGACACTGGACACTTGTGGATTGTGTGAGGCCCACTGATATCTGAGCGCTATGTGACACGCTCGATGGCACAGCTGCCTGTGACCAAAGTCACGAGAGGATAATGGAGATTTTGAATCTCTGCGCACACTTTTGGACACTGGACACTTGTGGATTGTGTGAGGCCCACTGATATCTGAGCGCTATGTGACACACTCGATGGCACAGCTGCCTGTGACCAAAGTGACGAGAGGATAATGGAGATTTTGAATCTCTGCGCACACTTTTGGACACTGGACACTTGTGGATTGTGTGAGGCCCACTGATATCTGGGTAAACAGCAATGCCAGCGTGTCAGGAAGCCTTAAAAGGCAGCCCAACAACCAACACCACTGATACACCACAATATAGCCTCCCCTTGCACTGCACACACAGTGACTTGTGTGTTGTGCAGGCCAAATCGCTAGCAGCAGAAGCAGTTTTTTTGTCTTCTTCCCTGCCTAACGCTCTCCCTACAGAATCAGCAGCAACCTCTCCCTATACTAAGATCGGCAGAAGTAAGATGGCGGTCGGCGTGCACGCCCTTTTATACCCCCTGTGACGCCCACCAAAGCAAGCCAATCACTTGCATGCCCTTCTGAAAGATGGTGGTGACCCGTGCCTAGGTCATCACGTTGCCCACAGTGTCCGTGGATCCTGATTGGCTGAAAAAGAGCGCAAAACAAACTTTTGAAACGCGACTTTGGCGCGTAAGTCGCCGACCTCGTGGCCGACCTCATCCTAGGGTCGGGTTTCGTTTCATGAAACCCGACTTTGCTAAAAGTCGGCGACTTTTGAATTTTTTTGACCCGTTTCGCTCAACTCTATTCATGAGAGCAAAGGGCTTGATCAAATTTTCAAACAAACCCTCAGAGATGAGAAATGCCATTTTCCACTCATCCCCCTACCGAATACAGATAAGATTATACGTTCACCTGATGTCCAACTTGGAAAACCACTTATCCCCAGATAATTGATTGTAAAGATCTGGAATAAGTGGGAAGGGGTAGGTATTTCTCACCGTAATTTTATTTGGTTCCTAGAAATCGAGGCAAGGGCGTAAACCACCATCTTTCTTTTTGACAAAAAAGAATCCAGCAGCCATAGGAGGGATGGAAGTGACCTTTACATAAACCCATGATCGTGTCCACCCTGACCCGGTCTAGTTCATCATAAATCAGTCCTAAAGCCTCAAAGAACCTATCCACATACATATATTCAGGGGCAGTAGCAGGTAAAGAAAAAGCCCAAGTTTGAGGACCCTCCCGGAGTAAAGAAATAATTATCCCCACTTGTTGACTCTCATCACCTGAGGATTGGGGTCTAAGGGAGAAAAGCAGCTTACGACTCTCCCTGAATGTACAGATCTTCTGCTTTTTCTGGAGAAGTATCAGGGAGCCTGACCGTAGGTTCAGGAGAGTGTAAAAAGACATCCATAGGGTCTGAGTGCTTACAGGCTGAAAATGTCATAGAACCCTGAAAAGACTTAACCATCTCAGTAAGTTCCCTCTGGAGTTGATTATGGAAAGTGGCCAGGGCTCTATGTTCCACAGACAAATCCTGCATCATTTGAGTCAAATTAGATATCTGATCCACAAGGGTATGAAGCAGATCTATAAAGAGAGGAATAAGGGAAAAAATAAATCTGTCTATGGCCAGTTATAATGTCATGCTGCAGCACTGCAGGTAAATGCAAACTCCACTATATGGCAGCAGAGTGGAGAGAAGGCTGAAATCCTGCTCAGAGCAGACCAGCAGAACTGCAGTGCAGCTACCACCAAGAAGCAGCAGAATATTCAGACCAGCCAGGTCAATACCAGAGAGTAGCGTAGTACCAAGGTGAATCCCAAACACAGAGTCAGAGGAGCGCCAAAGGTCCATACCAGTCCGTAGCAGAAGTACCAGAAGCAAGAGACAGAATCAGGTCAGAGCCCAAGCCGAGTCGAAAACCGGGGAATCCAAACACACAGGGACACACAGAGTCGGGATGGGTAAGAGTGAACAGACACGGGCAAAGACAGCTAAATGAAGCAGGACAGGGTTTCACCAGAGCCAGCTACACACACCACAGGAAGAAAATATAACTGGCACTGCCTGCAGGATGCAGCGCAGAGAAATAGCAGACCCAACACCGGAACAAGGCCGAGAAAGTTAACCCCTGACATGACCAGACAGGGAAAGGAGAGACAAGACCCAAAGCCCGGTCTGGATCATGACACCTGGACCCCATTTGAGGACATATCATTGATGGCCATAAGGACTACAACCCTCATCGGAATATTTGCGACTGAGAGAACCGTGGACACAATAAGTTTACTGAGTGAACTGTTACTATTTTTTTGGTCTATTCTCCTTTAATCATTCCCAGTTGAATTGTTTATCTCCCTGAGTGGAGTACCCTTACAATAAAATTAAACTGTTACCTCTTGCTCTGCCTTTCTTGCGCCACTGCATCCCGCAACCTGCTTACACTTGGCGTAGTCGGCA
The DNA here is from genome assembly GCF_039654945.1 of Dendrobates tinctorius. Taxonomy (NCBI): domain Eukaryota; kingdom Metazoa; phylum Chordata; class Amphibia; order Anura; family Dendrobatidae; genus Dendrobates; species Dendrobates tinctorius. The sequence continues at coordinate 16,334,595 of NW_027361766.1, read as the reverse complement.
GGATGCAGTCCGCGAGCACAGAAGTGGCAGACCGGGTAGTTATGGGTGCCCCAAAGGCCAGTTTACCGCTGGGGGCCATGCTCCACAACCTCCCAAAGTTTATAAGTGTTATTATTAGTGTTACAAATGTTGTAGGAAATGCATTGGGACCCCACAAATATTGAAGAATTGCGCATGTGCTTGTTTAGCTGCACTCAGAGTGAGGGGGAGTCCATGACCCAATATATGAACAACAGAGAGAGACAACAGATCTGTTTCAGATGTGGATATGGTGGACATTATGCCTGAGGGTGCGCCAAGCGGGGGAGACCGCTCATTCTTCAGCTGTTAAACTAGTCAGCTCCTTGGCCGGGGGATAACGCCCGGAGCCTGATCATCCAAGGAGGAGAGAAGGCAGTCCCACAAGTTTAATTTCCTTGAGCCCCCTCATATGGGCTGAGCCTTCCGCTGTCTAGTCGATACCGGTTCCCAAGTGACCACCATGCCAGAAACCTATTTCCGACATCATTTTTCTGAGGTGGCACGGCCCGAATGGGGTCCGGTGATTAATTTAACTGTGGCAAACCAATTGCCCATCCTGGTCGCAGGGGTGGTCTGGATGCAGATTACCGTGTGTGACAAAGATGTGGGCCAGAAAGGAGTTGACTGCTGGAGACTCAAGTAATAGCCTCGCTCTGACGTTGAGGATGAATGTACTAAAAGAACTTGGGACTCTTCTGATTAACAAGTCACCAGATGCTTTTCTCTACCAATGGAGTCCCCGCACCCCCCAGAGGAAAGTGTTTCAATAGTTAATATAGGCTGCTCAGACCCAAGGGATGTCAAGTGAGGGAAAAGTTTTGAGAAGAGTGGTGATCCCAGCCGGTGCTAAACTAGTTCTGCCGCCTAGACAGATGGTGCTCACGCTAACCGTATGAGCTTGTACACCCCTCAAAGGGGTAGAAGTCCAGATAGAGCCCATGGTACTGGAACAAATACCCCCAGGACGCCTCATTGCTCAGACATTAGCTATCATTCACGACGCTAATGTAGTGGTGTGGTGTGTCAACCCGGGGGAGGATCCTCTTTTGCTCTCACCCAAGTGTGAAGGGTCGCAGGTGCTGGGCATGCTGGAAGAACTAATGCAACCAGAGGCCCTGCAGGGAACAGTGAAACTAGGGGGACCCTTGGACCGTAGCCATTACTGTGCCCCCACAACAGTTGACTGGAAGTGTGAGGAAAGGGCATTGAATCCTGGAGCAGATGCAGGCTGAACTGACGGGGCTCTCACCCCAGCAGGTGCAACAGGTGGAAACTGTGCTGGAGTGTTACCAGGATGTCTTCACCCCTCATGACAATGACTTCGAGTGTACTACAGCCATAACCCAAATATACCTACAAGAGGTGCCACACCAATCCGTAAAACATATTGGCAGATCCCACCTCAGATGTACCAAGAGGTAAAAGATGTTGGCCCACATGCTGTGGAGTGGAGTTATACAGGAGAGCCAGAGTCCGTGGGCAGCCCCCATCATCCTAGTTCGGAAAAAGGACGGAACCCTACGCTTTTGTGTCGATTATAGGTAACTGAATGCCTGTGCAGTGCGGGATTCGTACCCCCTACCAAGAATTGAGGAGTCGTGTGTCCACCTTGGGAAAAGCAAAATACTTCTCTTCCATAGATCTGGCCAGTGGATATTGGCAGGTGCCCATGGCTGAGCATGACTGGCTGAAGACAGCGTTCGTGTTGCCCATGGGATTATGTTGTGAGTTCATTTTCCCCTTCACCATTGAGGTCTGATGAACTCCCTCTTCTGGTGAAGGAAGGTAGTGAGGCTGATTACCAAGCACCTGGGCAGGATGATGATGACTGGGTGACGGGAATTACTGACTGGATATAAGGCAGCCGACGCCCTTCTGCCTTGCTGGTGATCTCTCTGAGGGATTCTAGGAGACCAGTCTGATTCCTGCTCCTCAAAAGCTAAGTTTTCTGCTCTACTTTTTGCATTTGTGTTTTGGTTTTGTTTTGCATTGTTTTCCTTGATTTCTGCCATTCCCTGCTGGGGTGAGCTGAATTCCTTTTTGCTCTGTCTTCAGAAAATACCTGAGTACTGACATAGTCTTTTTGAAGCCTAGCGTCTTCAGGGCTTTTTTCCCTATCAGCTGTTGGCTCTTGTTTTTGATAGGGTTTTGGCGGATTACAGACAGCAGCTTTTCTATCCTGTCCTATCTAGTTAGCTTGGGCCCCATCATTTGCTCAGCCTATCTTTCTATCTCTGTGAGTGTTTTTTCATTTTGCTTCACCGTCATTATATGTTGGGGGCTGCCTATTGCTTTGGGGTCTGCTCTGGGGCAGTTTAGATTTCCCTTTCTGTCTTTAGGCTATGTAGTTCTCCGGCTGTGTTCGAGGGGTCTAGGGCACCGTAGGAACCCCCCACGGCTACTGCTAGTTGTTGTCGATAGGTTCAGGGGTCTGCAATCCGATAGCTGCCAACTTCTCTGGTGTTCTGGACTTAGCTAGTATTTCTGTTTTTGCCTCCTACGGTGACTCATTCATAACAGAATCACCAGCCATACCGCAGATCCTAGGGTACTCAATAGCAGGAAAGAATTGTAAAAAGAAAAAAAAAGGGTGTATATTTTTTCCTCTATATCTCTGAGGCCGTAGGGGGAATTTTTTTTCTCTCAATGGAGATAAAGCAATTGTCTGATCGTGTGGAGCAGCTCGCTGTGGAAGTGCGGGGAATTTCCGCCTACCTTGCTCATTCACATGCTTCTGAACCAAAGATCCCTACTCCTGATGTGTTTTTTGGGGATCGGTCAAAATTTTTGAATTTCAAAAATAATTGTAAATTATTTTTTGCCTTGAAGCCTAACTCGTCAGGGAGCTCCGCGCAGCAGGTTAAAATTGTCATCTCTTTGCTGCGTGGCGATCCCCAGGATTGGGCGTTTTCTTTGAAACCAGATGATCCTATTCTGACTAATGTGAATGCATTTTTTCAAGCCTTGGGGTTGTTGTATGATGAACCTAATGCTATTGATCTGGCTGAAAAGACCCTGTTGGCATTGAGCCAGGGTCGAGATTCTGCAGAATTGTACTGTCAAAAATTCCGAAAGTGGGCGGTCCTTACTACCTGGAATGATAATGCCTTGGCAGCTCTTTCGGAAGGGTTTGTCAGAAGCCGTAAAAGATACTATGGTGGGATTTCCTGTTCCCTCTGTTGTTGACGATTCTATGTCATTAGCCATTCAGGTTGATCGGCGTTTACGTGAACGCAGGACTGCACGAGAGGTGTTGCCACCTGTTGAACAAATGTCTGAACCTATTCAGTGTGATAGAGTTTTGTCCAGGGAGCAGCGTCAGGAGTTCAGAAGGCGTAATAAGCTGTGTTTTTTTTGTGGAGATGCCTCGCATATTATTTCTGTCTGTCCTAAACGAGAGAAACGTTTTGCACACACGTTTTCTGTGGGTGGTGTTCAACCTAAGTTTCTTCTGGCAATTACTCTGATCTGCTCCCTGTCCACATTTTCCGCCAAGGCTTTTGTGGAGTCGGGAGCAGCCCTGAACCTAATGGACTTGGATTTTGCTAAATGTTGTGGATTTCCTATGACACCTCTGCGGACGCCTATCCCTTTGAGGGGGATTGATGCTACTCCTTTGGCGAAAAATAAACCTCAGTTTTGGACCCAGGTGGTAATGCAGGTCGCCCCAGACCATCAAGAAAATTGCAGATTTTTGGTGTTGCATAATTTGCATGATACCATTGTTCTGGGGTTTCCCTGGTTGCAAATTCATAATCCAGTTTTGGATTGGAAATCTGTGTCTGTGGAGAGTTGGGGTTGTCGGTGTGCCCTTAGTGAGGCTCCGGTTTTTTCCACCTCTCCTCAGCCGCATTATGTTCCTGACTATTTGGCGGATTTTTATGATGTATTTAGTGAGAATGAGTCTGCGTCTTTGCCTCCTCATAGGAGTTATGACTGTGCAATTGAACTGAGCCCGGGGTGTAAATTTCCCAAGGGTCGGCTCTTCAATTTATCTGTACCCGAGCACGAGGCTATGCGATCCTATATTAAGGAGGCGTTGGAGAAGGGTCATATTAGTCCATCCTCTTCACCCTTAGGTGCTGGGTTTTTTTTTCGAGGCCAAAAAGGATGGTTCATTAAGGCCTTGTATTGATTATCGTGCCCTCAACAAAATTACTATTAAATATCAGTATCTGTTACCCCTGATTTCGGATCTATTCTCCAGAGTTAAAGGTGCTTGCTGGTTTACCAAGCTTGACCTCAGGGGGCGTATAATCTTATCCGCATTAAGCATGGGGATGAATGGAAGACGGCGTTTAATACTCCGGAGGGACATTTTGAGTACCTGGTGATGCCTTTTGGGCTCACTAATGCCCCTTCTGTCTTCCAGTGCTTCATGAACGATATTTTCCGAGACTTTGTGGATAAATTTTTTATTATCTATCTGGATGATGTTTTGATCTTCTCCAAGGATTGGGATTCTCATGTGGAACATGTTCGGACTGTGTTCCGGATCTTGAGGGAGAATTCCCTGTATGTCAAAGGATCAAAATGCCTTTTTGGGGTACAGAGGATTTCTTTTTTGGGATTTATTTTGTCTCCGTCAACTACTGAAATGGACCCGGCCAAGGTACAGTCCATTTATGATTGGGTTCAGTCCACTTCTTTGAAGGCCCTCCAGAAGTTTTTGGGTTTTGCTAATTTTTATCGGAAATTTATAGCAAAATTTTCTTGTATTGCCAAGCCATTGACTGATCTGACTAAGAAGGGTGCTGATGTGTTGAATTGGTCTCCGGAGGCTGTTTCTTCCTTTCAGGAGGTGAAGCGAAGATTCACTTCTGCCCCGGTTTTGCGGCAACCTGATGTCTCATTCCCGTTCCAGGTAGAGGTGGACGCTTCTGAGATTGGTGCAGGAGCTGTTTTGTCCCAAAAGGATCCTGTAACATCTAAAATGAATCCCTGTGCTTTCTTTTCCCGAAAGTTCTCTCCATCTGAACGTAACTATGATGTGGGGAATCGGGAACTGTTAGCCATGAAATGGGCATTTGAGGAGTGGAGACATTGGTTGGAGGGAGCTAAACATCAAGTCGTGGTCCTCATTGACCACAAGAATTTGATTTACCTGGAGTCGGCCAAACGCTTGAACCCTAGACAGGCTAGATAGGCCTTGTTTTTTACACGTTTTGATTTTGTGGTCTATTTTCTTCCTGGCACTAAGAATGTCAAGGCTGACGCTCTCTCCAGGAGCTTCTTTGCTGATTCTCCTGTGGTGACCAAGCCTGCTACCATCTTAGGCGAAGGGGTAGTTCTTTCTGCCATCTCGCCCGATTTGAGACGTGCTCTGGAAGAGTTCCAGGAGGACAAACCTGAGCGTTGTCCCAGTGGAAAGTTGTATGTTCCTGACCAGTGGAAGAAGAGAGTGATGTCTGAAGTTCATTGCTCTGCATTGGCTGGTCATCCAGGTATTTTTGGTACTAGAGATCAGGTGAGTGGGTCTTTTTGGTGGCCCGCCTTGTCTCGTAATGTCATGAATTTTGTGCAGTCCTATGGGACTTGCTCCCGGTCTAAACCTTGTTCTCGCTCTAGTGGGTTGTTGATGCCTTTGCCGGTCCTCAGGAGGCCATGGACCCATATTTCAATGGATTTCATCTCTGATATGCCTGTCTCTCAGAGAATGACTGTTATTTGGGTGATTTGAGATAGGTTCTCTAAGATGGTTCATCTTGTACCACTCCCTAAGTTGCCATCTTCCTCTGAGTTGGTGCCCCTAATTTTGCAACAGGTGGTTCGCTTGCACGGGATTCCTGAGAACATTGTATCTGACAGAGGAGTTCAGTTTGTGTCTAGATTTTGGAGGCCTTTCTGTTCCAAGCTGGGAATTCAGTTGTCCTTCTCCTCTGCTTTTCACCCTCAGACCAATGGGCAGATGGAGAGAACAAACCAGACCTTGGAGTCGTATTTGAGATGTTTTATTTTTGCTGATCAGGGTGATTGGGTTTAATTTTTGCCCTTGGCCGAATTTGCTTTAAATAATAAAGCTAGTTCTGCCACTTTGATGTCACCTTTTTTTTTGTAACTTTGGGTTTCATCCTCGATTTTCTTCAGGGCAGGTGGAGCCTTCTGCCTGCCCAGGTGTTGACACTGTGGTGGAGAGAATGCACCAGATCTGGGACCAAGTGGTGGATAAGTTATCTCTCTCCCAGGAAAAGGCCCAGCGGTTTTCCAACCGACATAGGACCATTGGTCCCCAGTTTAAGGTTGGTGATATGGTTTGGTTATCATCAAAAAATATCGCTATGAAGGTGGCTTCTCCTAAGTTTAAGCCTAGATTTATTGGACCTTACAAGATTTTGGAGATTATTAATCCAGTCTCTTTTCGTTTGGCTCTTCCTGTTACATTTAAAATCCATAATGTGTTTCATAAGTCCTTGTTGAAGAGGTTTGTTGAACCAGTAGTTCCTGGGGTGGCACCTCCGGACCCTGTATTGGTTGAAGGTAACATGGAATATGAGGTAGAGAAGATACTGGATTCCCGTCTGGCTAGACGGAGACTCCAGTATTTGGTTAAGTGGAAGGGTTATGGTCAGGAGGATAATTCCTGGGTCTCCGCCTCTGATATTCATGCCAAAATATTGGTGCGTGCCTTTCATCGGGCTCACCCTGATCGTCCTGGTGGCATGGATGAGGGTTCGGTGACCCCTCCTCAAGGGGGAGGTACTGTTGTGAGTTCATTTTCCCCTTCACCATTGAGGTCTGATGAACTCCGTCTTCTGGTGAAGGAAGGTAGTGAGGCTGATTACCAAGCACCTGGGCAGGATGATGATGACTGGGTGACGGGAATTACTGACTGGATATAAGGCAGCCGACGCCCTTCTGCCTTGCTGGTGATCTCTCTGAGGGATTCTAGGAGACCAGTCTGATTCCTGCTCCTCAAAAGCTAAGTTTTCTGCTCTACTTTTTGCATTTGTGTTTTGGCTTTGTTTTGCATTGCTTTCCTTGATTTCTGCCATTCCCTGCTGGGGTGAGCTGAATTCCTTTTTGCTCTGTCTTCAGAAAATACCTGAGTACTGATATAGTCTTTTTGAAGCCTAGGGTCTTCAGGGCTTTTTTCCCTATCAGCTGTTGGCTCTTGTTTTTGATAGGGTTTTGGCGGATTACAGACAGCAGCTTTTCTATCCTGTCCTATCTAGTTAGCTTGGGCCCCATCATTTGCTCAGCCTATCTTTCTATCTGTGTGAGTGTTTTTTCATCTTGCTTCACCATCATTATATGTTGTGGGCTGCCTATTGCTTTGGGGTCTGCTCTGGGGCAGTTTAGATTTCCCTTTCTGTCTTTAGGCTATGTAGTTCTCCGGCTGTGTTCGAGAGGTCTAGGGCACCGTAGGAACCCCCCACGGCTACTGCTAGTTGTTGTTGATAGGTTCAGGGGTCTGCAATCCGATAGCTGCCAACTTCTCTGGTTTTTTGGACTTGGCTAGTATTTCTGTTTTTGCCTCCTACGGTGACTCATTCATAACAGGATTATTTGAATTCAATCGAATGCCTTTTGGCCTGACTAATGCTCTTGGGATATTTCAGCAACTAATGGAGAGATGTTTGAGGGACCTGAACTTTGAAGCTACCCTCATTTACTTGGACAACATCATTGTCTATGCAGCCACCTTTGAAGAGCATCTCCGATGGCTGTAACAAGTGTTAAGTCATTTACAGAAGCACTGTCTGAAAGTGAAGTCTCAAAAGTGTCACCTTTTCCACAAAGAAATTGAATACCTGGGACACGTCTTGTCTGCTGAGGGAGTGAGACCAGCACGAGAGAAAATGGCGGTGCAGGACTGGCATACCCTGAAGACAGGGAAGGACGTTCGAGCTTTCCTAGGGCTCACTGGGTGCTACCGAAGGTTTGTGAAGAACTGCACCCGAATTGCTAATCCACTGCTGGAGTTACTAAAGGGAGTGTGTTATGAATGAGTCACCGAGGAGGAAAAAACAAAAAGCAAGCTAAGCCCAGAAAACCGGAGAGGTTGGTAACTAGAGGATTGCAGACCCCTGATCCTATCCACAGCAACTAGCAGTAGCCGTGGAGCGTGCCTACGGTGGTCCTAGATGCCTCGTCACGGCCGGAGAACTAAATAAGCCTAAAGAAAGAAAGGGAAAATCTAAACTGCCCCAGAGCAGACCCCAAAGCAATAGACAGCCCCCAACATGTATTGTCGGTGAAACAAGATGAAAACACAGACACAGATAGAAAGATAGGCTGAGCAAACGATGGGGCCCTCACTAACTAGAAAGGACAGGAAAGAAAAGCTGCTGTCTGCAATCACACAAAAAACCCTGCCAAAAAAAATGTCCAACACGTCTGATAGAAAAAGGCCCTGAAGTCGCTAGACTTCAATTCACTACATCAGCACTGGAAGAATTCCAGGAGGACAAACCTGAGCGTTGTCCTATGGGAAAATTGTATGTTCCTGACCAGTGGAGGAAGAGAGTGATGTTTGAAGTTCATTGCTCCGCATTGGCTGGTCATCCAGGTATATTCTGAAGAAAGAGCAAAAGAGATCAACTGATCAGAGACAAAATGGGGATTCAGCCCAGTCCCAGCTAGGGCTGGCTGAACACAAAAACTAAGTAAACCAGACAAAACTCATATGAACAATAGCAGAGAAAACTTAGCTTTAGGAAGGCAGGAACCAAACTGGAAACCAGAAGCCACAGTCAGGAAAAATCACCAGCAAGAAACTAGGGAGTCGGCTGCCTTAAATCCAATCAGAAACTCCTGATGTCCAATCGCAGTCCTCTTCCTCAGGTGGCCGGTCTCTCCCATTTAGATCAGCTTCATTACCTCCCTTCACCAACAGAGGGAGTCCAGATAGAGAACTCCCTACTCCTCTGTCAGCACAGCCAGCTCCATAACCCTCACCAGAAGCCAGAGGCAAACCCGAAAATGAGCTCACAACAGGAGTGCCATCTGGTGCAAAGAATCCGACCATCCTATTTTGCATCTGTTTTCTCTCAGAAAGGAAATGTAACATCAACTGTTCTTCACTGTCCTATTAAGGGAATAGAAGAATCCAAGATATCTATAAACAGAAAGATAGTGAGGAAACACTTAGCTAACCTAAATGAATTCAAGTCTCCAGGTCCAGATGAATTACACCCCAGAGTACTGAAGGAGATAGCAGAAGAAATTTTTGAACCCCTCTCCATAATCTTTGAAAATTCTTGGAGAACAGGAGAAGTCCCAGAAGACTGGAGAAGAGCAAATGTTGTTCCTATCTTGAAAAAGGGGAAGAAGGTGGACCCAGGCAACTATAGGCCGGTGAGTCTGACTTCTATACCAGGAAAGATCTTTGAACAAATTATTAAACAACATGTATGTCAGTACCTGGATAAGAATGAAGTGACTAAACAGAGTCAGCATGGGTTTGTAACTAATAAGTCATGTCAGACTAACTTAATTTCCTTCTATGACGGAATCACTGATTGTGTGGATCAAGGAAATGCTGTAGATATAGTATATCTTGACTTCAGCAAAGCATTTGACAAAGTATCTCATACAATCCTTATTGAAAAAATGACTAAGTATGGAATGGACAAGGCAACTGTTAGGTGGATTCATAACTGGCTTAGTGATCGGACCCAAAGAGTGGTCGTAAATGGCTGCATATCCAGTTGGAAGAATGTCTCAAGTGGGGTACCACAGGGCTCTGTCCTGGGACCTGTATTGTTCAACTTCTTTATCAACAATTTAGATGAAGGAATTGAGGGTAAACTGATTAAATTTGCTGATGACACAAAGCTAGGAGGGATAGCTAATACTAGAGAAGAGAGAGAGAGAGGATTCAAAAAGATATAAATAAACTGGAGCAGTGGGCAGCAACTAACAGAATGGTTTATAACAGGGAAAAATGCAAAGTACTACATCTGGGCAATAAAAATGAATAAAGCATATACATAATGGGAGGAATAGGGCTAAGCAACAGCACATGTGAAAAAGACTTGGGTATTCTAATAGACCACAGACTGAATATGATTCAACAGTGTGATGCAGCAGCAAAAAAGGCAAATGCAATTCTAGGATGTATTAACAGACGCATACAGTCTAGCTCACATGAAGTCATTATTGCCCTCTACTCCTCTTTGGTCAGACCTCATCTGGAACATTGTGTCCAGTTTTGGGCACCACATTTTAAAAAAGACATCAACAAACTGGAGCAAGTTCAGAAAAGAGCGACCAGAATGGTCACCGGTCTGCAAACCCTGTCTTATGAGGAAAGGTTGCAGGATTTGGGATTTGTTTAGTTTGCAAAAGAGAAGACTGAGAGGAGACTTAATAGCTGTCTACAAATATCTAAAGGGCTGTCACATTGTAGAAGGATCATCTTTATTCTCATTTGCACAAGGAAAGACTTGAAGCAATGGGATGAAACTGAATGGGAGGAGACACAGATTAGATATTAGAAAAAACTTTTTGACAGTTAGAGTGATCAATGAGTGGAACAGGCTGCCACGAGAAGTGGTGAGTTCTCCTTCAATGGAAGTCTTCAAACAGAGGCTGGACAGACATCTGACTGGGATGATTTAGCTAATCCTGCTTTGAGCAGGGGGGTTGGACCAGATGGCCCAGGAGGTCCCTTCCAACTCTACAATTCTATGAGTCTATGATCCAGTGGGGATATAGCCAGGAAGAAGCTTCCAAGCTTTAAAGATGGCCCTGACTGAGGCTCCGATACTCACCTATGCATACTTCTCCCAGCCCTTCATTCTTCTCACCGATGGAAGCTTACACGGCCTAGGAGCTGTCCTGTCACAGATGCAGGATGGGAAGGAGCAAATGATTGCCTACACAAGCCAGTCCCTCTATGACTCAGAACGAAACCCAGATAACTGCAGCTCCTTCAAGCTTGAATTGCTGGCTCTGGTGTGGTAGATGACTGAGAAATTCGCCGAATACTAGTCAGAGTCGGAGGTTTTAGTGCGCACTGACAAACTGGGGGCCTTGGAGCAGAGATTGGTGGCCCGCATGGCGAAGTATAGGTACAAGATTGCGTACCGGAAGAGGGCCGAGAACACACATGCCGATGCTCTGTCAAGAGTGACCCATGACCAAACTGGACACGACCGAGGTGAAGAGCTGGAGGCCGAAGAGATTCCTGGGTTCCAGGGCCCCGCCACGACGTTGGCGGCGACGCAGGGACAGATCAGAGAGGCGTCCAGAAAACAAGTGCTGGGGCAACCTCAAGATGACTGGGTGTAACTCCAGCAGGAAGATAGGGAACTTGCCCAGCTGAGACAGTGGGTGGCCTAGAAATGACTCCCTAGCTGAAGTGAATGTGATCCTTTGTCCCCAGGCACGCTGAAGATCCACAGGCAATGGGAGAGGCTTCAGTTGGAAGATGGCTTGCTGTATCAGAAGGTGCAGTTGGTATGGAAGTTGGGGGTTACCTGGCAAGTAGTGCTCCTGGAGAAGTTGATCAGCATGATAATTACAGAGGATCATGAGAGAGGGGCTCACTTTGGCCCAGAGCAGATATTCCAGTGGTTACAGAAGTTAGTCTACAATCACCATTTGAAGACTGCGGTAGAAGAAGACTGTCAATGTCGAAGCTGCAAACTGGTTAAACCTCCAGAACAGAAACCCCCCACACAAACCATCGTGAAGTCCAGTCCTTTAGAGATACAGATGATTGACTACTTGATCGTGGGCCCAACTCATCTGGGATAATAACACTGCTTAGTGATGACCGACCACTTTACCAAATTTGCTGTGGTGATTCTCACTCAAGATCAGACTGCTGAGTCAGCTGCATAGACCATCTGTCGAGACTTCACGTGGGGTAACGGCTGCCCAAAGAGGATTCAATCTGATTAGGGTGCTTGTTTCCAAGGCCAAGTAATGGAGGAGCTACACCGCCTGTAGCAGATTGAGAAGTCCAGGATGACGCCCTATCACCACCAAGGGACCAGAGTTTGTGAGTTCTTCAACCAGACGCTGATCCAAATATTGATAACATTGGAAAAAGACTGGAAAGTCCACTGGCCTGAGTATGTGGCTGAGCTGGTCTGGGTGTACAACAATCGAGTGCACAGTACGACCGGATACACCCCTTGTACCCTGCTGTTCGAGCGAAAAGGATGGGAGATTACAGAATTGGAATTTGATCCAATAGAGGACTACCCACGGATGGCGATATCTTCCTGGGTCTGAGAACATTGACACCGGCTGCAGACTCTTCATCGGCTGGTACAGACCAGGTTTCGAGAGCTGGAGCATCATGAGGCGACACCTCTTTGAGGGATAGCTCTCAAAGTCGGAGACCGTGTGTTAGTCCAAGACAAGCGACCACGAGGCAAGTTGGAACATCGTTAGGAAAAGACTTCTTATCGGGTGAAATGCCGGGTTAGGCCCAATGGTCATGTTTAAGAAGTACAGCCTGAAGGGGAAGAAGGGGCACCTACCCGAATAGTTCACTGAAGTATGTTACGTCCTTGCCTGTCCCGAGACCCCGAAGCGGATGAGAGAATATCAAGCGCCCCTGCAATGCTTACACCTACAGTTCCTGATTGTGATGAAGAGGACACATTTGCTTCATTATCTGAAAGGGATGGCTCATTGCCCATTAACCCGGAGGAAGTACACTGGCCCGAAACTCCAGAGATGGCTGCTCCTGAGAACTCAGGAGAACCACCGTCCTCCACACCCCAACCTGGATTCTTGCAGGGCACTTGGGGATGGAGAAATAAACCACTAGACACCATAATATGGACAACTAAACTACTAGACAACAGGGGTTGGAGAACTAAACTCCTAAACAGCTAGGGTTGTAGAACTAAACCACTACACACCATACGATGGATAACTTATCTAATAGACAATAGGGGTTGGAGAACTAAACTGCTAAACAGCTATGATTGCAGAACTAAACAAATTAACACCAGAACATGGAAAATTAAACTACTAAACAGCTTGAGTTGCAGAACTAAACTAGTACACACCAGGGGATGGAGAACTAAAACAGCAGACACCAAGGTGTCACTAGACACCAAGTCTTGTAATCCCTTGGACTTGCAGAACAAACCTCTGTATGTAACAGTTCCTGTAGTGCTTCTGCCTCCTCCACCTCCTCTAGAGCCTCCACCTGCGCCCTCAACCCCTGTCTTAATTAAACACACGTTTCAACACTGCAGAGAGAATCACTCCCCAACCTCCGTACTGCGCAGCCAGGGTTCACCGTAATCAGGCTGTATTTACAATGATATGCCTTGGAGTTTGCAGTCATACAGATCAAATGTTGTGGACAGCTATCCATGCTGAGTTTGAGCAATCGCTGTCTACACTCAACCTGGAGGGTTGTGTGCGATAACGGTGCAAACCTGGTGGTGACCATATGCCGGGCCAACCTTACACATGTGCCTTGCATGGTTTGCATCCTCAACCTGATGGTACAGCAATTCCTCCACCACTGTCCCAGCCTGGATGCACTTCTGCAGAAACCACTGTCTTGCTGACTTCCACCATTCCACTTCAGATGGTATAGAGATCTTTCGGATTACCAGTTAACCGGTTGATATGTGATATGACCACACCATGGAATTAAACTCTGCACGTTACAGGGACTGTAGCAGCAGTGCTGAGACCTGGTGAAGGATGACATTTTTCATAGCCTGGCACAACGCAGTACGGACGTGGTGCAATTCACACTCGCGTCCTGGATACAGGTTAAGGACCTCTGCACCATTCTGTACGTTTTATTAATGGCTACTAAGATGGTTAACGGTGATGATGCTGTCATTAGCATCCATATTACTGTCATCTACATGCTGGAGCCCACTTTAAATAGTGTGGGTGAGCAGGTGGTGGTCCTGGGAGAAGAGGAGGAAAGAGAGGAGGGTACCTTTAGGGTTAACAATATCTATAAGTTCAGGTCTGTAATCTCACAGACATTTGCCATAAGAGGAACAAATGGAGAAGGACCACAAAAAGGATGAGAAGGAAGAGGTGATGGACACGCATCAGTGAAGATGAAGACAATAATAATTCCCCCTATGTTATCTGTGGTTGTCAGGAGGGGATGGAGGAAGAAAGCTTGAGTGTTATTCCACCATCAACACACTGTGGAGTTGGACCTCATGAAAGAGACTGACCCATGAGCGCCTTCTTGCAGCACTGTCTGCAACATAATTGTCACCTGTATAGTTATGATTCTAAATAGTGCTGACTACTGGGTTGCAAATGTGTTCTATCCACAGTACAAAAGTACATTTTGCTTGTTGCTTTCCCCCAGGAAAGGGATGCTCCCATGCTGCAGTATCAAAATGTAGGAAAGAGAGCCCCCGCTGTGTAACCGGGCCGGATCCAGGGGGGCTGTCACCAAGGTTCCCAGGGAATCTGTTTCTGGGGGAAGGAATTAGAGGTCGGACCTTAGACTCTTCTAGAGGGTATGGGGGAGGAGGAACTATAAAAAGAACGCAGGAATCCAGCAGGGGGCACTCGACGGAGAGAGAGAAGGAGCAGGAAGCCGGAGCCTAGGTGGTGCTGGAGAGCAGGAGTGCACCAGCGTCTTCCAGAGAGACAGGACGGGGGCTCACCTGATCCAAGGAGAGGGCGGCACCAAGCAGCGCGAGGGAGTGACAGAGACCTGACACCCGCGGCTGCGGCCCGTATCCTGCCACCCATGGCCGCTACTGCCCCACTCCATCCCACGGCTGTGGCCTGTGTGCTGCCACCGATCCACACTGCGGCTGCGGGCCAGACACTGCACCCCGCGGCTGCCACCGCCCCGCTCCACACTGCGGCCGATACATCCAGGCCTGCGGCTGCCATCACCTTGCCTCCCCGAGGGACACCCCCCGGATAACCACTCTGCATGACGTGGATAAGTGGTAAGGATAAGTGACAATCCATTGTTAGTTGATTATAATTCCAGGACTCGTAGTTGGCCATCCCACGGCCATATAGTTGCCGGCACCGGCCGGGTAGTTGATATCAGGTTATTTGTGGGTATTATTGTCTGACTCCCTGTGTGGAAAACTATTGTCAACTTACCGGTTACCCCTATAACTCATATATAAAGTTTGAATTTAAGCTTTGCTCTGTCTCGTCACTGTATCCTGCATACCTGCGAGTGCCACATTTGGCGTGGTTGGCAGGATGCAGTCTCCAGCCCTCGTACGCTGTGTCAATCTGGAAGATCAAGACATCATCCTAAAACCCCACACCGAAATGGCAAAACTGATGAAACCACTGGAGGAAGTGCTCCCGGCGTTACAACTGGGGGTGAGTGTGAGGGACCCCTGGGCCGTAACTGTACATTCCATCTAGACTGCAGGGTCCCCGCCTGAGCAGGACAGGCGAGCAATCCTGGAGAAAATGCAAGCGGAATGCTCCGGACTAGGGCTGACCCAAATACACCAGGTAGAAGCTCTCCTGGGCCATTACCCAGAGGTATTCGCTAGCCACGAAGACAGCTTTGGGTTCACCACAGTGATCACACACAGCATCCCCACCGAAGGAACAGCCCCCATCAGAGAATGACATCGTCAGATCCCTCCACAATTATACCAAGAAGTGAAAATACTGCTGGGCCAAAGGCTACGGAAAGGGATTATCCGGGAAAGTCAAAGTCCTTGGGCATCCCCCATCGTGCTGGTGCGGAAGAAAGATGGCACGTTGCGGTTCTGCGTGGACTATCGGAAGCTAAACGCTTATACCATCAAAGACTCATATCTGCTTTCCCGTATTGAGGAGTCCCTGTCAGCCCTGGGAAAGGCGAAATATTTCTCTACTCTGGACTTGGCCAACGGATACTGGAAGATGCCGATGTCAGAAGAAGATTGTGCAAAAACCGCCTTCATCTTGCCCATGGGACTATTCGAATTCAATTGTATGCTGTTCGGACTGGCCAACGCCCCCGGAACCTTCCAACGACTTATGAAGTGGTGTCTGAGTGACCTAAACTTCGAGACCACCCTAATATACTTGGAAGACATCATCATCTATGCCGCCATGTTTGAGGACCACCTGCAATGCCTGGGCCAGGTGCTCGGCCAGCTACAGAAATACAGGTTGAAGGTGAAGCCCCAGAAATGCTACCTGTTCCGTACACAAATCGAGTATTTTGGGCATGTTGTCTCAGCCGAGGGCGTGAGACCATCTGCGGAGAAGGTCGCTGTGATACCGGAGTGGCCTACCCCCGAGATGGTGAAGGATGTGCAGGCCTTTCTGAGGCTGGCTGGATATTACCATCGCTTTGTGAAAAACTTTGCCCGCCGAGTCTGAGCCCTGCAAGACCTATTAAAAGGAACCCCGGCTGGTGCCAACAGCTGGAAGGTCCAATGGCATGAACCACAGGAGGAAGCCTTCCAAGATCTCAAAACCGCACTCTCGGAAGCCAATGCGGATTTTTTGCAACCGTTTATCCTGCACACCGACAGGAGCTTGCACGGGCTGGTGGCTGTGTTGTCGCAGATGCAGAATGGCAGAGAGAAGGTGATCGCCTATGGCAGCCGGTCACTTCATGACTCTGAACACAATCCCGACAACTATAGCTCCTTTAAGCTTGAGTTCCTGGCAGTGGTGTGGGCCATGAAGGAGCGATTCGCGAAATACCTAGCGGGTTTCAAGGTGGTGGTACATACCGACAACAACCCGCTTGCCCACCTCGAAAATGCCAAATTGGGGGTTCTGGAGCAGCGTTGGGTGTCCAGGATGGCTAAATTTAAATATAAGACAAACGAGGGGCAGAAAACATTCACGCTGATGCCTTGTCCCGAATCCGACACACCGTCCCAGGGCGAAGCTGAGATGAAGAATTAGAGGGAGAAGAAACACCGTTCTCCTCGAACCCCGCTGCAACCACAGCGGTGACAACAATCCCGTGCGGGACCCACTAGGGGCATCCTAGAACAGTCCAGGGATGAACGGATATGGCAGCAGCAGGAAGATGGGGAAATCAGTGCCCTATGTCAATGGGTCACCACGAAACAACTGCCCAATGACATGCAAAGAAAGGCACTCTCTAGAGACATGATGCTAATGCTCCGCCAGTGGGAAAACCTGGTGAACAAAGATGGACTGTTGTACCAGAAGACGGCACTACGCACAGAACCAACCGCAGCATGGCAAGTGGTGGTGCCGGGGGCCCAGCTAACTGAAATACTCAAGAAGCTCATTTTGGGGCGCGAAAGACTTTCCAATGGCTACAACGAATAGCCTATCATCCCCGACTGCAAACCGAGGTGGAAGAAGTTTGCCGAACGTGCCGCCAATGCGAGTTGACTAAACCACCAGAACAGTGAGCCCATGTACAAATGATAGTAACAACAGCACCCTCGAGCTACTAATGATAGACTACCTAACCATTGGTCTGGCCCATCAGGGGTACGAGCACTGCCTAGTTATGGTGGACCATTTTACCAAGTTTGCCGTGGTGACTCCCACCAGAGACCAGACCACAGAATCTGCCGCCTAGGTGATCTGTAAAAACTTTATTCAAGTGTATGGCTGCCCCCAACGAATTCACTCAGATCAAGGAGCCTGCTTTTTAGGAAAAGTAATGGAGGAACTACATCGTCTACATGGCATCGACAAATCCCGGACCACATTTAACCATCCACAGGGGAACAGGGCCTGCGAGCGATTTAACTGGACCCTAATCCAAATGTTACTTACCCTGGAGGATGACCGAAAGACCCGTTGGCCCGAGTATGTCCCCGAACTGGTCTGGGTATATAACAACCGGGTACATCGAGTCACCGGCTATACCCCATACTCACTACTCTTCGGTCGAGAAGGCAAGGGGATCACCGAGGTGGAGTTAGACCCAGAAGAGGAATGGCAATGGGCAGGGGGCCCCTCATGGGTCCGAGATCACCGGTATCGGCTACAAACTCTACAACGACTAGTCCAGACTAAGTTCCGAGACCTGGAACACCCAGGGAAGGCCCGTTCACAACCTGCTGAGTTCCAGAAAGGGGATCGCGTACTCGTACGAGACCGGCGTCCCCAAAACAAATTGGGGCACCGATGGGAATTAAGTCCCTACCGAGTACCGCGACGAATAAATCCAGATGGGCCGGTGTATGAGATACAGTCTGAAAAAGAAGGTGACCACCCCACCCGAACAGTACATCGCAACATGTTGCAGCCCTGTGTATCCACAGACCCCAAGCAGCCCGAGGCCCCTCCTCAAAACCTGGATCTCCCGCCAGCTGTCTGGGATGATTAAGATGAAGAGGACCATCCGGTAATACGAGCGGACACTCCCAGGGCCAATGCCCCTGTGGCCTCTGCCACCCAACCACCTTCCAACACCCCAGAAGACTTCACCACGACCATCAAACTGTGATGCTCCAAGCGGTCTACAGCAGGAAAACCCCCCAAGCAATACGAGCAAGATCAGTTTGTGTGGCAGAAACTATTTCAGCACTAAGAACACGAACCTCCCCAAACCCTCGTCCGTGGACTGGCAAGCAAAAAGGATGGGGATGTGTAGGAGAGAGAGCACCCACTGTGTAACAGGGCTGTAACCAAGGGGCTGTCACCAAGGTTCCCAGGGAATCTGTTTCCGGTGGAAGGAATTAGAGGTCGGACCATAGACTCTTCTAGAGGGTATGGGGTGGAGCAACTATAATAAGAACGCAGGAAGCCAGCAGGGGGCACTCGATGGAGAGAGTAGGAGCAGGAAGCCGGAGCCTAGGTGGCGCTGGAGAGCAGGAGTGCACCAGCGTCTTAAAGAGAGACAGGATGGGGGCTCACCAGATCCAAGGAGAGGGCGGCACCATGCAGCGCGAGGGAGTGACAGAGACCTGACACCTGTAGCTGCGGCCTATACGCCGACACCCGTGGCCGCTACTACCCCACTCCATCCCGTGGCTGTGGTCTGTGTGCTGCCACCCGCGGCCACCACTGTCCCGATCCAAATCGCAACTGCGGCCCAGACGCTGCACCCCACGGCAGCCACCTCCCCGCTCCACACTGCGGCTGCAGCCGATACATCCAGGCCTGCGGCTGCCATCACCTTGCCTCCCCGAGGGGGCCCGACACTGAGGAATCCTCCCGGGTAGAGTTGAGCGAAACGGGTCGAAAAATTTCAAAAGTCGCCGACTTTTGTCAAAGTCGGGTTTCATGAAACGAAACCCGACCCTAGGATGAGGTCGGCCATGAGGTCGGCGACTTACGCGCCAAAGTCGCGTTTCAAAAGTTTGTTTTGCGCTCTTTTTCAGCCAATCAGGATCCACGGACACTGTGGGCAACGTGATGACATAGGCAGGGGTCACCACCATCTTTCAGAAGGGCATGCAAGTGATTGGCTTGCTTTGGTGGGCGTCACAGGGGGTATAAAAGGGCGTGCACGCCGACCGCCATCTTACTTCTGCCGATCTCAGTATAGGGAGAGGTTGCTGCTGATTCTGTAGGGAGAGCGTTAGGCAGGGAAGAAGACAAAAAACTGCTTCTGCTGCTAGCGATTTGGCCTGCACAACACACCAGTCACTGTGTGTGCAGTGCAAGGGGAGGCTATATAGTGGTGTATCAGTGGTGTTGGTTGTTGGGCTGCCTTCTAAGGCTTCCTGACATTCCTGCATTGCTGTTTACCCACTGCTCCGCAAACTGCTTTTTTAAAAGCAATCCCAATTTTTTTTTTTGTCCTGCTGAGAAGAAAAAAAAACTGCTTCTGCTGCTAGCAATTTGGCCTGCACAACACACCAGTCACTGTGTGTGCAGTGCAAGGGGAGGCTATATTGTTGTGTATCAGTGGTGTTGGTTGTTGGGCTGCCTTTTAAGGCTTCCTGACAGGCTGGCATTGCTGTTTACCCACTGCTCCGCAAACTGCTTTTTTAAAAGCAATCCAATCTCCCTTATCCTCTAGTCACTTTTGTCACAGCTGTGCCATCGAGCCTGTCACATAGCGCTCAGATATTCATTGGGCCTCACACAATCCAAAAGTGTCCAGTGTCCAAAAGTGTGTGCAGAGATTCAAAATCTCCCTTATCCTCTAGTCACTTTGGTCACAGCTGTGCCATCGAGCCTGTCACATAGCGCTCAGATATTAATGGGCCTCACACAATCCAAAAGTGTCCAGTGTCCAAAAGTGTGTGCAGAGATTCAAAATCTCCCTTATCCTCTAGTCACTTTGGTCACAGCTGTGCCATCGAGCCTGTCACATAGCGCTCAGATATTCATTGGGCCTCACACAATCCAAAAGTGTCCAGTGTCCAAAAGTGTGTGCAGAGATTCAAAATCTCCCTTATCCTCTAGTCACTTTGGTCACAGCTGTGCCATCGAGCCTGTCACATAGCGCTCAGATATTAATGGGCCTCACACAATCCAAAAGTGTCCAGTGTCCAAAAGTGTGTGCAGAGATTCAAAATCTCCCTTATCCTCTAGTCACTTTGGTCACAGCTGTGCCATCGAGCCTGTCACATAGCGCTCAGATATTCATTGGGCCTCACACAATCCAAAAGTGTCCAGTGTCCAAAAGTGTGTGCAGAGATTCAAAATCTCCCTTATCCTCTAGTCACTTTGGTCACAGCTGTGCCATCGAGCCTGTCACATAGCGCTCAGATATCAGTGGGCCTCACACAATCCAAAAGTGTCCAGTGTCCAAAAGTGTGTGCAGAGATTCAAAATCTCCCTTATCCTCTAGTCACTTTGGTCACAGCAGCTGTGCCATCGAGCCTGTCACATAGCGCTCAGATATTCATTGGGCCTCACACAATCCAAAAGTGTCCAGTGTCCAAAAGTCTGTGCAGAGATTCAAAATCTCCCTTATCCTCTAGTCACTTTGGTCACAGCAGCTGTGCCATCGAGCCTGTCACATAGCGCTCAGATATTCATTGGGCCTCACACAATCCAAAAGTGTCCAGTGTCCAAAAGTCTGTGCAGAGATTCAAAATCTCCCTTATCCTCTAGTCACTTTGGTCACAGCTGTGCCATCGAGCCTGTTACATAGCGCTCAGATATTCATTGGGCCTCACACAATCCAAAAGTGTCCAGTGTCCAAAAGTGTGTGCAGAGATTCAAAATCTCCCTTATCCTCTAGTCACTTTGGTCACAGCTGTGCCATCGAGCCTGTCACATAGCGCTCAGATATTCATTGGGCCTCACACAATCCAAAAGTGTCCAGTGTCTAAAAGTGTGTGCAGAGATTCAAAATCTCCCTTATCCTCTAGTCACTTTGGTCACAGCTGTGCCATCGAGCCTGTGACATAGCGCTCAGATATCAGTGGGCCTCACACAATCCAAAAGTGTCCAGTGTCCAAAAGTGTGTGCAGAGATTCAAAATCTCCCTTATCCTCTAGTCACTTTGGTCACAGCTGTGCCATCGAGCCTGTCACAGAGCGCTCAGATATCAGTGGGCCTCACACAATCCAAAAGTGTCCAGTGTCCACAAGTGTCTGCAGAAATTCAAAATCTCCCCTGTCCTATAGACACCTTGTACCTTGCTTTACATTACTATATATTTTGTTGGATTTTGTCTACATTTCTACCAAAAATGAGGAAGGCTGGTGGAAGAGGCCGTGGAATTGGGCGGGGGTTGGCAGCTGGTAATGATGGTGTTGGTGGTGGATCTGATGGTAGTGGCAAGAGCAAAATAGGACCGAATGCAGGAGGTGTTGAGCCTGTGTCATCGTCTGGCTACATAAGGCCTCGAATGCTTAGTTTTCTAGGAGTTGGCAAACTGCTTTTAAAGCCAGAGCATCAGGAAAAAGTTTTGTCTTACATTGCTGACTCAGCCTCCAGCTCTATCGTCTCCTCTTCTTCAGTTGTAAAAAGTAAAAGCACTGAGTCGTCATTGGAGGCTCATGTTCATGAACCACACCTTTCCTTGTGTCCTTCACCCCAACCAAGATTGAAGGATGACGCAGGCCATACTACTGATTACTCCATGGAGCTGTTTTCACATACCATGCCTGGATTATCAAGTGAAATGGTGAATTACCCAGGCCAAGATGAATCTGACATGGAGTGCACTGATGCACAGCCGCTGATGGATGATTCTGCTGGTACATTCACTCAGAGCACTACATTGTCCTCGCAGTGTACAGAGCCAGATTCTGACCCTGAGGAGACTCAGGTGCCCCTTCCCGCACACTATACCACCATACACGGTGACACAGAGGAAGGTGCACATGACATAGAAGAGGAGGTGATGGATGACCCAGTTGTTGACCCAGATTGGCATCCATTGGGGGAAGAGGGTGCTGCTTCCAATAGCTCAGATGAGGAGCATCCACAGCAGACATCGACATCGCAACAGCTGTTATCTGGCAGGCCCGGAGCACTCCAAAGACAGGTTCCAAACATCAAAAGAGTTGCTGGACAGCTTGTCCAGAGGGTCAAAAGATCACAGCGTGCTAGGCCGCAAAATGTCTGCCAAAGTAGGAAGAGTGCAGTGTGGCACTTTTTTGAACAAAATCCTCATGATCAGGCCAAGGTTATCTGTAAGAAGTGCGCAAAGACCTTTAGCTGAGGGAAAAATCTGAAAAATTTGTATACCAGTTGCATGCTTAGACATTTAACCAGCATGCACTTGCAAGCGTGGACACAACACCAAACCTCAAGTGCCACATGTGCAACTGATCACAACGAAGGTAGTCAGCAACGCTACATTGTTTCCCCCACTGTAAGCCCACCGGTTAGCACAGCAGCAAATGTTGAGGTGTCGTTGCAAGGCCACAGCAGTCAGGGAATCCCACTGTTATATCAACGAAAGACTGATTCTAGGCCATCAGAAAGAACACCAACTCCATCACCATAATCAACCCTCTCTCAGTCCGCCCTGTCCACCGCTACTTCCACCATATGCAGCTCTCAAGTCCAGCTCACCCTCCCAGACACTATGAGTAGGTCAAGAAAGTACTCAGTCTCTCATCCGCGTACACTAGGTTTGAACGCCCACATTGCCAAACTAATCTCGTTTGAGATGATGCCCTTTCGGTTGGTGGAAAGCACAGCTTTCCGCGAACTCATGGCCTATGCAGTACCACGCTATGACCTACCCAGTCACCACTTCTTCTCTCGCAAAGCCATCCCATCCCTCCACCATCATGTGAAAGACCGCATTGTCCATGCACTCAAGCAGTCAGTGAGCGGAAAGGTGCACCTCACAACTGATGCATGGTCCAGTCGGCATGGCCAGGGCCGTTACTTGTCCATCACTGCGCACTGGGTTAATGTGGTGGATGCAGGGTCCACAGGGGACAGCGGTGGTGGGACAGTGCTGCCTAGCCCACGGTATAGGAAACAGTTGGCTGTAGGCGTTCGACCCTCCTCCTCCTCCTCCTCCTCCAGAAGCGAAAGCTCGTCCACAGATCGCAGTCGTACGAGCACTCCATCTGCAGCTGCCACTGTTGCACACGATGTGTCCCCCTATCGAGCAGCTAGTGGAAAGCGTCAGCAGGCTGTGTTGCAGATGATGTGTTTGGGCAACAGACACACCGCCGAGGTGCTGGCCGAGTACTTGAAGGACAAACTGAGTCATGGCTGGGCAGCGTACATCTTGAGGCAGGCAAGGTAGTTAGTGATAACGGCCGTAATTTTGTGGCAGCCATAGCCCTTTCAAAACTCAGCCACATACCTTGCTTGGCTCACACCTTGAACCTGGTGGTGCAGTGCTTCCTCAAAAATTATCCGGAGTTAACAGCCCTGCTCCAGAAGGTGCGAAGACTGTGCACGCACATCCGCCGGTCGCCTGTACACTCCGTTCGTATGCAGAAGCTGCAGCGATTGCTCCACCTTCCCAACCACCGCCTCATTATCGACATTGCAACAAGGTGGAACTCCACCCTGCACATGGTGGAGCGGCTGTGCGAGCAGAGGCAGGCCATAATGCATTTGTGGGAGGATACACGGCCAGGCACTTTGAGAGCAGACATGGAGTTGACAGGTGTGCAGTGGTCGAAGCTGAAAGACCTCTGTAAAGTCCTTCAGTGTTTTGAGGAATGCACACGGCTGGTAAGCGCAGACGACGCCATCCTAAGCATGAGCATCCCACTTATGCGTCTGCTCATGCAAACTTTGACGCACCTTAAGGAGCAGGCGTCTGCAGCCAATGTTGATGAGGAGGAAGAGGAGGAGGGAATCCTTGATGACATTCAGCCATTGTCTGCTCAGGGACCTCTCCTGGACGAGGTGGAGGAAGAAGAGGAGGAGGAGGATGATGATGGGGATGATTACTTAGGGGAGGAGGATGCATCTCGTGGGGCAAGTGAAAATGTTGGCGTGGCAAGGTCTGGTACAGGGTTTGTGCGTGACTGGAGGGATGTGGATTTGCCAGAAAGTGCTCCTCCACCCAGCACTCGCAGTGCATCATTGACACCGGGAACATTGGCCCACATGTCAGATTATGCCTTGCAGATCCTAAAAAGGGACCCCCGCATTGCCAAAATGATGAACGATGACGACTACTGGTTGGCCAGCATCCTGGATCTACGCATAAAGGCAAATTACAAAACATCATGCCACAGGAGAACCTTAACCTAATATTGGCTAATAAACAAGCAACTCTGTTAAATCGGTTGCTTGAGGCATTCCCAGCACACAGCAGCGGTGATGGTTCTCACACGAGCCGTACGGGCCGGAGGCAGCTTGGCAGAGGTGTTCGTGGTGCACACAGCAGAAGTGGCATTGGAGACACGGGTTTCATGACAATGTTGTGGACTGATTTTTCAAATACCGCTCACACAACTGGTAATACTGCATCGATGGAAAGTGACAGGAGACAGCAGTTGTCAACTATGGTTACAAACTACTTTTCCTCCCATATCGATGTTCTCCCACACAGGTCATTCCCCTTTGACTACTGGGCCGCTAAACTGGACACCTGGCCTGAATTGGCCCAATATGCCTTACAGGAGCTCGCTTGCCCAGCTGCAAGTGTGCTATCGGAAAGAGTCTTCAGTGCAGCTGGATCAATCCTGACAGAAATAAGGACCCGTCTGTCAACCCAAAATGTGGATGATCTAACCTTCATTAAAATGAACCATGCATGGGTTTCCAAGGATTTTGTCCCACCTTCCCCTGATGACACATAGGGTGACAGAAAAATGGCTTGCTTTGGTCCACCTCTTACTGGGACTTCACCTATTTCGCCTTTTGCATCAGCTGAATGTCCAACATCAACATATGCCACTTTCTAAAACTCCCTAACTGTGCTGCCTCCCCCCCCATGGCCGGGGTCACCACCTAGCGCACGACACCGTGCGAGTGCCGTTGCCCTGGACAGGTGGGTAGGCCGACTCTTGGGCGCGGGCACTGGCACAGGGTCCCTCATAGTGCAATCAAGTGTCTCTGACGGTGGTGGTGCACACCCGCCGTCAGACACACCGCTGTACTATGAGGGGCCCAGTGCCAGTACCGACGCCCACGAGTGGGCCCCCCTTGCTTGGGCAGGGCCCCAGCATTTGCAATCTTTACCTCTCCCTGCTCCTCCGCTGTGTAATCTGGGCCGTCAAATCCATACTGTGCCTGACACCGTCTGAGCCTGCCTCCTGATGTATAGACATATATTTTGAATGTGTACGCTATCCATACATGTTATCCGGGGAAACGGTACCCTTTCTAACCTTTGTGCAATCACGTGCAATCCATACTGGGCCTAACACCGTCTGAGCCTGCCTCCTGAGACATATATTTTGAATGTGTACGCTATCCATACATGTTATCCGGGGAAACGGTACCCTTTCTAACCTTTGTGCAATCACGTGCAATCCATACTGGGCCTAACACCGTCTGAGCCTGCCTCCTGAGACATATATTTTGAATGTGTACGCTATACATACATGTTATCCGGGGAAACGGTACCCTTTCTAACCTTTGTGCAATCACGTGCAATCCATACTGGGCCTAACACCGTCTGAGCCTGCCTCCTGAGACATATATTTTGAATGTGTACGCTATCCATACATGTTATCTGGGGATATGGTACCCTTTCTAACCTTTGTGCAATCACATGCAATCCATACTGGGCCTAACACCGTCTAAGCCTGCCTCCTGATGTATAGACATATATTTTGAATGTGTACGCTATCCATACATGTTATCCGGGGAAACGGTACCCTTTCTAACCTTTGTGCAATCACGTGCAATCCATACTGGGCCTAACACCGTCTGAGCCTGCCTCCTGAGACATATATTTTGAATGTGTACGCTATCCATACATGTTATCCGGGGAAACGGTACCCTTTCTAACCTTTGTGCAATCACGTGCAATCCATACTGGGCCTAACACCGTCTGAGCCTGCCTCCTGAGACATATATTTTGAATGTGTACGCTATCCATACATGTTATCTGGGGATACGGTACCCTTTCTCACCTTTGTGCAATCACGTGTAATCCATACTGGGCGTGAGAACGGCTGGCGAGCTGTTAAGCAAGCTACAGCACCTGTGGTTTGCACACGTAAGTTTTTCATTTTTTCAGGAATGACGGTTAGGCCTAATTCCGGAACTGCGGTTGACCTGCACTTACTGGGAAATCATTGTTCGCGGGTAATAATTGTAATCAGTGATCCCCATCACTAACGTTGTTCAGCGGGTTATCTGCACCTGTAAGCGACAAACGCTGGCCTTTTCAGTGTAGCGCACATGCAGCCACGGACATGTAAGGGCATGACACACCAGTTATTGGCCAATCTCATGTGCCAGAGCCTCACGTGTCCCTCTAGTAAGCCGGACTCGGACCGCGGGGCATGACGGAGTCTCATTCGTTAACGGAATTAAGCTTGCAATGTGTGCATCTGTTCTGTAGCTGGCATGGTTGAGGTTTCCCAGGTGGAGTCGAATTTAACCGTAGGCTCCACTCCTGGTGGTGCCCTTCTGGACATTCCTTTAAGGTTCAGCTTTGCAACCATACTGCCCACGTAAAACAAACACTTTGCCTTCATGAACGCTGTTTGGAGAGTCATGACTCGTGGGAATAACGCCACCCAATCAGTTAACCTGCTAGAGAGATCCTTCGTTGCTCCCAATCATGACATCACACTCTCTAGGAAGAAGGTAATGTCACTGTGGCGACCGTATTCCTGGGGGTGACACAAGTGCACTGATGCCCAGCCACTGCTCCATGAATCTGCTGGTACATTGACCCAGACCACTACATTCCCCTCGCACGCTACACGACCTGAATCTGACCCTGATGAAACTCAGGTTACCCTTCCCATATACAGTTCCATCTTACACGGTGACAAAGAGGAAGCTGCAGATGAAAGTGCAGGTTCGGCCCACCCGCCATCAGACACACCACCGTACTATCAGGGGCCCTGTGCCAGTGCCGTCGCCAAGGAGTGGGCCCCCCCTGCTTGCGTGGGATCACAGCACTTGCAAAGTTGAAATACTGTGCAGTGAGATGGAAGATGGGGACGATGAGGAGTCCAGACAAGTACCGGGATTCCCTAGCGAGGAGACTTATTTGATTGTTTTCAATGTTGGGACAGCAATTTTTGGGGAGCACTATACTCTGGAGAATGATAGATGGGGCCCACCATTCACTGGAACATTCCAAAGGTGGACATCAGACACTGGAGCAGCATTTACAGGGCCCATTATACACTAGAGCATTAGAAATGGGGCCTATTATGTTTGGAGCATTATTTGGGCCCATAAGACAGTGGAGCTTCATCCATGGGGACCAACATATACTGTAGCATTATGTGGAGCTCATCATATACTGTTTCAAACATTATATGGGACCAATGATTCTGTATGGAGAAATAGATGGGCCTCGTCATGAGATGTAAAAAGTGAGGTATTTTTCATTGTACTATACCGCTATTTCTCTGCCGTATCGGAGCATGATGAGTTGTGGTATGTGTTAAAGGGGCGCTCTTTCGCCCAGGGCACATGAAAACCTGCAGCCAGCCCTCCCCCCCACAACTTTAGCCAAATAACCCCCATTTTTCAGTGCGTAACTTGTATTATGAAGTTAATTAAGGTTGACAAGCTTAAGTAAGAAGAATTGATGCTTTTGGCATTCAAATGGGCACTGTAGGTGTGTTTCCTGTCCTCCTCTCACTGCCGACTTTTATTCCCCATTGACTTACATTGAGTTTCGTGTTTCGGGACGACCCCGACTTTTCCCTATAATCGGACGATCTTGCTCGACCCGACTTTTGGAAAAGTCGGGTTTCACGAAACGAAACGCGACCATAAAAAAACAAAAGTCGCTCAACTCTACTCCCGGGGCCTGTTGTGCCCCTTCTACACCCAGGCGGGGGAACGCCCGGAGCTTGCGACAACTTCTCATCGGCTGGGCCCAGCGGCTGAGATGACGAAAGGACACCCCCCGGATATCCACTCTGCAGGACGTCAGAGAAGGATAAGTGACACTCCGTTGTCAGTTGATTATAATTCCAGGACTCGTAGTTGGCCGTCCCGTGGCCATATAGTTGCCGGCACCGGCCGGGTAGTTGATATCGGGTTATTTGTGTGTATTATTGTCTGACTCCCTGCATGGAAAACTATTGTCAGCTTACCGGTTACCCCTATAACTCATATATAAAGTTTGAATTTAAGCTTGCTCCATCTCCATTTCATGACTGCATCCTGCGTACCTGCGAGCACCACAAAAATATGCTGGAAGACAATCTTGACAGTGGTTTTCCCCAATATAGCAGTGAGGCACACAGTTTGAATTGCAGTGATCGCCTTACAACCACAGAAACGTTCAGTTGTAAATGCAAAAACATAAGCAGTCTTGCAGCGCTGTAGTCCTGTGTTAAAACCCCACCAAGAACAGCATCTGCAAAGAGTTTGCATGTTCAACCCGTGTTTGCGAGGGTTTACGGTATGTGTGCACGTTGCAGATTAGTCTGCGGAATTTTCTGCACAAAATCCGCATCTCTTGGCAGAAACCGTAGGTGAAAACGCTTGTTGACTTCATGCGCAATTGATGCAGATTTTAATGCGTTTTTGTTGTGCGGATTTTGAATGGGAGAGAGAGACTTGAAAACGCTGCTGCGGAACCGCAAAAAGAATTGACATGCTGCGGAAAAAAAGCCGCTGCAAATCTGCACAGATTTTTCCGCAGCATGTGCACAGCGATTCTTCATTTTCCAAAGACTAACTTTGCCTGTGCACTACACTGCAGATTTGAGCGGCAAAAAACGCTGCGGATCAGCATCAAAATCCGCAACGTGTGCACATACCCTTACTCGCACTAATTATTTTTCTACCCACACTACAAAGACATACAGATAGTAAATTTAGATTGTGAGTCCCAATGATGACAGTGACAGTAATGTCTGTAAAGCGAATGTTGAGTTATTGTCGCTATATAAGTGATAAACCCCCCCAAAAAAATTGAAAGTGATACTCAGCTGCACTCAGGTGGCACACAAATCAGTTTCATGGATTACTATTGTCAAAAAAACGTAAGGATAGTAACATGGGTAGTTGACACAAAGGCAGTGGAGGACTGCCGGTATCGGAGGCCTACTGCTACAGGCAACACACATGAATTAGACCCAACGTGGAATCTACACATTTACAAAAATTAATGACAAACACTAAAAAAGTGGCATGAATTTTACCACAGTAAAAATAGTATAATAGGGACTGACAGGTCTTCCACTACACCCAACCCAGCAGATGGACACCCAAGCAGGACTGTTCACATTTCCACAAATTAACATCTCCAGCAGCAGCAGCAGCAGCAGCAGAAACAGCAGGCACATAAGCCCCACTAAAGATATCAGAGACTGCAATTACACAAGAACAATGTAGCACACTAAAAAATACTTTAGCCAGTAACAGAAGTTGTCAGTTGTCTTTGGATAGGACGCGACGTTAGTGGGTCACTAGTGCTTTCAGAAACATTAACAGCTACCCCACATACACCTTGAACACCAAGTCTATTCCCCCTTCTTCCACAACCTTGCTTTTTCCCAGTCATGTTGCTCAGATAGGTGCTAGGAGCACAGCATTAGCAACTAAAAATAGATTTTTTACTCTGCACAACCTCTGCACACAGCTGAATTCCAGCAGCACAAAATTAGGAAGAGAAATATGCTGTGATTATCACGTTATGTCCTGTATGACAAAGAAGATCTGCTCCAAAAAATTTCAAAGTGAGATGCCCCTAACATTACCTAGATACTACAAACAATTTTTCCCTACTATATTACATTAGTAACAGAAGAATTTTTGGGGGGGCCTGTCGATGAGGCCTGCATAGCATTGACTAGATGCTTAAAACAATTACAAACTTAGATCTCCCCTTCTGTATTCGGTAAATACATTTTTTTAGTGTGTATGACGTTGGAACACCCTCTTTCCTACATTTGCTGCTGGTAGGGTGCAGGTTTGCTGGAGAAATATGGCCAATGTTTCATTATATGAACTGATCAGGGAAAGGGCCATGACGACGGCGGGAATGGGAATGTACAACAGGATCAATAACAAAAAAATAAATTAATTTTAATGTGCAACAGCCCTGCACACAGAACAATTTCAACGCCACTAAATGAAAAGGTTGGATCACGTTTATCAACAGAGAAAAATAAATATTTTAATGTGCTTGAGGTCTGCAGACAGGTTCATATCACTGCCAAAACATGACAATGTGGGATACGGCGACCTGTATCATATTCAGCAACGGAAAAAATTTGATTTTTTTTTTAAATGCGCGTTAGGTCTGCAGACACGTTTATATCACAGCGACAACATGACAATATGGGATACAGCGGGCTGTATCACATTCTGCAACAGAAAATATTATAATTTTTTTAATGTGCATTAGGTCTGCAGACTGTTTCATATCACGACAGCCTGGGCCGGTTTTAGGCAAAGTGGGGCCCTAGGCAAAGTTTAAAATGGGGCCCCAAATGCTAACATATTGCACATCACACAGAAGCATTTCTGTTGTAGTTACATGCGCTGAGTTCAAGACTCCAAATGAGTGTGATCGACAATATTGAAGTCGTTCAACACTTGTTCCCGGCCTCTTTCCACCATCTGAGAAGGAATGATGGGGACAGAACTATCACTAATGGATCACTAATAGATCACAATATTTTGTTATCAGTAGCACATCTACAGTTTACACCGTCGATGTGCTGCTGAGAACAATGATTTTTGTTCCGTCATAAACAATTCAATCACTCTATGAATATGCAGGATTTTGCTTGTTTAGTATAATACACACCATAGTCCTCCATATATTATAATGTGCACTACAGTTCTCCGTATTGTAAAATGCACACCCCATAGTCATCCATATAGTATAATACACTCCCCATAGTCCTTCATATAGTATAATACACTTCCTATAGTCCTCCATGTAGTACAATACACTCCCTATAGTCCTCCATATAGTATAATACACTCCTCATAGTGCTCCATATATTAAAATACACTCATCAGTCCTCCATATAGTATAATACACTGTTCATCATCCTCCACATTGTATAATACACTCTCTATAGTCCTCCATAGAGTATAATACACTCCTCATAGTCCTCCATACATTAAAATACACTGCTCAATCCTCCATATAGTATAATACACTCCTCATGGTGCTCCATATAGTATAATACACCGCCAGTCATCCATGTAGTACAATTCACTTCTCATAGTATAATGCACCCCATAGTTCTTCATATAGTATAATGTATTCCCCATAGTCCTCGTTACAGTATAATGCAGCCAACATATAGTATAATGCAACCACACAGGATATAGCCACGGCCAGATTAGTATATAGCCACATAGTATATAGCCACAGCCACATTAGTATATAGCCACAGCCACATTAGTATATAGCCACAGCCACATTAGTATATAGCCACAGCCACGTAGGCTATAGCCACAGCCACGTAGGCTATAGCCACAGCCACGTAGGCTATAGCCACAGCCACATTAGTATATAGCCACAGCCACATTAGTATATAGCCACAGGCACATAAGATATAGCCACAGCCAAATAGGATATAGGCATAGCCACATTAGTATATAGACACAGCCACATAGGATATAGCCACAGCCACATAGGATATAGCCACAGCCACATAGTATATAGTCACAGACACATAGGATATAGCCACAGCCACATTAGTATATAGCCACAGCTACATTAGTATATAGCCACAGCCATATTAGTATATAGGCACAGCCACATAGGATATAGCCACAGCCACATAGGATATAGTCACAGCCACATTAGTATATGGCCACAGCCACATAGGATATAGCCACAGCCACATTAGTATATAGCCACAGCCACACAGTATATAGCACAGCCTCCCCCCCCCCCGAGAATGGCTCCACAGTCCAGTACTCAGTGATATATAAAAAAACACAATCCTCACCTCTCCTCGTGCCCGCTCTGCTCCCGACTCCTGGCTCAGTGGCTGCAATGACTGAGGAAAGAGGGTCAGCTGACGCTCCCTCTCCCATCATTCCCCTGTGCCTCTCACACTGCGGGTGCACGATGATATGATGTCATCACGCACCCGCAGTGTGAGAGGCAGAGTGGGGAATGATGGGAGAGGGAGCGTAAGGTATAGTTCAGTGCGGAGGCAGGGGGAGTCGGCGCTGGCGGCAGGTGGGCCCCATAGAGGCTGCGTGATGTACCGCTAGCTGGGGGCCCCCGGGGGAGCAGGGGTCCTAGGCAGCTGCCTGGTCTGCCTGCCACCAACGCCGGCCCTGACCACAGCACTAAATGGCAAGGTGGGACACATCAGGCTGCTTCACATTTAGCTAATGAAAAAATATTAATTAGAATGCTATACTCATTCATGGAGCACAATAGAAGCAGTGCACAACACACTTCTAGGACATGTGCCCTGCTGGCTTTGTCTATCGACCTCAGTAATGGCCCCCCAAAAATGCTGGAAGGAAAATTTAACAGCCACACTGGACACTAGCTAGCTACACTATATGACTGACACACAACCACCTAGCTAACTAGCTAAATGTGGGATACAGCAGGCTTTTTTACATTTAGCTAGTGAAAAAATATTAATTAGAATGCTATACTCATGCATGGAGCAAAACAGAAGCAGTGCATAACACACTTGTAGGACATGTGCCCTGCTGGCTTTTTCTGTGGTCAAAAAAAATGTTGGAAGGTAAATTTAACAGCCACACTGGACACTAGCTAGCTACACTATCTGACTGATATACAAGCGCCTAACTATCAAAAATCTTGCTGTTAACAGTGCCAGCGTCAGGAGCAGCCTCTCTGTGCTATTACAATGTCAAAATGCTACAGTGTCAAAACAAGATGTCTGCTATTTATATGGAGAGGGACATGTGATTTCAGTAGCCAATGACACAAGCCATTGTGTCAGGACATTGTGGGTGTTTCCTGCATCCTGATTGGCTAGCCGCAATGTGCACACATAGGAAAAAAATG
The DNA here is from genome assembly GCF_039654945.1 of Dendrobates tinctorius. Classification (NCBI taxonomy): domain Eukaryota; kingdom Metazoa; phylum Chordata; class Amphibia; order Anura; family Dendrobatidae; genus Dendrobates; species Dendrobates tinctorius. The sequence continues at coordinate 16,301,243 of NW_027361766.1, read as the reverse complement.
TCTGTTTATATGAATGCCGTGCCTCTGAACTCTGAAAACTCCCTCCCCTCATCAAACACGTGCCAAACGCTCATGACACACCACCATTATTGTTGCTAAAATGCTGAAAATACTTTTGTGGCAACGCAAATATTTTCCCACACTTTTTACTGAATGTTACCGATTTTTCCCAATTTTATAAAATTTTACTCGTGTTTCCGATCACGAATCTGAATGTGCCATATTCGTGTTGAATATATGTTTAGCAATCATTTTCCGAACAAATTTGCTCATCACTAGTTATAAACTTCTCTGAAGCACCTTGGGGGGTTCAAGATGTTCAGTACACATCAAGATAAGTTCCCAAAGGGGCCTATTTTCTAAAATGGTGTAATTTGTTGGGGGATTCCACTGTTTAGGCACATCAGGGGCTCAGTACCATGACATGGCATCCTCTAATTATTCCAGCAAATTTTACATTCAAAAAGTCTAATGGCGCGCCTTCCCTTCCAAGCCCTGCCGTGCAACCAAACAGTTGTTTTCCTCCATATATAGGGTATCTCAGCACTCAGGATAATTTCCAAAACAAATTTTATGGAGCAATTTCTCCAATTACCCTTATGAAAATGCAAAATTTGGAGCTAAAAAAGATTTTTGTGGGAAATATGTGCTTTTATTATTTTTACGGCTCTATGTTATAAACTTCCGTGAAGTACCTATGGGACCTGTGGGTTCAAGGTGCTCAATACACATCTAGATAAGTTTCCTAAGGGGTCTAGTTTCCAAAATTATGTCACTTGTTGGGGATTTCCACTGTTTAGGCACATCAGGGTCTCTCCAAACACGACATGGTGTCCGCTAATTATGCCAGCAAATTTTACATTCAAAAAGTGAAATGGTGCTTCTTCCCCTCAGAGTCCTGCCGTGTGCCAAAACAATAGATTTCCCCCACATATGGGGTATTGGCATATTCAGGATAAATTGCACAACATATTGTATGGTCCATTTTCTCTTGTTACCCTTGCAAAAGTAAAAACAACTAGGTCTAAGGGAAAGTTTTTGTGAAAGAAAAGTAAATGTTTATTTTTCCTTCCACATTGCAAAAATTCCTGTGAAGCACCTGAAGGATTAATACATTTCTTGAATATGGTTTTGAGTACTTTGAGGGGTGCAGTTTTTAGAATGATGTCACTTTTGGGAATTTTCTGTCATATAGGCCCCCTAAAAGTGACTTAAAATGTGAAGTTGTGCCTAAAAAAAATGGTTTTGCAAATTTTGTTGTAAAAATGAGAAATCGCTGGTCAACTTTTAACCCTTATAAAAAAACAAAGAGTATGCTGCTCTTCTAACTTCCCTACACCCCCTTTCCTCATCAAACAAGTCCCCCAACTCCAGCCACTTATCATACAGCAACACTATCCTAGCCAAAGTAATAACAAAAGCATCAGTCAAAACACAATGATTTACTGAACTGTGACCGAATTTTGCCGACTTTGAGTAAAAATGCTTGTGAAACTGAACACAAATTTTTAGAAAAAGTTTGCTTATCTCTACTGAAGTAGAGATTTGTTTTCTGACAATAGTTTGGAGATCACTTGGAGATCACCCGAGCATGCACGGGAAATCTCGAGTAACGAGTATTCTTGCTCATCACTAGTACCAACCGGTCAATTACTGATAATGTGTGAAAATTCTTTATATTTTTCAATTATTTAATCCAGATACCATCCAATGAATATTGGATGGTATCTGGATTAAATAATTGAAAAATGTATTCTAAGAAAACATACTGCAATAAGATTCTATACTTTAAATGTACCTATTTGAGAATTTCTCATATTTATCGGGTTTAAATCAGCAAACATGTTTAAATTACACTCAAGCATACAATGCCCAATTGGTCATATGATCCAAGTTTAAAGGGAACCCATCACCTACAAAAATGCTTTTTGCCTGCAAATTTAGTGGTAATCTGCAGGTAAGTAGTATTTAACACCTTTCTCACCTTAGATGTATTCACACATCCCTGTGACCTGGGTCTTCTTGACCTGGGTCTGGCAATTTTACGAGCACACGGGCTATGCGCGTGCGATCACCGCTGGGTGTCAGCTGATTCTGACAGCTGACATCCGGCACTAAGTGTCAGGAGCAGTCCCACACCACTCCCAGCACTTCAACCCCCTAAATGCTGCTGAACTTGATAGCAGCATTTAGGAAGTCAGAAGAGGGATGGCAGCCCCTCTGCCCTTGGATTGGAGACCCCACAACGTCATTCGGGGTCCCGATCATTGAATGGTGACCCGATGTCAACATCTAGGTCATCGGAGCAAGGAAAGTTGCTTGATCATGCCCAAAGCATAATCAGCAACTTACCCTGTTAGTGCAGCGCTGACAGTTTCATAGCATAGGGATGCTCCTGACTCCCCATGCTATACAAGCTTTCAACCTGTAAAAAATGATAGTCCCATAGTGGGACAAAGTAAAAAAGTTAAAAAAAAAGTTTTAAAAACATTAAAAAAATGTAAAAATTAAAAAAATCTAAATATATTGCAGTCATACATATTTTTATGAAATATATATATAATCAATAAAAGTGCACATATTTGGAATCGCCGCATCCGCAGCGACCTGTCCTATGAAACTGTCCCACTATTTAACCCCTTTAATGAACACCATAAAAAAAGGCAAAAAAAACAATGCTTTATCATCATACCGCCAAACAAAAAGTGGAATAAAATGTGATCAAAAGACGAATATTAATAGACTTGGTACCACTGAAGACATCATCTTGTGCTGCAAAAAACAAGCCATCATACAGCTCAATCAGCAGAAAAATTAAAAAATTATAGCTCTCAGAATAAAGTGATGCAAAAATAATTATTTTCTCTATAAAATAGTTTTTATTGTGTAAAAGCGCCAAAACATAAAAAAAAACTATACACATCGGGTATTGCTGTAATCATACTGACCCAAAGAATAAATTTGCCTTATCCATTTCACCACATGTGAAACGACATAAAGCAGCCCCCCACACACACAAAACCTGAATTGCTGGTTTTTGTTCATTCTGCCTCTCAAAAATTGTAATACAAAGCAATCAAAAAAGTCATGTATCTTAAAATGCTACCAATAACAACGTCAACTCGTCCTGCAGAAAACAAGACCTCACATGTGTTAGGAGTGGCGGAAGGCACTAAAAAAAATAAATAATTAAAGTGCCTTCGCCACTCGGGGTCCACCGTTAGGCAGGTGATATGACCGCTGCTAGAGAGGCAGAGCACTGTAGTGCTAATGTGCACGGGGTTAACTGCACCCAGAGTGCACTGAAGCAGACTCTGTTAAGGACACAGAGCTGCAAACTTAAAGCACAAATACCGCTGAGTCTGTATAGCGTCCCCGACTTCAGCGATGTGGACACGGTATTAAAGGTCACAGAAATAGCCTTAAACCCCAGGACTATCCCCTCTAGACCTACCGTAAAAAATGAGGTACGAGGTGTCGCAACTGCGAACACCCAGGAGGCTGCAAAGACGCTGGCGCAATGCAGGACGCTTAGCTGCTGCAAAAGGTATGGCTGGTGCGCGCTGGCGCTAGCGCTGCTACTGGAGGCTGCCCAATCACTCACACAATCGTAATATCAGAGGGAAGGGGTTTCATAATAAGTCATCCACCAGTCCAAGCATCCAATACCAAACATACAGCAGCAGTATGAAAATACTAGCGCATGGCATAGCAGCCATGCGCACTTTTTATAGCGTACGGGACCTGCCAGAAATCTCCAGAGCCCTGAGCTGAGCCAATGGAATCAGGAGCAGGACCTGAGCACCTGACTCCTGAACTCCAATGGGAGCTCGTCCCGTGGGCATGCTCAGAAGTTGGAAAAAAGGACTTAGCCTCTGGAGACAAATGTGAGAATCTGGATTCCCGCATATAGATTCCTGATCAGAGTCTGTAGTGAGATCGGTACCAGACACCTCCATGGGCTCAGGAGGTATAACCTCTGGCTCGTACAGCTCAGGAGGTACAAGAAATTTAGGAGCGGAGACAGCTCTTCGCTTGGAGTGAGCCCGCTCCATACCACGCTCCGAAAAACGGAGGTCGATACGTGAGGAGATGGAGATTAGCTCCTCCAAGCTGGTGGGGATCTCCCTAGTGGAGAGAGCATCCTTCACGTGATCTGCTAAACCTCGCCAAAAAACGGGGATAAGCGCTCTGTCGGACCATTCCAACTCGGATGCCAGTGTCCGAAAACGGATGGCATATTGGCTAACCGAGAGCGACCCCTGAGTAAGGGCGAGCAGCTGCAGAGACGTATCGTGCATGACCCGAGGACTGAGAAATACTTGCTTGATGGCTGTTAGCAGTTAGCCGCAGTCTGAATCTCGAGGTCACCACGTTCCCATAGAGGCATAGCCCATTCCAGAGCCTTGCCCAACAGTAGGGAGATAATGAAGGCCACCTTAGCCCGCTCTGTAGGAAATTGCGCCGCCAGCAGCTCCAGGTGTATTGAGAACTGGCTGATGAAACCCCTGCAGGAGGCGCCATCCCCAGAAAATTTTTCTGGCATTTTTAGGGAGGACACGGACATACGCCCTATGGCATCTGTGAGTGCCTGAACAGCAGCATCTGTGGCCTGCGCAGCTGCGAGAGACCTCTCGAGGGTGGCCAAGCGAGCCTCGAGCTGTCGCACACACTGCACCAGTTGCTGCTGACCTGCCATCTCTAGCCAGACCCTGGCGCTAGTATTATGTTAGGAGTGGCGGAAGGCACTAAAAAAATAAATAATTAAAGTGCCTTCGCCACTCGGGGTCCACCGTGCGGCAGGTGATATGACCGCTGCTAGAGAGGCAGAGCACTGTAGTGCTAATGTGCACGGGGTTAACTGCACCCAGAGTGCACTGAAGCAGACTCTGTTAAGGACACAGAGCTGCAAACTTAAAGCACAAATACCGCTGAGTCTGTATAGTGTCACCGACTTCAGCGATGTGGACACGGTATTAAAGGTCACAGAAAAAGCCATAAACCCCAGGACTATCCCCACTAGACCTACCATAAAAAATGAGGTACGAGGTGTCGCAACTGCGAACACCCAGGAGGCTGCAAAGACGCTGGGGCAATGCAGGATGCTTAGCTGCTGCAAAAGGTATGGCTGATGCGCGCTGGCACTAGCGCTGCTACTGGAGGCTGCCCAATCACTCACACAATCGTAATATCAGAGGGAAGGGGTTTCATAATAAGTCATCTAACAGTCCAAGCATCCAATACCAAACATACAGCAGCAGTATGAAAATACTAGCATAGCGGCCATGCGCACTTTTTATAGCATACAGGACCTGACAGAAATCTCCAGAGCCCTGAGCTGAGCCAATGGAATCAGGAGCAGGACCTGAGCACCTGACTCCTGAACTCCAATGGGAGCTCATCCCGTGGGCATGCTCAGAAGTTGGAAAAAAGGACTTAGCCTCTGGAGACAAATGTGAGAATCTGGATTCCCGCATTGGCAGCATAGAACCCAGATTCCTAACAACATGACTGTTGTAACAACCCTGCTGGCATCACTACATGGCCTCCCATCCCCCGCACACCAACTTACTTTCTGCTTCAAGCCATGCTGTGAATTCTGTCTGTTGCCAGCTCTGTGCCTCTGCTCTCCATGTTTCCAGACTGTGTGTATAGGGGGGCGGCGCCTGAACTCTCTGGTTCTTATGCAGTCAGGGTGCACCTGTGTAATCTGTCCCTTACCAATCACCTAGACCCCTTGACCAGTGGCGGATCTTAATAGGGGCGGATGGGGCGGTCGCCCCGGGCCCAAGGTTTTTAGGGGGCCCACCCGCCCAGGCAGGGGCCAATCCGGTCGGTCGGCATCGCATATGATCTGAGACTGTCATGTCACTGCTCACTGTGTGAGCCGCCCGCCGCCGCCCAGTGGTGTAGGAACTTGGAAGGGGGGCGGGCAGTCCCAGGCAGGAGCAGAAGTTCCTTCCTCCTCTCTCTGTGTGCTGTGGGCGGTCAGGACTGAGAAGCGTGGAGGCGGCGGCCGGCCGGCCGACTGGCAGAGCACAGTGAGGAGGACTCGGAGAGAAGAGAAGAGGCGGCAGGGAGGTGGGTCACTGACAGTCTGACTCTGACACTCACCGTCGGTCGGCGTCACCATTTGGGAGGAGGATGCTCTGCCTCTCCCCAGCCTCCCTGGCTGCTCCCTCGGCTCGGCTCCTGGGGCCTGTATATGATGAAGGGGGGGTGACTGGGGCCTGTATATGATGAAGGGGGGTGACTGGGGGCTGTATATGATGAATGGGGGGTGACTGGGGCCTGTATATGATGAAGGGGGGTGACTGGGGCCTGTATATGATGAAGGGGGGGTGACTGGTGCCTGTATATGATGAAGGGGGGTGACTGGTGCCTGTATATGATGGAGGATGAGTGGGGCCTGTATATGATGAAGGGGGGATGAGTGGGGCCTGTATATGATGAAGGGGGGTGACTGGGGCCTGTATATGATGAAGGGGGGGGGGTGACTGGGGCCTGTATATGATGAAGGGGGATGAGTGGGGCCTGTATATGATGAAGGGGGGGTGACTAGGGCCTGTATATGATGAAGGGGGGATGAGTGGGGCCTGTATATGATGAAGGGGGGGTGACTGGGGGCTGTATATGATGAAGGGCGGGTGACTGGGGGCTGTATATGATGAAGGGGGGGTGACTGGGGGCTGTATATGATGAAGGGCGGGTGACTGGGGGCTGTATATGAAGGGGGGGTGACTGGGGCCTGTATATGATGAAGGGGGGATGAGTGGGGCCTGTATATGATGAAGGGGGGATGAGTGGGGCCTGTATATGATGAAGGGGGGGTGACTGGGGCCTGTATATGATGAAGGGGGGGTGAATGGGGCCTGTATATGATGAAGGGGGGTGACTGGGGTTGTACAGGATGAAGGGGGTGAGTGGGGGCTTCACAGGATGAAGGGGGGATGAGTGGGGGCTTCACAGGATGAAGGAGGGTGAGTGGGGCTGCACATGATGAAGGGGGGATGAGTGGGGCTGCACATGATGAATTGGGGGTAAGGGGGACTGCACATGATGGTGGGGGTAAAATTAACTGCACATGATGATGGGGGAGTGGGGCTGCACATGAAGTTGGGGGGGAAGGGGACTGCACATGATGAAATGGAAGGGGGGATAAGGGGCTGCAAATGATGAAGCGGCACTGCAGATGAAGTGAGTGGGTGATAGGGGACTGCAATGGATGAAGTAAGGGGACTTCAAATTAAAGTGGGGACATTAAAGTGGATCCCCTATGGCCAGGATCACGTTGGGCGATTTTGTGCGTATTGGCCGTAGGCCTACAGCTTATGTGCAACGTCCTTTTAGGCCATGTCCACACGTGGTGGAATGGTGGCGGGTTTTCCTTATGGACCCGCAGCAAACCAAGTGCTGCGGTCCGTACGGCTGTCAATTCCCGCACGGGGACCGCAGCGCTCAGGTGAGAAGGGGGGTACAGGGGCCCAGGTTTTATGAACAGCCCCGGGCCCATAGGCCACTTAATCCGCCACTGCCCTTGACTATTTAGTTTCGCCACACCCACTGACCTTTGCCTGTGCAAATGTCTATACTCAGTTAGTATCTTGCTGCTGAGGAAGCCAGGCCCTGTTCTGTGTATCTCCTTCTCTGTAGGAATACTCTTTGTCTCACTTTGTACCTTGTCCGCCTGCCAGGAGGCAGAATATCCTGGCCCTTGAGTCTTGTTCCCAGTGCCTTGTCTGTTCTCTGTCCGCTGTCCGGGAGGCAGAATATCCTGGTCCCTGTGTCTTTGTCCTGGTGTCTCTGTCTGAACTCAGTCTTACCTCTGTCTGTCAGTCTCCTTGTTTGTGGTTCCTTCTCTGCCGTGTCTTTCCTTGTGTCCTCCCTGTCTGTGCATCTGCACCCTCGCAGCTTTATCTGTGCATCTGCACCCTCGCAGCTTTATCTGTGCATCTGCACCCTCGCAGCTTTATCTGTGCATCTGCACCCTCGCAGCTTTATCTGTACATCTGCACCCTCGCAGCTTTATCTGTGCATCTGCACGGCTCCCTAGCTGCTCTGCCTGCACGGCTCCCTAGCCGCTCTGCCTGCACGGCTCCCTAGCCGCTCTGCCGGCTCCGCACTCCTGCGGCTCTGCCTGCTCCGCACTCCTGCGGCTCTGCCTACCTGCACCTCCTGTGAGAACAGGTCCAAACCTGTTCCTTCATATTCCACTCCTTCCTGCCTATATCCATACCTGCACCTCCTGTGTGAAGAGGTCCAGATCCTGTTCCAGCATACACCACTCCCTCCTGCCTACACCTGCTGTGTGAACAGGTCCCTACCTGCTTCTTCTCATCCGTGCCCGCCTGTCCAGTGTCTCCAAGCCGTGCCCGCTTGCCCAGTGTCTCCAAGCCGTGCCCGCTTGCCCAGTGTCTCCAAGCCGTGCCCGCTTGCCCAGTGTCTCCAAGCCGTGCCCGCTTGCCCAGTGTCTCCAAGCCGTGCCCGCTTGCCCAGTGTCTCAGCCTGCCTGTTAGTCACACCTGTCCAAGTGACTTGTCCCCGAGTGGGATCAGCAGCCACAGCCAGACACCACCCTGGAGTGGCACCCGACAGCTACCTGCCGCACAAGCCTGACCTCACCATCAGAGGCTCCAGTGAAGACCGAGGTAGCTGTCGTAGTCACGCCCCTTCCAAGGTAGTCTGGTTTGTGGCACAGTGGGGCCACAAACCCCCTGGCTCACGCCAGTCAGCCAAGGCGTGAGCGTGACAACTGTGTTGGCCAAAATATGGAAAAATTATAACTATCAAAATATGGTGATGCAACAACTAGTTTTTGCAATAAAAAGCAATTTTTGTGTGTGACAGCTGGATTTTTTCATTTTGCTGCTATATCTATACTCATATGTCAGTCTGGCGCTTCCATGCACCGCACCTTGATTCAAGTAATTTTTCCACAGTTGGTGAGAAGATGTAGAAGTGCTTCTCACAAAATTAGAAAATCATCAAAAAGTTAATTTATTTCAGTTCTTCAATGCAAAAAGTAAAAATCATATATTACATAGAGTCATTACAAACAGAATGATGTATTTCATGTGTTTATTTATGTTAATGTTGATGATTTTGGCTTACAGCCAGTGAAAACCCAAAAGTCATTATCTCAGAAAATTAGAATACTTAACAAAAACACCTGCAACGGTTTCTTAAGCATTTTAAAAGGTCCTTTAGTCTGTTTCAGTAGGCTCCACAATCCTGGGGAAGACTACTGACTTGACAGATGTGCAGAAGGCAGTCACTGACACACTCCATAAGGAGGGTAAGCCACAAAAGGCTAAACCATGCAGTCTTACCAGCAGCGCATGAGTGATACCTCCGTCTTCTCTCTGTATTTATGGAAATCCTCTTGACCTGTATCAGTGCAGTTATATGCCCATTATGTGTTGCTATCCAGCAACCTAGCAAGGTGAGTGTATTTTCTTCTTCACCTGACACTCCTTTGTCATCAGATGAGACCCTATTGCACTTTTTCTTTCCCAGATTTTTCTTTCTGGCATTATCTACAAGCTGAAAGCACATCAACCTCATTTGCATATTTATCCAAACAGCAATTTCTCAATAACAGAGGGAGGAACAGACTAGCAAGCTAAATATATTGGTGGACTCGTCTTTGTAAGATCTACATGTGTGTTTAAACAATTTAGGAGGTGAAATTCTGCTAACAGATTCCCTTTATGTTTACAAATGTGAATATGAAAAATATGTGGAATTGTAAAAAATGTGAATATGGATAATTACATTCTTAATAGTAAATGTTAAAAAATTGGCACTAGCAGAAATTGCTCTGACACTACCAGTATATTTTCAGTTCATATGAAAGAGTTGCAGACATCTCATTAGGGTAATTACATCAGCAGTTACCATGTAGCATCAGTCTCCTTAGAGATTGTAGCACATAAACAACTAAAGAAATGATCGTTTAGGCAGAGCTAGAAATATAGTCTCATTGGAGATTTGCTTCATCTAGATTCTATTCATCCTTTACTTTTTTTCCTGAAAGTCTCCTTACCCTCCTGGTATTCCCTAGTGAGAGTCAATATTCAACTGAATGTATACTTATGACACTTAACTTTGCTGCTATTAAGAAGGTCCAACCACAACTGCAGAAATTTGTGCAAACATTTTAGGCAGGTGTGTGAAAATTGCTGCAAGGAAGAATGCTTCCACAAAGGTGTTATTAATAGTTAATTTGGTGAGACTAAACCTTTGCCTTCAAAACAACATCAAAGCAAAAATAATTCTAAGTAAAATTGCATGCAGTTTATTATGAACAAAGTTGGTAGGGAGCTTTGTTCAAAACAACTTAGTGACATTGGCTGTATTTATTAGGTCATTGTCCAGTTGCAGTATAAATTAAGGAGTCAATCAGATGTCTCGCTCATTGTACTGATAGATAACTATCTGCTTGTATTTCATATTGGTGAGGAAACCATGATATGGGCAATTTTCAGGACTGTAGACCCAGTGGTTAGCCAAGGAAAGTTAATAAAGCAGATGAAAGACACATCATCCTTACCTCCCTTCACAATAGGAAGATGTCCAGCGGTACCATCAGCTCAGAACTGGCAGCTACAAGTGGCATCCAGCTACACCAATCTACTGTTAGGAGAAATTTGGCCAGAAGTGGTGTTCATGGAAGAATTGCTACCAAAAACTATACCTTCAACATAGAAATAAGGCCAAATGACTCAACTGTAAACAATGAAACTGTGATGCACAAAAAGGCTCTGAACTAAGGAGTCAAAATGTGAAATATTTGTCTGTAACAAAAGGTAGTTTGCTCACTGAAGAACTAGAGAGCTGTACAATAATGAGTGTCTGCAGTAATGTATGGTGGAGGTTCCTTCACGTTTGGAGTGATATTCCAGCAAGTGAAGTTGGGGATTTAGTCAAAAAGAATGGTGTCCTTAGAGCTGCACATTACAGGCAAATTCTTATCCATCATGCATTACCATGACGCAGATGTCTGATTGGCTCCAAATTTATTCTGCAACAGGAAAATGACTCCAAACATACAGTCTATGTCATTAGGAACTATCTTCAGTGTAAAGAAGAACAAAGAGTCCTCAAAGTGATGATTTGACCCTCACAGAGCCCTGATCTCAACATACTCAAGCCTGTCTTATAACACATAAAGAGAGAAGGATTTTCACAAGCCTACAGCCACTAATCTCTGGTTAGTTCTCCATGTTGTTTCTTACAATATAATAAGTTTTCTCAAAAATTGTGTGCAAGTCTACTTAGAAGAAAGGATTAGGGATAAGTGGATCTGTGGAGGCTAGGGTTTGTTGGGTTCGACTGAACTTTATGTTTGGTTCGGGTACCAGAACTCTACCTGAACTTGAACCAGAACCCGAACCCCATAGAAGGAAATGGAGACCTGAACTTTGGTGCTGTAAACGGTCATAGTAAAGGCTAGGGGGCTGCTAAAGGAAGCAGAGAGTCTCTCTCTCCTCCCTGAACTCCGAACACTAAACCGGACTTCCAGGGAAAGTCAATGTTTGGAGTTCAGTACAAGACACCAAATGTCGGGTACAAACCCTGAACTTTACAGTTTGGGTTCGCTCATCTCTAGAATTGATGCATGTTTTGTAGACAAAGGGTGGTCACACCAAATATTGATTAGATTTAAATTTCTATTTTGTTTATTCACTTTGCATTTATGATAATAAACTGTTAACCATTGTATTGTTAATAGCGTCCTTAATATGAAACATTTTTTTTCCACAACTTTTAAATCTTTTGTACAGTACTATAATTAGTGTGTGAGAAGAATTCTTCCACCGCTCCAACTTTTATGTTATTATGCTTGGACTACAAGAAAAGTAATTGGGCAACAGTTAGGCTGGGTTCACACGTGGCGTTTTTTTCGCGTTTCCGCGGCTGTTTTAACCGCGCTATTTTGCCGCGAAAACGCGAAAAATAAGCATCCCATGCATTCCTATGGGATTCCGCAATGCTGTGCTAATGCTGCGGTTTTTACCGCGGCGGAATCGCTTCGCGGTAAAAACCGCAGCATGTTCATTAATTTGCGGAATCGCGGCGATCCCGCACCCATAGGAATGCATTGTTCCGCTTATTTCCCGCATGTGGCTGTGCACAACATGCGGAAAGTAAGCAGAACATTTGCGGATGGTACCCATGGTCCGGAGGAGAGGAGACTGTCCTCCGGGTTTTGGGTACCATATCCCTGTAAAAAAAAGAATTTAAAAATAAAAAATATTGTTATTCTCGCCCTCCGGCGTCCCGCGCAGTCTTTCCGCTTCTCTTCACGCTCCCGTTCCCAGTAGTCCTTTGCGAAAATGCTCGCGATGACGTCCGATCTCGCGGGATCGCGAAGTCTCGCGGTCATTCGCGCGACGTCATCGCGAATGACCGCGAGACGTCGCGATCCCGCGAGAACTGACGTCATCGCGGGCATTTTCGCAAAGGATTACTGGGAACGGATACGCGGGACGTCGGAGGGTAAGAATAACACCGTTTTTTTTTTTTTTTTTACATTTTATCTTTTACTACTGATGCTGCATAGGCAGCCTCAGTAGTAAAAAGTTGGTCACACTTGTCAAACACTATGTTTGACGAGTGTGACCAACCTGTCAATCAGTTCTCCAAGCGATGCTACAGATCGCTTGGAGAACGCTAGCATTTTGCAAGCTAATTATGCTTGCAAAATGCTAGTTTTTCTGCGGGAAAATCGCGGGAATTTAAAATGCGATTTTCCCGCGGACTGGAATTCCGGAATTCTCGCGGTAATTTCCGCGAGAGTTCCGGTACGTGTGCACTTAGCCTTAGGCTATGTGCACACGTATGCAGAAAATTTCTGCATAAAAACAGGACTGCCGCGATTTTTTGTGCGATTTTGCCGCGATTTTTTCCGCGCGTCCCCAGACACATAGAAAATAGCCAGAAATGCAGAATTTACCGCAAAATTAATGAGCATGCTGCGTTTTTACAGCAAAGCATTTTTTTCGCGGTAAAAAAACGCATCAATATGCACAAAAAAAGCAAAATGCATTAAAATGAATGGGAAGCTTCTTTTAAGCGTTTTTTGAGCGGATTATTTGGTAAATCCGCGGGAAAAACGCAAAAAGAACCCGCTGTGTGTGAACACAGCCTTACGGTAAATGACAAATAATCTTAGACCTTATTAGTGATACTGTACATCTTGCATGTGGTAGGTCAAGGAACCCTACCCTTATGTTATGCATAATAAAAAAGACCCTCCATGAAGTTCTTCAAATATAAAAAATGGAATGGGATAACAAAGGCACATTCATCAATATAAATAAAAGATACAACACACAGTTTACTGCGCGCAGAATAACTGCTTATTTTTAGTTAAAGAAAAATCATACAATAAGGTTATAGCTTTGGGCTTCATCCCATTGGGCATTTTCACTAGAGTTAAGCCCCCGCTACACACTGCGATATCGCTAGCAATATCGCTGTAAAGTTACCGATTTTGTGACGTTGCAGCGATATTGCTAGCGATATCGCTGCATGTGATACTTACCTCCGACCCGCTCCACCGCTGGTTATCGCTGATCGCGCGAGAAGCTCCTGGACCATTCCTCGTCAGCCACTTCCTGCGGCGCTTGCTGTGGCGCCGACGAGCGACGCGTGGAGCCGGGCGGGAGGACGCAGGATCGCCGCGTCTGACAGGTAAGTAGCGATCCCCGTCCCCAGCGATGTCGCTGGTGAGATCTGCCTGTGTGGCAGCTCACTAGCGACCACCTAGCGATGCACCAGCGATCCTGACCGCGTCATATCGCTGGTCGGGATCGCTGGTGCATCGTTAGGTGTAACGGTACCCTTAGAATGGAAGTTATCTACAATTTGGATAACAAGTCAAGCAAAATTCTGTGCAACAGTCAGCTGTAAGCTAGAGTCAATATAGGAGTGAAGGAATCCCTATGTCTAGAGCACATGTTATTATATAAGGCATACAGACAAACCAACCTCATAAGCATCTATAAGCTGTATTTACCTTTCTCTACAAATTATATCAGCTTGTAAAAATGAAATTTTGGTATTGCTAAAAATATCAGTCCATCTAGCTGCTTATTGTAACTTCCTAAACAGCAAAAATAGGTAGAAGGTGAGAATCTAATGATATCCGCAACCTATAATTGTAAAGCTTAAAACCGTAAACCTGGTAATTAAAGCTAACAGCAAACAAAGAAAAAATATTTAATAGGCATAGGATGTAGACTGGAAATTTTATGAGCAGAGACAGTAACTAAGTATAATAATCAAGTATAAAACTAGCACCTATTGATGCAATGATTGTAATGAATGAACAGCCCAAGAACACTGGTTCCTCAACATATGAGACAAAATGGTTAAGAGCATCCACGCAAGATATTCTATTAAACAGATTGCCGACTTACAAAAATGTTGTCAAAAGACAAAACATTTTCTAAAATAAGGTAGAGTAAAAGGTATACATCATTAGCTGTACCCTCATTGCTAAAGTGGGTCGCCCTCCCATGTAAAAGGGATTAAGTGATGGAATAAAGTTTATGAGTGAATGATTCGTGACGCCACCTGTGGTGTTCAGCAATGAAGATGTTAAGCCGACGCTGCGGACAGATCCCCTGGGACAGATGGTGTGGTGCAGCTATGATGTTGTGGCCCTCCACAGGTAGGGCAGTAATCCCAGGGCAGTGAGGATAGGTGTTGAGGAAGAGGGTGCAGTGCCTGGCACAGGGATGAAGCAGTGCTGACGGGGTTGCAGGAAGAAGGCAAGGACACAACAGGGTGCAGTTTCTTTACCTTTACTTTGCTTTGCAAATGCAGTCCAGGGTCCAGATTACAGACGGCACAGGAGCTGGCTAGCCTGGAAGCAACTTAGGAATCTCTCTATGCAGATGGGTTGTGTAGTCTCCTTCCTAGTGCTTATTTTTAGGTACTTGCAGTACTGTGTTACACTGAAGTTCCACTTGCTTATTCTCTTTAGAACTCTCTCGTATGGCAGACAGCTGTAGCCTTCCTCTTCTGGCTCACACGTCGCTGTTGTGCCTCCAAGGTTTATGTGGGAATAGAGCATTTACAGCTTCCTATTCCTCCAGTTTCTGTTGCAGGACCATCAGTGTCCATACAGCCTTGGAGACCGGGCTCCAGATCATGCGCTATAGCTGGGAATGAGCCTGAACTCTCTGCTCAATCTCCTAGCTCTTCTCCTCCACGTCCACATACGTTGCCCTCCTCACATGAACTCCTCATTTCCCCTTCCCAGCCCCCAGAGAGCAGTTCTTCCCCCAGTTTTGGGTTCAGAGCTCCCTCTGCTGGCCTGGAGTGGGAGCTGTGTTGTGTGTTGTATTTAACTGCCAGAGAGATCCTTTATTGCTTCCAAGCATGACATCACACTCCCTTGGAGGAAGGCAATGCCATTGTGGCGACCATACTCCTGGGGGCGCCACAAAAGCACAGGTTGGCTGAAAGACGCAGACAATCACTAAACACAGCAATCAGGTGATCAAACAACAGGACATCAACAGTTCATGTCCTGTCCAGAGAACACTAGAGTGGTCTGCATTGGAGGAAGAGGGGCTAAAGTATACCTACTTTTAGTTTTTTAAAAATCCCTGCTTTTTGGAGAAAAAAAATTGAATTTGAAAGCAGATTACCACTGTAAATTTCCATTTTTCTAATACTCAGCATTATATAGGTTTTATTTTTTTTTACGTTAGCAAATAGTGATGGGCGGACCGGTAGATATTTGGGTCTGTTGGCTTCATCCAAACATTAAAAAAAGTTTTGTTTAGGTACCAGAATGGTACCCAAACTTGAATCCCATTCAAATGAATACGGGGCCTGAACATCTGGCGTTTCCCACGCTGTTATCTGTAAGTTTGCTACCGCCGGTCACAGCGCTGCAGTTCCCACACTGTCATACAGATGACAGCATGTGAGCCAGCAGTTGTGACCAGTGGTGAAAAGGTTACTGCCAGTCACAGGCATCAGGTCGATGAGAGTACTACTCTCATCATCGTACGCCTGGTCTTGCTGATAGCAGCGAGAGCAGGTCTACGGTGATGAGAGTATTCACCAGCCAGCGCCTATGCAATAAATAAAAAATAAAGGAAAACACCATATGCACAACTTCAGAAGGTGCTCAAGTAGGGCCCCACACCATACACGAATAATAAAGAAAACTTGGCACTCAACTTCTAGAATATTTTTGGGGATTTTTTAATGCTTCCAGAAAATCATAGACTTTTCGGCCTCACTGGCCTTCATCAGTAACAGACTGCAGTATAGTAGTTAATCGCATTCAGTGTCATAATAGAAGTGACACCATAGTCACTTTAAATGTGCCTGGTCATTCACTAGACGCTGGGCATGGAACCTGAATCAAATAGTACCTGGGTGGGTGGGGGTGCCGTGGAGACATCAGCGACCCAGAATCCACTGTTGGTCACAGACTAGTTCTAGATGTGCCGTCAGTTTTTTCTGTCATTTGTATGTTAGCTTTCTGACTGAGAACTCCGCCCTTCATCAGGCTGTGATTTTAATTACATCCAATCACATTTTGGTTCCTATCTTCCTATAAATACAGGCTTTACCATGTTATTATGTGGCGCCCTTGAGGCTCAGTCGCCACAGAGGTACTGCACCTTCGCCTAAGGTGTGGTGCCCCACCAACTAGGTAAGTTGGGAACTCCTTTCCACACTCCAACACCTGCATCCCACACACAGGATAGTTCAGTAGGTCCGCCTAGCAGCTTCAGGCTAGGGGTAGCAGAGCACCCTTCGTGGAACCCTTCTTCGTAACACGAGATGTGCTGGGAGGTGGATGGAGTTAGTATAAAAGAGGGGGAAAGTGAAGAAGTGTAGGTCAGTCTGATGGGAGGTCAGGCGAGAGAAGTTCAGTTCTGAAGTTCAGTTTTGAGTTCAGTTTGAGTTCAGTTTAGAAAGAGAGTGCTGCAACTGCCTCAGTGATCTGAGCCAGTTGACACGGGAAAGAGAAGAGAAGTAGAAAGACGTAGACATGCAACCTAAGCTTCCATAAGAGAGAGAAGGAACAACGCAGAACGAAGGAGTAGGAGAACAGAGAGGAGTTGTGGGTTGGAAGAGGAACCCTGCCTATAGGTTCTCAGAGCAAGGCCAGGGCCCGGTCCCCATGGTTGTATAGACACTTATGGTTCTGCAGCAGACACCGGTGGAGTAGTTGGCTGTAAATACACTACTCCCATCCAAGACTTAGGACACAACAGCAACCGATTTTTGACCCAGGACTCTGAGAGTTGTCCCCGATAGAGGCTACAGCTGTCTGTCATACAAGTAGAGTTGTTAGGAACATCTGACAGGAGGAACATCAGAGTAACCACGTTCTTCACTGGAGTTCTTCACACTAAAGGCGCAATAGAGGAGTCGTTCAGGGAAGGCACATGTTTGCGGCGTGTTGGAGAGGAGAACCCTGACTTGCCCGGGAGGTTGATTGAGTCTCTACCCCGGAGGACACGGCACGGAGGCGGGCACCAGTGGGTACCACGAACTGTGAGTAAAGCTTTGAAACTACAAGCCCTGGGGTCCTCCATTCATTCGTCGCTAACACCTTCAGCACCGCTACATCTGGGTACCAGCATCTATACCATTCTGCGCCTCTCCTCATCCATTGCACTCACACTGCCCTGGGACTACAGCTCCACCTGTGGGGAGCTACACCATCTTTGCTGCACCACACCATCAGTCCCAGTGGATCTGCATGCAGCGTTGGCTCAACATCTTACTTGCCAAACACCACAGGTGGAGTCACAAACTATTCAACTAAGCTATAACACTACTGACATCACCGCCATTGATATTGGGTGCCCAGGGCCACGGACCGGATCACAGCTGCTGTGACACATCCCCCTGACACTGGCCCGGTACCGAGTACCCCGCAGCCCTGGGTGTGAGGGGCGACCCATATATACACACATGTACACACACTCACTAAAAGAAATGCATTACTTCACCGTTAATAAAAATACTCTATGGCATGAAAATTGTCCCAATTTCCTCTTTTTGCATGCGCTAAAAAATGTTGATAACCTACATGTCTTTTCATCCACATCAACTGATTTTTCTAACAACAGTTCCCCTACATTTTATAAATGTTGATTTATGTTGCAGCATTTCATTATCTGAATGAACACACACATCCCTACATGTGGAAATATGACTTCACACAACAATTACTGAAGACTTGTTGGCATTTGCCATTTATGTAATTGTCTGAAGTCCATTAGAGATTATATATTAGTTGCTCACACTATTACAAAGACAAGAAGGAGCTGGTGATTCATATAGGAAACATGTTTTACTGATCAATCAATCACAGCAAATTGCTCAATATTACTTGACGTAATGAACTCTTAGGTTTCGGTACACACTGAACATGTGATATTTATAGATATGTTTTTAGATTACCTGAAGCGGAATTTGTTAAATGCACTTTGCAAATATGCATTTTGCAGTTGCCAAGATAGGATTTCATAATTTTTTTTATCTCAAGTATACTTTATTGATTTTCATAATCAAGAAATGTTGAAAGGTCTTTTTGCAGCGACTCACAAAAGGGAATGATCTTAAAATTTACGATTCTGTGCACAACTACAGGACATTAATTTGAAGCAATACGATAACGGCCATGTTGGACCTGTTTTCAAGTAGAAAGCATTAAATTAATGAGGACCCCAAGATTTCTCAATGTGCACTCTGACCTCGATCCCTATTCTATAAAATCATAAAATAGCACTATTTGCCAACACCCATATTTGATATTAGCCGTAATAGTACACCATGATGGGCTAGGCTGCACTATGTGATGCTGTGGTATCCTGCAAGGTGGTCATTCCCATGAAATAGCGGATTCATAGTGTGTTCCATACAAATGCTGCGATTTTTTAATAAACTGTGTATTATAAACACATTGTGAGACCTGCTGACAGGCCGCATAAAAAGAGTTCATCTTCCCCTCATTGGCTTGATCATGTGATTCAGTTCTACTTAGTATGCAGAACCTTCAGCCTTAAGCTGGAGTCACACATAGCGACTCACCAGCGATCCCGACAACGATATCAACGTGTCAGGATCGCTGGTGAGTCGCTACATGATCGCTGGTGAGCTGTCAAACAGACAGCTTCACCAGCGATCAGCACAGCGATGCCGAGCGCGCGGCGTTGCTGTGTACGTCAGTTACCAGCGCGCTGATGCAGGGAGCTGGTAACTAACATACACATCGGGTATCCAAGGAACGTGCGTCCCTTAAATACCCGATGTGTACGTTAGTTACAGGCTCCCTGCATCAGCGTGCTGGTAACTAAAGTACACATCGGGTTTCTAAGGGACGCACGTAGCGATGCATACTGGCCAGCGGGAGACCAGCGATGGAAGAAATGTCCAGAGGTTTCCAAGAGCGATCAGCGATACTGGCAGGGGGGCCGGTTTCTGATCGCTGTCACACACAGCGATCTCACTGGTGAGATTGCTGTTGTGTCACAAAACTTGTGACTCAGCAGCGATCTCGCTAGCGAGATCGCTATGTGTGACGGGTAGAGTTGAGCGATACCGTCCGATACTTCAAAGTATCGTATCGGATGGTATCGGCCGATCTTTAAAAAAAGTATCGGTATCGCCGATTCCGATACCGGAAGTCCCATTCAAGTCTATGGGACTTCCGGTATCGGAATAAGAAAAACCCTTTCCTGCCCTTGTACAGCCTCTCTGGGGTCTGTACGGGCCTTTCGGGGGGCTGTGCCGGCCTGCCAGGGGGTCTGTGCAGGCTCCGGTGGTCTGTGCCGGCCTGCCGGGGGGCTGTGCAGGCTCCGGTGGGCTGTGCCGGCCTGCCGGGGGGCTGTGCCGGCCTGCCGGGGGGCTGTGCAGGCTCCGGGGGGCTGTGCCGGCCTGCCGGGGGGCTGTGCCGGCCTGCCGGGGGGCTGTGCAGGCTCCGGGGGGCTGTGCCGGCCTGCCGGGGGGCTGTGCAGGCTTCGGGGGTCTGTGCAGGCATCGTCCGATGGGACTACAAGTCCCATCGGGCGATGCCTGCTACCATGACAGTGATTGACACATTAGCCAATGATGGGACAGTAGTAGTCCCATCATCCGGCTAATGTGTTAAATGTAAAAAAAAAAAAAAAAAAATTACACCGCGCATCATGATGACGTCAGTCTGTCAATCAACTTTGAACTTCCGATTCCGATGCCGAATTCCGATATTGAAAAAATATCGGAAGTCGGTATCGGAATTCCGATACAGCAAGTATCGGCCGATACCCGATACTTGCGGTATCGGAATGCTCAACACTAGTGACGGGGCCTTTAGAGGATTAACAAACAACAACAGTCCCTCATATCACAACTAGAGTTGAGCGATACCGTCCGATACTTCAAAGTATCGTATCGGATGGTATCGGCCGATCTTTAAAAAAAGTATCGGTATCGCCGATTCCGATACCGGAAGTCCCATTCAAGTCTATGGGACTTCCGGTATCGGAATAAGAAAAACCCTTTCCTGCCCTTGTACAGCCTCTCTGGGGTCTGTACGGGCCTTTCGG
This sequence comes from Dendrobates tinctorius, assembly GCF_039654945.1. NCBI lineage: Eukaryota > Metazoa > Chordata > Amphibia > Anura > Dendrobatidae > Dendrobates > Dendrobates tinctorius. Next base: position 16,280,664 of record NW_027361766.1, on the reverse strand, counting down.
GGGGCTGTGCCGGCCTGCCAGGGGGTCTGTGCAGGCTCCGGTGGTCTGTGCCGGCCTGCCGGTGGTCTGTGCAGGCTCCGGGGGGCTGTGCCGGCCTGCCGGGGGGCTGTGCCGGCCTGCCGGGGGGCTGTGCAGGCCTGCCGGGGGGGCTGTGCCGGCCTGCCGGGGGGGCTGTGCCGGCCTGCCGGTGGTCTGTGCAGGCATCGTCCGATGGGACTACAAGTCCCATCGGGCGATGCCTGCTACCATGACAGTGATTGACACATTAGCCAATGATGGGACAGTAGTAGTCCCATCATCCGGCTAATGTGTTAAATGTAAAAAAAAAAAAAAAAATTACATGCTACATACATACAACATGCATACTACATACATGCTACATTCATACTACATACTACATACATGCTACATTCATACTACATAAATACTACATGCAACATACATACTACATATATACTACATGCATGCTACATACATACTGCATGCTACATACATACCACATATATACTACATACATACTACATGCATGCTACATGCATGCTACATGCTACATACATAACACATATATACTACATGCATGCTACATACATACTACATGCTACATACTACATATATACTACATGCATGCTACATACATACTACATGCTACATACTACATATATACTACATGCATGCTACATACATACTACATGCTACATACTACATATATACTACATGCATGCTACATACATACTACATGCTACATACATACTACATATATACTACATGCATGCTACATACATACTACATGCTACATACATACTACATATATACTACATACATACTACATGCATGCTACATGCATGCTACATACATACCACATACATAACACATATATACTACATGCATGCTACATACATACTACATGCTACATACATACCATATACATACTACATGCATGCTACATACATACTACATGCATGCTACATACATACTACATGCATGCTACATACATACTACATATATACTACATGCATGCTACATACATACTACATGCTACATACATACTACATATATACTACATGCATGCTACATACTACATGCTACATACATACTACATATATACTACATGCATGCTACATACATACTGCATGCTACATGCATGCTACATACATACTACATGCTACATACATACCACATATATACTACATACATACAATACATTCATACAATACATACATAGACATACAGTACATATAACATAGAGTAACATACTTACCAATACTTGTCACATTGTTCCCCGAAGCCATTGTCTTTTCCGGAATAAATATTAACATAACAAACCACAAAAATACTCACCCACGATCCGAAGCAGTCCACGAGTGTGTCCCACGACGATCTTGGGTAGAGAGCTGCAGCATCAGCTGTTGCTGCCGTTCTCTACGGGCTGCAGGAATCCAATGACGGAAGGTAGGTATCCTTCCGCACTGTATTCCTCCGCCACTTAAAAAAAAAAAAAGTCCCTAGTCTCACTTTATGCCATTGCTGTGTGGGAATTTCCCACGCAGCAATGGCATAAAGTGAGACTAGGGACTTTTTTTTTTTTAAGTGGCGGAGGAATACAGTGCGGAAGGATACCTACCTTCCGTCATTGGATTCCTGCAGCCCGTAGAGAACGGCAGCATCATCTGATGCTGCCGTTCTCTACCCAAGATCGTCGTGGGACACACTCGTGGACTGCTTCGGATCGTGGGTGAGTATTTTTGTGGTTTGTTATGTTAATATTTATTCCGGAAAAGACAATGGCTTCGGGGAACAATGTGACAAGTATTGGTAAGTATGTTACTCTGTTATATGTACTGTATGTCTATGTATGTATTGTATGAATGTATTGTATGTATGTAGTATATATGTGGTATGTATGTAGCATGTAGTATGTATGTAGTATGTATGTAGCATGCATGTAGCATGTAGTATGTATGTAGCATGCATGTAGTATATATGTAGCATGTATGTAGCATGCATGTAGTATATATGTAGTATGTATGTAGCATGTATGTAGTATGTATGTGGTATGTATGTAGCATGTAGTATGTATGTAGCATGCATGTAGTATATATGTAGTATGTATGTAGCATGTAGTATGTATGTAGTATGTATGTAGTATGTATGTGGTATGTATGTGGCATGTAGTATGTATGTAGCATGCATGTAGTATGTATGTGGTATGTATGTAGCATGCATGTAGTATGTATGTAGCATGTAGTATGTATGTAGCATGCATGTAGTATGTATGTAGCATGTATGTAGTATGTATGTAGTATATATGTAGTATGTATGTAGCATGTAGTATGTATGTAGCATGCATGTAGTATGTATGTAGTATTTTTTTTTTTTTTTTTTTTTTTAACATTTAACACATTAGCCGGATGATGGGACTACTACTGTCCCATCATTGGCTAATGTGTCAATCACTGTCATGGTAGCAGGCATCGCCCGATGGGACTTGTAGTCCCATCGGACGATGCTTGCACAGACCCCCGGTCATCAGCACAGCCCCCCGGCAGGCCGGCACAGCCCCCCGGCAGGCCGGTACAGACCCCCACAGGGTGCACAGACCACCGGCAGGCCGGCACAGCCCCCCGGCAGGCCGGTACAGACCCCCACAGGGTGCACAGACCACCGGCAGGCCGGCACAGCCCCCCGGCAGGCCGGTACAGACCCCCACAGGGTGCACAGACCACCGGCAGGCCGGCACAGCCCCCCGGCAGGCCGGTACAGACCCCGGGCAGTCCACACAGCCCCCCGGCAGGCCGGCACAGCCCCCCGGCAGGCCGGCAGAGACCCCCGGAAGGCCCGAAATGACGGCGCATCATGATGCGCACACACCGCGCATCATGATGACGTCAGTCTGTCAATCAACTTTGAACTTCCGATTCCGATGCCGAATTCCGATATTGAAAAAATATCGGAAGTCGGTATCGGAATTCCGATACAGCAAGTATCGGCCGATACCCGATACTTGCGGTATCGGAATGCTCAACACTAATCACAACAATAGAACAATGACTTTTTCAGTCTTAAAAGAACAACAGCACATGAGTCAGGGGCATAACCAGTGAACAGTCACTGGTTAGGGGATGGGAAACGGTCTCTCCTAAAAATAACTTTCTATGTGCAATCAGCACAACTAGATAACTTTCCTTTTTTGTTTCCCTTTCCAGCTCCCTTGGAAGGAGATTATTTCTCCTTGTCAGTTGATTTAGCAGGGGTCACCTGTGGTGCTGCTTGTGATGCGCTGGTGTCGCTAGGCTGTGCGGCCTGGTCTGATGGAGGCTCCACACCCTTCTTGAGCACATGCGCTAGGTCTGGTGTTTCCACAGCAATGTCGGTATGTGGGCCCGGACACATAGCTTCTACGGTAACAGGCAGCGGTGAAAGGACTACTCTGGATAGATATGAAGATATGTTGCAGCAGGTATTGCTGCGGACACTGCAGCCACCAGAGGTAAGATGGCAGTGACAATGCTCCGATTGGAGCAGGCTCCTGTAGGTATCGCTGGTACACTGTATAGTCGTGGTCCTGTGACCTCCAGTACTGGTAAGGCAGTAGCTGTATCTCCTGTACTGTAGATAATGTGTTCTGCCATTGTAAATGCTGCAGAAAACTGATGTCTGTGTAAGGGGTTGCAAAGTTCCTAACCCCTTTTTAAGTACTGTATATATGTATTTTTCGTCTGAACTAGTACTTCCCTCAAAGGATGGGGGCTCGTTCTTAAGGACTGTCTGGACCACCATGTGTTTGAAAGAAGTGGACATTTTCTTCGTATGGTTTCAGCTCACGTTGAGATATTGTATAATATGTTCTCCCTGTGTGGAGTATCCTATGTAAATATTAAAGTTTTTTTTATTAGGCACCATATTGTCGGGGACAACAGTAGTTAAAGGAAGGAAGAATTGTTAGGAATGGGTCACTGAGGAGGATGGCAGGAACAGGCTAAGCTTCCAGAAAACCAGAGAGGTTAGTAACTAAGCGGATTGCAGACCCCTGATCCTATCAACACAACTAGCAGTAACCGTGAAGCTTTCCTATGATGCCCGAGATGCTTCGGCACAGCCGGAGAACTAACTAAGCCTAAAGCCAGAAAGGTGAAATCTAAACTGCCCTGGAGCAGTTCTCCAAAGGAATAGACAGCCTCGAAACATTTATTGTCGGTGAGACAAGATGAGACACAAACACAGGCAGAGAACAGACTGAGTAAACGGTGGGGCTCAAGCTGTCTAAACAGGACAGGCCAGAAAAGATACTGTCTGCAATCACGCACAAAACCCTAAAAAAAATCCAACACATCTGATATACAAAAAATCTGAGGCCACATGACCTCACCCCAGCTAAATTAGCACTCTGGTATAAACTGGAAGCAAAGCAAAAGATACTAACATAACAGGGAACTGAACAAACTGACACAAGCTGTAACATATGGAGCGGGGCCCAGCTCTGCCCCCAGCAGGGAGTACGCTGAACCCTAGCAACAAAGCAGAAAGCAAAAAAAAGGCACAACCAGATTAGATGCAAAGGATTAGCAAAAGAATCACTTAACTGAACCATGCAGATCAGGCAGGAGACAAAAGAACTCCAAATGCACAAGGAGGAAATCACCAGCAACCACCAAGAGCAGCCAGCTCAATTATATGCTCCCAGCCAGTAATCCCAGGTTCCCCATTATCGTCGTCAGGTGAGAAACTTCCATCAACCTGGCCAGCTCCACTACTCCCAGTAACCACCAGAGGGAGCAGAGGGAGCTTCAGCTCAGAAGTCCGAGCAAGGGAATTCACAACAATACCCCTCCCTTGAGGAGGGGTCACTGAACCCTCATCCATGCCACCAGGCCCATCAGGATGGGCCCGGTGAAAGACACAAATCAATCTCTTGGCATGGATGTCAGAAACAGAGACCTAAGAATTATCCTCCTGGCAATAACCCTTCCACTTGGCAAAGTACTGAATTCTCCATCTAGCCAGATGAGAATCCAATATCTTCTCTACGTCATACTCCAATCTACCCTTAACCAGTACAGGGTCAGGGGCGCCGCCATGGGAACTACTGGCTCCACAAACCTTTTAAACAAAGATTTATGAAAAATGTTAATCTTAAACGTAACTGGAAGAGCCAAACTGAAAGAAACGGGGTTAAGGATTTCCAAAATCTTATAAGGTCCAATAAACCTTGGCTTGAATTTTTGAGATGCAGCTTTCATGAGAATATTTTTTGAGGACAACCAAACCATATCACCCACTTTCAACCGGGGACCAATGGTTCTATGCTGGTTGGAAAACCGTTGGGCCTTTTCCTGAGATTGGGACAACTTATCCACTGCTTGGTCTCAAATCTGCTGCATTCTCTCTACCACAGAATCCACACCTGGGCAGGCAGAAGCTTCCACCTGCCCCAAAGAAAATTGAGGATGAAACCCAAAGTTACAAAAGAAGGAGGCATCAAAGTGGCAGAACTAGCCCTATTGTTTAGCGCAAATTCGGCCAAGGGCAAAAATGAGACCCAATCATCCTGATCAGCAGATATGAAACATCTCAAATAGGACTCCAAAGTCTGGTTTGCTCTCTTAGTCTGCCCATTGGTCTAAGGATGAAATGCAGAGGAGAAAGACAACTGAATTCCCAGTTTGGAACAAAAAGCTCTCCAAAATCTGGAAGCAAACTGGACCCCTCTGTCCGACACAATGTTCTCAGGAATCCCGTGCAAACGAACCACTTGTAAAAACAACAGCACCAACTCAGAAGAAGATGGCAATTTTGGGAGTGGTACAAGATGGACCATCTTAGAAAATCTATCACAGATCACCCAAATAACAGTCATTCTCTGAGAGACAGGGAGATCAGAGATAAAATCCATTGCGATATGGGTCCATGGCCTCCTGGGCACCGGCAGGGGCATCAACAAACCACTAGCACGAGAACAAGTCCCACAGGACAGCACACAATTCCTGATATCACGAGATAAGGCAGGCCACCAAAAGGACTGACTCACCAAATCTCTGATACCAAAGATACCTGGATAACCAGCCAATGCGGAGCAATGAATTTCAGACATTACTCTTTTCCTCCACTGGTCAGGGACATACAATTTTCCCATAGCGCATCGGTCAGGTTTATCCTCCTGAAATTCCTACAGGGCACGTCTCAAATCAGGAGAGATGGCGGAAAGAACTACACCCTCATTTAGAATGGTAGTAGGCTCGGTCACATCAAGAGAATCCACAAAGAAACTCCTAGAAAGGGCGTCCGCCTTAACATTCTTAGTGCCCGGAAGAAATGAGACGACAAAATTAAAATGAGTGAAAAACAAGGCCAACCTAGCCTGTCTAGGATTCAAGCGCTTGGCTGATTCAAGATAAATCAAATTCTTGTGATCGGTGAGGACCACAACTTGATGTCTAGCTCCCTACAACCAATGTCTCCGTTACGTTCAGATGGAGAAAATTTTCGAGAAAAGAAGGCACAGGGATTCATCTTAGAGGTTACCAGATCTCTTTGAGAAAAAACAGCTCCTGTACCAATCTCAGAAGCATCTATTTCCACCTGAAATGGGAGTGAAACATCAGGTTGCCACATCAGTGCCCTTTTTGGTCAAATCCGTCAGAGGTTTAACAATACCAGAGAAATTACTTATAAATTTACGGTAGAAATTAGCAAAACCCAAAAACTTCTGAAGAGCCTTCAGAGAAGTGGGCTGAACCCAATCATAAAAGGCCTGTACCTTGTCTGGGTCCATTTCAATAGCAGACTGGGACAAAATGAATCCCAAAAACTAAATCCTCTGTACACCAAAAAGACATTTCGATCCCTTAACATACAGAGTATTTTCCCTCAAAATCCAGAACACAGTCCAGACATGTTCCACATGAGAATCCCAATCACTGGAAAAAATCAAAATATCATCCAGATAAATGATCAAAAACTTATCCACAAGGTCCCGGAAAATATCGTTCATAAAAGATTGGAAGACGGAAGGGGCATTAGTGAGCCCCAAAGGCATCACCAGGTACTCAAAATGTCCCTCCGGAGTATTAATCGGGTCTTCCAGTCATCCCCGTGCTTGATGCGAATAAGATTATACCCCCCATGAGGACAAGTTTGGTAAACCAACAAGCACTTTTAACTCTGGAAAATAAATCAGAAATCAGGGGTAACGGGTACTGATATTTAACAGTGATTTTGCTAAGGGAACTACAGTGGGGAAAAAAAGTATTTAGTCAGTCAGCAATAGTGCAAGTTCCACCACTTAAAAAGATGAGAGGCGTCTATAATTTACATCATAGGTAGACCTCAACTATGGGAGACAAACTGAGAAAAAAAAATCCAGAAAATCACATTGTCTGTTTTTTTTTCATTTTATTTGCATATCATGGTGGAAAATAAGTATTTGGTCAGAAACAAAATTTCATCTCAATACTTTGTGATATATCCTTTGTTGGCAATGACAGAGGTCAAACGTTTTCTGTAAGTCTTCACAAGGTTGCCACACACTGTTGTTGGTATGTTGGCCCATTCCTCTATGCAGATCTCCTCTAGAGCAGTGATGTTTTTGGCTTTTCGCTTGGCAACACGGACTTTCAACTCCCTCCAAAGGTTTTCTATAGGGTTGAGATCTGGAGACTGGCTAGGCCACTCCAGGACCTTGAAATGCTTCTTACGAAGCCACTCCTTCGTTGCCCTGGTGGTGTGCTTTGGATCATTGTCATGTTGAAAGACCCAGCCACGTTTCATCTTCAATGCCATTGCTGATGGAAGGAGGTTTGCACTCAAAATCTCACGATACATGGCCCCATTCATTCTTTCATGTACCCGGATCAGTCGTCCTGGCCCCTTTGCAGAGAAACAGCCCCAAAGCATGATGTTTCCACCACCATGCTTTACAGTAGGTATGGTGTTTGATGGATGCAACTCAGTATTCTTTTTCCTCCAAACACGACAAGTTGTGTTTCTACCAAACAGTTCCAGTTTGGTTTCATCAGACCATAGGACATTCTCCCAAAACTCCTCTGGATCATCCAAATGCTCTCTAGCAAACTTCTGATGGGCCCGGACATGTACAGGCTTAAGCAGTGGGACACATCTGGCACTGCAGGATCTGAGTCCATGGTGGCGTAGTGTGTTACTTATGGTAGGCCTTGTTACATTGGTCCCAGCTCTCTGCAGTTCATTCACTAGGTCCCCCAGCGTGGTTCTGGGATTTTTGCTCACCGTTCTTGTGATCATTCTGACCCCACGGGGTGGGATTTTGCGTGGAGCACCAGATCGAGGGAGATTATCAGTGGTCTTGTATGTCTTCCATTTTCTAATTATTGCTCCCACAGTTGATTTCTTCACTCCAAGCTGGTTGGCTATTGCAGATTCAGTCTTCCCAGCCTGGTGCAGGGCTACAATTTTGTTTCTGGTGTCCTTTGACAGCTCTTTGGTCTTCACCATAGTGGAGTTTGGAGTCAGACTGTTTGAGGGTGTGCACAGGTGTCTTTTTATACTGATAACTTTAAACAGGTGCCATTACTACAGGTAATGAGTGGAGGAAAGAGGAGACTCTTAAAGAAGAAGTTACAGGTCTGTGAGAGCCAGAAATCTTGATTGCTTGTTTCTGACCAAATACTTATTTTCCACCATAATATGCAAATAAAATGAAAAAAAAACAGACAATGTGATTTTCTGGATTTTTTTTTCTCAGTTTGTCTCCCATAGTTGAGGTCTACCTATGATGTAAATTACAGACACCTCTCATCTTTTTAAGTGGTGGAACTTGCACTATAGCTGACTGACTAAATACTTTTTTTCCCCACTGTATTGTCGGTGAGACAAGATGAAAACACAAATGCAGGCAGGAAAATAGACTGAGCAAATAATGGGGCCCACACTGACTAGACAGGAAAGGAAAGAAACTGTCTGCAATCACGCAAAAAAACCTGCAAAAAGTCCAACACGTCTGATGCACGAAAACACTGAAGTCGCACGACTTCGCCCCCCACTATATCAGCACTCTGGTATATTCTGAAAGCAGAGCAAAAAGAGACCAATCTAACAGGGGACAAAACAAACTGGCACAAGCAGTAACATATGGGTGGTGATTCAGCACTGCCCCAGCCGGAGCTAACCCCGTAGGAGGGGTTAGCTGGGAGTAAGATAGCGGGATTTCCTGGTTTAGTTGAGTCAGGGGCGAGAAGCCCACAGTGCTCGGGTGGGCAATATGCACGAGCTACCCAACACCCACTAACATTGACGTGAGTGCCTAGCCATCTAGAGACAGTGCTCCAGCTAGTGAAGATATAGCTAAAGTTGTAGGGGATCGAGTTCCCCAGAAGCAGGATACAGTTTCCCAGTAAGAAGACTGCATTACAGAACACGGCAGGACAGACGGGCGGATTACTCAGTATGTGTAGATTGCTAGTTTGGGTGGACTCCCTTGGTGCTGGGGTGAATCGGATGAGGGACCCTTTGTATACAGTGAGCTTACACAACGAGGATGCCGGGAAAATGTACAGTTGATCTCAAGCCGTGTGACAGGGAGAGAGAAGGGAAAGATGCAGCATCGTGTAACATGGAAACTGATGTAGATGATAGAATGCATCTGGATGTGCTGCGAACATCTGAAAGTAAAGTTTTGCATTTTGAGTTTTACCTGGATTGTGTCTCTGTTCATTCGCATGAAGTCAAAGGCGACCCCACGAAAAAGAGGGTGGACCTCGTCGGTACCAGGAATGAAGAGGCAAGTTTAGTACAAGAGCAATGTAGTGTGTCTGTGAAGGGAGGCCAGGGCTCAGGCACCCTGGTGTCCTTGGCCATGACTACAGCCCTGGCCGACCTTTACATCTGCACCATGCTTCTACTGACAGCAATGGCGCTTTCTTTGTGGTGCATATGTAGACTCTTTTCCTAGGTTCCTCCCTTCAGGGGGTGTGATCAATGTTTCCATTGATTCTTTGCTTAGCAAGCAAGACTGGTTTCCGATGGGCTGTAGTTTGTTATGCATTTTCCTTGCAATGGGCGGAGCTATCTTTGGCTCTTGCTTTTTTGAGAGTATGCACCCATCATAATTTATTAATGTGAAATGTAATGCACTGTGCATAGGGTTAGGATTAGGCATAGAATTTAACATAGAGTAACAGCAGGGTTAGAATAGAAGGGGGCATATCAGAGAATAGATAGGAGTGTTAGATCAAGCAGCATAGGGATTAAACAAATGGGGGGCCACAGAGCAGAGCAGCACAAAGTAGGGAGGTATGGGACGGGCATTTCCTGATTATAGCCAAAGCCCTGGCAGCCTTGCCCAGGGCAGGTTGTGTGAGAAGCAGTGGAGCAGACAGTTACTGGCAGTGAGGATAAAGCTGTGATAGCAGTAAGGGGCCCCAAAGGGGAGACTAGTGCAGTTGGGCACCAGCTCAACAGGACCATCCCCAGGAAGGATCCAATGTCTACAACTGGAGCGGGAACAGCAAGATGACATTCCCGGCACCTTTCCCAACTTGATGAGGGAACTAACAATGAGCTGGTGACATTGGCAGCTTGGATGGGACATAAATTGTTCAAGTATATGGCAGGGATTGCCAGGAGGAAAGAGAGAGAGAGATTATGGAAAGAGTAGAGTCTGAATGGAAGGCAGGGAAAGCGCAGGGTACGTAGCTCTGTGTCAATTGTGCTGCTAAGGTAATGAGTGCCCTTTTGATAATTAAAGGTGGACTGTTTGAAAAAGACTGTGACTCTGATGTGTTTTGTGGAACTTGGAACCATGGAGCTGGAATGACAGAACTCGAAGGAACTTATCTGTGGGGAGCCAGGGTTTGGGAACCGTACAGTCCGTTGCCACGACTACCACTCTGACTGCCTTACAGCTTCACAGTGATAATAACACAAATCCCTACATGAAATAATAATAAACTTCAGTAATAAAAGTACACAGAGTTATAGCAATACAGCAATAGCCACCGTGCTGCCGTGCTGCCTAAATGTGTTATCGCTGTAATCATACTGTCCCGAAAAATAAAGCTGTCTTATCAATTTTGCTCCATAAATCCCCCCCCTCAAAAAAAAACAAAACAATCCCTGAACTGCTGGTTTTTGTTCATTCTGCCTTGCAAAAATCAAAACAGAAAGCGATCAAAAAATGTCATGTGCCTCAAAATAGTACCAATAAAAATGTCAATTCGTCCTGCAAAAAACAAGCCATCACATGTTTCTGTCGGCATAAATATGGAAAAATTATGGCTCTCAAAATTTGCCATGCAAAAACTAATTTTTGCAAATAAAAGCGTCTTTTAGTGTGTGGTGCAGCTGACAAACATAAAAATAAGATCTAAATCTGGTATCACTGTAATCGCACTGACCCGAAGAATAAAGTCACCTAATCACTTGCACCGCATAAGGAACATCATAAATAAAAAAGAAATAATACCAATTCTTCACCTGCTGTCGTTTGTTCATTCTGCCTCACAAAGTAGTGACAGTAACTCGGCTCACATTATCCTGCTCTCTACACAGAGCGCTTACATCAGGGTTTCCATGTGTATCTCTGAAGACGGAATCCCCAACAGAAGATTCCCTATAATGAGACAGATGGAGTCACTTTGGACATTGGCCTTTGATAAAGCGGTGTCCGTCTTTTTAGGCGTGCATAAAAGTGCAGTCAGCAACAGTTTTGTGCACTTCTGAAAGAAGGACACCGCTGAACAGAAGCCAGACTGAGTCGATAGTAACTCTGCTGCCTTAATATAGTGAATGGATCCTTCAGGGGTTTCATCTCAATAACGTCATTCGTAGATTTAGATGGAATGCTTGATGTAAGTGCTCAGTGTAGAGTGCCAGATAATTGTAATCCCAAGCATTGCGTAAAATGTTCCCAATAAAACATATACTCAATCCACAAAAAAAGTGAGTTCACCTTACTAGTAGCACAAAGGCTCTGGAAAGGTGCTATGGATCCGCATCCTCAAAAGAAATCCCACAAATTCCGCACTCCCCCCCCCTCCCTTCTGAACCCCACAGTGTGCCTGAACCACATTTCGCATCCAGATATTTGGCATTTCTGTAGCTATGAGAGCTAGCCAAATTTACGGGTGCATATCTCCAGAAGCAGGAGCTAGGCATAACTTACTGGGCACTACAAAAGCATACTTGAAATTTTCACTCAGCAACATCCACTGCAGTTTGTTTCTGGAAAACACCTGTAGTGACCCAATCCAGAGTGTGTCTGTCTCTTTAAGTAATACTGAATTGTGAGTAGCTTCTGTACACTATTGCTCACTCTCTAACTGGCCCTCTACATTATTTGTGAGCTGTAATTCTCCATTTCTAGTCACCTTCATTTTAGATGCAATGCATTTCTCATTTGCTGTGTTCTGTCACCATCTAATTGTGAAAGTGTACAATGACTGAATTATTGTTTTGTAAGGATCTGAGATGAGAATTCGGTCTCCTATTGGCCAGCTCCTAGTCACATGGCAATAGGAGGAGTTGTTTTTCCAGGCAAGTCTAGAATGTTCTTTAGTCTGAGGGATGCCTTCAGGGAGAGCAGAACACACATGGAGGAGGTTTTTACCTCAAAATCTCCTGCAGGCATAAAAGCCTAAGTTCCCGCTAACCTGTACTGACATCATTCTATTTCTGACAGGATTCACCACATGCAAAGTATTGCTGCCAGGATTCACCACATCTAAAGTCTTTATGACAGGATTCACCACAGTTTCTACATTCACCTATAAGTACTTGTGCACGTGCTGTGACACACTGTGGAGATAACCCCAAGTACAGATCTGTTATCTCTAATTGCTGCATCTACCTCCCTCTGTAAAATACCAAAAGACACTGTCCAGTGCTCTTAAAGCTCCAGACCCCAATCACATCTCAGCATCTAAGTGTGAACTGTAATTGCCATGGACTACCCATGAGAGACTGTTCCTTATTTGTTCCAAGTTATAATTCATGTTCCTGCTGAACTAAATGCAACTGTTATCCCCGAGACCAGTGTGTGTCATAATTCCTTCGGCTGTGGACACCATGTGGGGGTGGATAGTAGGGAACGTTCGGCCTGGTCATTACACACCCATTGAGTCAAATCATTACTACACCTGTAGATAAATTCACTAGCACTTAGGGGTTCTGCATAAGGAGTCTGCAAACTATTCTAGGATAAATCTGCTCTCCAGGAGGCAAATAGCGCTCCGCCCCTCCTGAGTCTCGCCATGTGGCTAAGCAGTACAGGGTATTTCCATGTTTAGCAGAGTGACAGATTTTGATGTGATTTTTACCAATTTTCCCTCTTGCAAATTTAAAAACTGGGGCTAAAACTAAATTTTTGTGGTAATATGTGCCATATTTTGTGGTTTATAAGAACCACTGGATTATAAGCTGCACCTCAAATTTTAAGGAGAAATATAGGAAAAAAACTTTTTTTTAATAAAATGGTGGTGCTTCTTACAATCCATTCGTCTTATTGCTTGGTGGCTGCAGTGAAGCAGGGTCACTGCTGGTGGAGGCAGGAGTGGGACGATACTGTGGACCCCAGACTGGGAGACAGGGGTGTTCGGATGTGCGACGTTGTGGGTGTTCGGCGGTGTGGGGGCTCTGCCGACATTTTGTGAAATATAAGATAAATCCAATGATCATAGTGGGTGAAAAATTAGATACAGTAGAAAAAGATATAATATCACACACCCACAACAAGTACGGACAGCAGAAGACCAACTGTAATAGTATAATCACAGACAGAGGACAAAAACAGTCATAAGGTCAAATAACACTAAAATCAATTTTATTGATACATAAAAGATCATACAGACAGACAGGCACAAAATGAAGCTAGAAGATGAAAAGGTAATTCTAACCACATATGCGAGGCCCTGGGTAGGTATGACAGAAGGCAGGTGCATAGCAACATCATAACACATTACTCATGTATGCACAGTGGCAATAGATGATAGAAAAGAGGTACATGACTGTAATGTATAATAATTAGATCTGTCTCTTTAAGCAAGCCAGACTTATGGGACTTGAAGGGTGGAGACAAGAGGGATGAGAAGGGAAGTTTCAGTTTCACTTCTGGTAGCATGGGAATGCAAGGGTTATGCTGTGTGCTGGAGGACGAAGAATAAAACATATCTAAAGTTTAATACCTTGAATTCTTCATAACGTGTGGATATTACAACTGGCGACGAGGATGGGATATAATCACCTACTGCTGTGAGTACAGACTATATTTTACCGCTTCACACGCCAGCACCACTGAGAGACTCTATCATGGCTGACTACTTGCACACATTCCCACAGTTTGATATGACTGATGTCATTAATCTCTCCCATAACTGGAGAAAATGGCTAAACAGATTTGAGAATTTCCTAGAAGCCATGGACATAAAGGAGGAGAAAAGAAAGAGAGCTTTGCTCCTGCATTGTGCAGGCACAGGGGTCTATGACATATACAGTACGTTACCTGCAGCAGAAACAGACACATACAACAACTGCACTAAAGCTCTCACTGGTTATTTCAACCCTAAACAGAACATCAGATATGAAAGATATAAATTCAGGATTGCCAAGCAGCTTCCAGAAGAGTCCATAGACACTTATGTCACACGGCTGAAAGAGTTAGCACATGGATGTGCCTTTACAGATGTAGATGATGAAATCCTAACTCAAATAATTGTCACCTGCTCGTCTAATAACCTAAGGCGTAAGGCTCTGCAGCAGGATATCTCTCTACATGATTTGCTCAAAATGGCCCGTGCTATAGAAATAGCAGATCATCAGGCTACCGTAATGGAGAATGGGGATAAATTACATGTGCATAATCTCAAACAGAAAAATTTACCAAACAAGCCCAGAAACAGAAGAAATGTTATAGATGTGGACAGGATTTCCCTCACCACCAGAATAAATGTCCAGCTATGGGACAAACCTGCAGTAAATGTGGAAAAGGGAATCATTTTGCAGCTGTTTGCAAATCAGCACACTACAAGCCTCCGCTGCCTATGACAAAATCTGCAGATGTAAAAGTGATAAATCAGGACACAGAAGAAATGTCTGCGACTGAGAACTATGTGTTCACTACCTCTGTCACTGGTTCAGTACAGTCTCCCTGTGTTACACTCTCAATCTGCAACACTGACATTACCTTTACAATAGATACAGGAGCTTCAGTGGATATCATAGATGGCACTACATATGAACAATTGAAAACAAGGCCAGTCTTACAACAAGTGCAGACAGAAGGCGAAGGACACAGTCAAGTGCCATCGAAAGAGGGGATGTCGTGGTGGTACGTCAAAGACCAACCAACAAGACCTCACCTGTATATGGTCCAGCAAAATATTATGTTACCAAAAAGAAAAGGCAGCATGATCACAGCTGAACGAGATGGATACTCCATAACGCGAAATTCTTCGTATTTTAAAGTCATACCGCAGAATGATGACAATGAACTCTCTTTGGTGAAAGATTTGGTATCTGATGGTGGAGAGGACCAACAAGAGGTAGCTGGTCCATCAACAATGAACTCTCTCAATGAGCCCAAACGTTATCCTACACGAGACAGAAGAGCTCCATCGAGGCTTATTGAAGAAGTGTAACTACAGTTTTGTTTGGTTTTTTTTTGTTGTTTGTTTCTTTCTTTGGACGTTTTCATGTTGTTGCATTTATCAGTAATATAGATTATTTATAAAAAAAAAAACAAAAAAAAAGGGGGATGATGTAATGTATAATAATTAGATCTGTCTCTTTAAGCAAGCCAGACTTATGGGACTTGGAGGGTGGAGACAAGAGGGATGAGAAGGGAAGTTTCAGTTTCACTTCTGGTAGCATGGGAATGCAAGGGTTATGCTGTGTGCTGGAGGACGAAGAATAAAACATATCTAAAGTTTAATACCTTGAATTCTTCATAACGTGTGGATATTACAATGACAACATCATAATAGTGAATATATAGTACATCACTCATATATGCACAATGGCAAAAAAGAATACCCAAATTAGGCAAAGTTAACAGGGCCTAAGTATGGCCACATTAGTCAAATATGCAAATAGCATTAGATGTGCACTATAATAAGGAGATGAATACACAAGTACCTTAAAGAGAGACAACCGCCTTCCTACATGATCCTACCTGCCTTCTGTCATACCTACCCAGGGGCTCGCATATGTGGTTAGAATGACCTTTACATCTTCTAGCTTCATTTTGTGCCTGTCTGTCTGTATGATCTTTTATGTATCAATAAAATTGATTTTAGTGTTATTTGACCTTATGACTGTTTTTGTCCTCTGTCTGTGACATTTTGTGAAAGCCTGGAGCCCCTGTACTTCCATAGTTAACTTTGCAGTGGACTCTGAGAAAACGGCCACCAGGGGTGGAGCATGTGCAGATGGAGATCTTGGTGCTGAGATCTCATCTCCCGAGATCTTGGTGCCGAGATCTCCATCTGTGCATGCTCTGCCCCCGGCAGCCATTTTCCCGGAGTCCACCGCAATATAAACCATAGAAGAGCGGGGGTCCTGGGCTTTCACAAAATGTCGGCGGAGCCTCCACACCACCGAACACCCACAGCATCGCACCTCTAAACACCCCCTCATCCCAGCCTGAGGCCTGCAGCAGCGTGCCACTCTTGCCTCCTCCAGCAGTGACCCTGAGACCCTGCTACACCACAGCCGGTAAGATATATTCAAATTATAAGATGCACCCCCATTTTCCCCCCAAATTTGAGGGAAAAAAGTATGTTTCATAATCCGAAAAATGCGATAATTATTTTTTCTTCACTGTCCAATAATATAAAATCTGTGACACACCCATGATGTCAATATGATCGCTGCAACATTAGATGAATTCATTGGGAGGTGTTGTTTGTAAAATTGGGTCTCTTATGGACTCTCCTAATGGGTTATGGAACCCACAAATCACGACAGTAAAATCTGCACTAAAGTATTAAGTTACGTACCGGTAACGGTATTTTTCGGAAGCCCATGACAGCACCACGAGAGAGGGGATCCGCCCTTTGGGAACAGGAAACCTACAGATACAAAAGGGCGGCACCTCTCCCACGCATCAGTTGGATTACAGAGCTTGAGAGGCTACCATGGTTAGTACACCGCATATACACAATATATACAACCTATCTATCCTATTTAAAATTCTTTATACCATCTCCCACATAAGGTAAATTCGTGAAACAATTTTCTAAAGGGGTGCACCCCTATACGTGAACAAGGGAGGGAACTAAGGGTGCTGTCATAGGCTTCCGAAAAATACCGTTACCGGTACGTAACTTAATACTTTATTCGGACTCCCATGACAGCACCACGAGAGAATTACAGAGATGTAAACTAATTTAGGGAGGGACTACAGCCTGCAGCATCCTTAGCCCGAAGGTGAGATCTGAGGAGGCACCCATGTCTAACCGATAGTGGTTAAAAAAGGTGGAAGGAGATGACCAGGTGGCCGCCTTACATATCTGGTCAATTGATACTCCCGATCTCTCTGCCCAGGATGAAGCCATGGCACGAGTGGAATGCGCCCTCAGGTTCTGTGGAGCCGGACCGCCACCTGCTGTGTAGGCAAGAGAGATAGCCTCCCTAATCCACCTCGCTAACGTGCGCTTGGACACTCTATACCCTTTCCTGGGACCTTGGAAGGATAAAAATAATGCGTTCTCCTCCCTCCAAGGATCTGTGGCTGCTAAATATTTAAGTAGGCATCTCTTAACATCTAGAGCCTGAAGTTTTTGTTCTTTAGGATTGGTTGGATTAGGGAGGAAGGAAGGCAGAACTATCTCTTGTGTCCTATGAAAATGAGATGCTACCTTGGGAAAGTATGCCGGGTCTGGCCTTAGGATTACTCTATCTTGTAAGAATTCTGTGTACGGAGGTAATCTGGAAAGTGCCTGTATGTCGCCTATTCTACGTGCAGATGTTATTGCTACCAAAAAGGCTGTCTTAAGTGATATCGTTTTTAGTGAAGCAGAATCCAGAGGTTCAAACGGTCTCTCTGTCATGGCTGTCAGGACTAAATTTAAGTCCCAAGGCATACACCTATCTTTGAGTATGGGTCTCGATCTGGTAACTGCCTTAATGAATCTTGCAACCCAATGGTTACCGGCAATGTCGCATGCAAATAGGGCCCCTAAAGCTGAAACTTGTATTTTCAGTGTACTCGTGGAAAGGCCCAACTCGAGACCCCTCTGGAGGAATTCTAGAACCTGTTTTACGGGTATTCCATCCCTGATATTAAACTCACAGGTGGACAGGAATCGCCTCCAGGTTCTAGCATAGATACCTGTGGTGGTTTGTTTCCTACTTTTTAGAAGTGTATCGATTCGTTTTTTTGAGAACCCTCTATCCCTCAATAGTGTCCTCTAAAACACCATGCCGTCAAACGGAGTCCCGCTACTTGTGGGTGGTTGACTGGCCCCTGGTAGAGGAGATCTGGAAGGTTCGGCAGTACCCAAGGATCGCTTACTGACATGGTCCTCAACCATGCAAACCAGGTCCTTCTGGGCCAGAAGGGGGCAATCAATATGACTCTTGCCCCGTATTCCCTGATCTTCCTCACTACCAGAGGTAGAAGGTTCAAAGGCGAAAAGGCATAAGCCAGCGAGAAGTCCCATTTTATTAGGAGGGCGTCCACGGTCAGTGGATTTTCCCTGGGATTTAGGGAACAGAAAGTTTTTTCCTTCCTGTTTTCCTTGGTGGCAAAGAGGTCCACCTCCGGTTGACCCCATTTGCGGACAATCTGGTTGTAGATGTGTGAGTTTAACGCCCATTCCCCCTGCCTTAGGGCCCTGCGGCTTAGAAAGTCTGCCTTCATGTTGTCTTTTCCGCTGATGTGGAGCACGGTTAAAGATAGAAAATTTTTCTCTGCTATCTGAAGGAGACGTTCCGTTATCCGCATCAGGGCGTTGGAGCGGGTTCCACCTTGGTGGTTGACATAGGCTACCGCTACCTGGTTGTCCGAGAGTATCCTCACATGATGGCCCTGTAGATACATAATGAGTTTTTTAATGGACAATTCAATTGCCAGCAGCTCCCTCTGGTTAGATGAGATCTCAGCATTGGAGCCCCATTGTCCCTGTATCACTATGTCCCCCATATGGGCCCTCCAACCCCAAGAACTAGCGTCTGTGGTTATTACGCGAGTTATCTGTATTACCCAGGGCACCCCGAGGCCAAATTTCCGACATCGAGCCACCACCTAAGAGATGTAATAGTTGAGGGGCTTAGCAATACTTGACCCTGCAAGGAGCCCTCTAAGGTTCTACTATTAACCAGGACATCTTTCTGAAGGGCCCTAGTGTGGAATTGTGCCCACTTGACCGCTGGGATACATGAGGTTAGGGAGCCTAACAGGGACATGGCCTGCCTGAGGGTCATGGAGGGTCTATCGATTGCCCGAAGAACCTGCTGCTGTATCTGCTGTAATTTATCTACGGGTAACAGACACTGCTGAGCTTCTGAATTTAACAGCAAGCCTAGAAACTTCTGGACCTTTAAGGGCTGAAATCGGGACTTCTCATAATTTATTATCCATCCGAGGTTCTCTAATCTGGACTTAGCTTTTTTAATCTGAGACAGACAATGGTCCACTGAATTTCCCACAATCAAAAAATCATCCAAGTATAATAAGGGATAATTAAGATGTCAACTTCCCGTAAATGAGCCTGAACTTCGGCCACTATTTTTGTAAATACCCGGGGCGCTGCTGAGAGACCAAAGGGAAGGGCTCTATATTGATAATGACGGATTATACCATCTATTGATACCGCCACTCTCAGGAACTGCTGGAAATCTGTATGGATGGGCACATGATAATAAGCGTCTTTTAAGTCCACTACCGCCATAAAACACCCTTCAAACAGCATCTTTATTGTAGAACTAATGGACTCCATTTTAAAGGTGCGTTTAACCAAAAACTCATTAAGGAAACGTAAATTGATAATCGTTCTGAAAGTTTTATCCGGCTTTTGGATTAGGAATAAGGGAGAGTAGAACCCTCTTCCTCTCTCAGACTCTGGAACCTCTATCAGCTGCATCTAATTTGGGGGCCTTGTCCCAAGTATTCATTGCTGTATCGTCAAAGGGATATCTCTGCTTGAGGGCTGGTGGTAGCGACCCTTTTTTATCTGGCTTTTTCCACTCTCTGCGGATGAGATCCTGGATCTTTTCGTTTAGTGGGAAGACCCTACGCTTCCTCTGCTCCAGCCCCCCGAACATCACATCCTGCATGGATAATTGAGGCTTCGGCTCCTCCACCTCCATTGTTCCTCTGACCGCTTTTACCAATTTGTCTACTCGGTCGAGCGGCAGGCAAAACCGACCAGAGTCCTCGTCTTCTGAGGAGGACGAGGGAGATGAAATATGGGAGTCCTTACTTCTCCTCCACTCTGTCGAGGAATCCGACTCCACCGGGTCCTCACCTCTTACACTCTCTGTTTGGGACAGGGATTTTAGGGTTTCCTTCATCTCTGCCCTTACTCTATCCCTTAAACACGTCGATACTGCGGGCGACTCCTCCGCCAATGTCTGCTGGATACAGGGGGGACATAACTTTTTGGGGCATGAATCTGGTAACGGGCATGCACAGAGTGCGCATTCCCTGTGTCTGGTTTTACTCATAGCTTTCTTCCCCTAGAATAAAACACAGAAGGAGGCCCCGTCACTGAGTGAACATTCACGAAGATCACTTACCAGTGCCACAATCAAGTACCGGAGAATGAGGGGGATTTTTCTCAGTGCTCCTGTCCGCCTAGCGGAGCTCTTATGACTGGACTGGTCACTTTGTCCCGGACGCTCCTTACTGTCACGGGCCTCTTTCTTCTTCTGTTTGACCTGCCTAAGGTCATCCAGGGGCGGCAGTGAAGATTGTCGCTGTTGCCGCCGTTGCTGCTGCTTTTGCTGCTGCTGCTCCTGATTGCTCTCCATTACTGGCTTGCAATAATGTGGCCAAGGCAAGGCACCCATCTAGGGTCCTGCCTATATACCCCTCCTCCGGACAGCAGCTATCGCCTGCCGCGCCCCCCCTCTACTAGGGGCCCCCCCAGCTGGCGCCGCTTCTAGCAGGGGAACCAGCGCTTACCAGCATCCTCCCGATGGGCGCCGCCATCTTGGGTCCCCGCGCCTGCGCAGTGGCGCCGCCGACCCGGAAGCGCCCCGAGGCTCTGCCCCCTGACGTCACCGCGACTCCCGACGTGACCAGAAGTCACGCGGAACGCCCGGGCCCTGCACTATGGAGCGCTCCCCGGCCCCAACGCCCTGCGGCCGCGCTGGCCCCAATGCCCTGCAGCCGCGCCGGCCCCCCCGACCTGCTTATGGAGACGGACCTCCTCCGGACGCCGCTCCCTGCTGTCTACGCCACTGTCGTGCCACCCATCCTGGGCCACCGTGGCGTCTTCCAGGAGCTCCGCACCAGTCCGAGGTAGGAGACTCCCCCGCTACCTGAACCGGCCGGCCTGGGATCCGGTCATCTGCAGGATCCCGTCCCCTCAGGAACAGGAAACCAACTGATGCGTGGGAGAGGTGCCGCCCTTTTGTATCTGTAGATTTCCTGTTCCCGAAGGGAGGATCCCCTCTCTCGTGGTGCTGTCATGGGAGTCCGAATAAATTATGGTGCTCCTTCCCTTCTGAGTTTTGCACTGCTTCAAAAGTAGTTCCCCATTACATGTAGAGTATTGTCGTAGTCAGGAGAAATTGCACAACAATCTGAGAGGTCCATTTTTTCCTTCCTATTAGCCCTTATAAAAATTAAAAATATGGGGTTAAAACGACATTTTAGCTGTAAAAATGTAATTATTATTATTTTTATTTATTTTTTAAATCATTTTTATTGATTTTTTTGAACATAACATTAGATAGGATAACAAAGCATAGGATAGGATATCATATCAGCAATGGCACTGTAAATTACCAAAAGTACATATTATGCAAATCTTACTTGTCAGACAACAGGTCCGCATAGCTTTTAAAATAGTATATAGATACGTAAATAGATCTCCATCAGTACCATGCAACACAAATTTTGGGGAAATAATAAGAAAAAGAAAAGACAAGCTGAATAGACAGAAGGGTAATATGGGAAGGAAGAGAATCTCTTTTACTGTATTTTGCATGGTCAAGAGTGTCGTTCTATGGTAACACATGTTGTATCTTTAATAGACATTATACATCTGGAATAGTACCCAAGACCTCTAACGTCCCGCTCAGATCCTCCAGACAATAGTAATTATTCTTTCTTTACCGCCAAACGGTATAAATTTCTGTGAGGCGCATATGGTATCAACATGCTCTCTGCACCCCTATGGTATCAACATGCTCTCTGCACGCCTAGATGCATTCATCTACAGGTGTAGTTTATAAAATGAAGTCACTTATGGGGGGTTTCTGCTGTTCTGGCACCTCAGGGGTCTACCAATGTGACATGGCTCCCTCAAAATATTATAGCAAAATCTGACCTCCAATATGGAGCTTCTTCCCGTCTGAGCTTTGCATTGTGCCTAAAAAATATTTTTTTGACAGCATATGGGGTATAGATGTACCCAACAGAAATTTAACAACAAATTATATGGTGCAATTTCTCATTTTACCCTTGTGAAAATGCAAAATTTATGGCTAAGAAAACATTTTGTGAGTAAAATATGATTTTTTTTATCTTCACGGCTCTATGTTTTAAATGTTTGTGAGGTACTTGGGGGTTCAAGTTGCTCACCACACATCTAGATAAATTCCTTGAGAGGTCTAGTTTTCAAAATGGGGTCACTTGTGGGGGTTTAGGCATATGATGGGCTTTCCAAACTCGGCATGGCATCTGCTAATGATTCCAGCAAAAAGTCAAATGGCGCTCCTTCCCTTCCAAGCCCTGCCGTGCACCTAAACAGTAGTTATTCCTCCAGATATGGGGTATCGGCGTACTCAGGAGAAATTGCACAACAATTTGTATGGTTCATTTTCTCCTGTTACTCTTGTGATAATAAAAAATTGGGGGCTAAGGTAAATTTATTTGTGAAAAAAAAGTTAAATGTTAATTTTTTTCTTCCACATTGCATTAATTCCTGTGAAGCACCTCCAGGTTAGTAAACTTTTTGAATGTGGTTTTGAGGACTTTGAATAGTGCAGTTTTTAGAATTCGTGTTTTCTGTCATATAGACCCCCAAAAAGTCACTTCAAATGTGATGTGGTCCTTAAACAATTGGTTTTGTTAATTCTGTCATAAAAATTAGAATTTGCTGATCAACTTTTAACCCTTATAACTTCCTAAAATTATGCAAGTATTATTAAAGTACACATGTGGTAAATGTGATTTATTAACTACTTTGTGCGATATAACTTTCTTCTTTAAGGGCATAACAATTAAATATTTAAAAATGGAAACATCTTCAAAATTTTCAACAAATTTCATATATATTTACAAACAAACATAAATCATATTGAGCAAATTTTACCACTATCATAAAGTAGAGTATGTCATGAAAAAGCTTTCAAAATCACTGAGATCCGTTGAAGCGTTCCAAAGTTATTACCCCATCAATTAACACTGGACAGAATTGTAAAATTTGGCCTGGTCATGAAGGTGAAAACTGTCTTGGGGGGGTGAAGGGGTAAAAGGGAACCAGTCTCCAGAAAAAAACACTATTAACCTGCAGATATAGGGTTAATCTGCAGGTTAATAGTGTTCTTCACGTGGTCCGCAATTAGCCAAACGCTGCGAGTTAAGTCTCCTATCTGAGAATACAGAGCAGAGGGTGTGACTGCACCTCCAGCCCTGACACTGGCTCTACATTTGGGGCCTGCTGTCAGTCAGTGCCGGTGGCGTGGCTTCAGAGTATACAAAGCAGCGAATGAACCAGTGCCGATGCTGTCCCATGATTGAAAAACCAATAATGCCTGGGAGAATAAAGCCAATTTTCTCCTCAAAGCGTTCGACTAAATGCGGGTGCTGGACAGGTTAGCAATGCTATTAACCTGCAGATTAACCCTGTATCTGCAGGTTAATAGCATTTTTTCTTGTGACAGCTTCCCTTTAAGTCAAGTCATTAAACAATACAACTTATATTATATTAGAATTATCAAATTAGCAGACTCACCAGTAGTACACCGATGCACAAATTATCCTGCAAGAATGAAGCAACATTCATTTTATAAATGCATGCACTAGTGATCATAGAACAAATAAAATTGTTTGTAGAAAATTTTTAGCATATATGGTGCACTCAATTTAATTTTAGAATTGCATCTCTTTCAGCATGACATGTGAATGAAGAACCTTAGGTTCCTTAAAAACATTAACTCTATCACCACAACAACTATTTCCAATTATAAATCTACCATGGTTACTTAGTGGGGTTTGACAGCTGTACAGTATGTAAACATTGCCATGCGCATACGGTTTGGTAACATAACTGGGAACCTTGCATAAGTAGTAGAACCTGAAAAGCTAGATGTGGCTTCATATTTCCAAGGTGTTTTCTGACTTGCACATCAAGATCTTAATCACCCTCATCAGTGCATTCACAGAAGATATATAATAGATAGAACATGCCTTGAGACAAGATATTCAGATTAAGTCTGTGTGACACTGGAATGAATGGATGTTATGTGGAAAAAATGCTATTACATCAGACACTGAGCTTAAAGAGAACCTGTCATCAGGATCATGCATGTTAAAATAAAGGTTTGGGCATAATGGCGCTGTTATACTGGTTCAATAGGTACTTTCAGTATAAAAATCCACAGCCTGGTTATTATTTAATTATTATTAGAAATTTAGGTTTCCTAAGTTCTTCGTGCATCGGGTCAGGACTGTAATTAGGCTCTTCGGTTCAGCCTCAGCCCCTCCACAGCCTCTTTGTGTCTATACCTTCTTACTATTTTCAATTTGGCACTGGCGTTGTCCTAAGCATGGGCAGCGCTTGCGCTCATTGATTTTATGGCAGGTTTCAGGAAAATGATGCTGGTGGAGGCAAATTTGCACCTTGATCTCATGCGGTCTTCAGTAAAATGGTGGAGGTGCAGGTGCATGAGCCAAAATCTAAATCTGAGCAATTTTCCTGAAGACTTCTGTAAAATTAATATGCACAAGCACTGACCATGGTTAGGATGGTGCCAGAATGAAATTTAAAACAGTAGAAATAAATGGATAACAAAGGCACCAGAAGAGCCGGAGCAGAGCTGAAGACCTTAACCACAGTTCCACAGTACCCACAGATATATGTAGAACTTAGAAAATCCAAACTTCTAATAATAACACAGGTATGCAAAATTTGAGTTTATGACATTTTTTTAAAATCCAATGACTGATTCTTATGTTTTCTAATACACTTCTATTTTTAATCATCACATATGGATTTTGCACAAAACGCTCATAAAACCATGTACAAGCGAGATGAACAAGAAAAATCTTTATTGTAGCCCAAAATTTGCACAATATTCTATATAAAAATGTATTGAACATTCATTCTGCAACTTTATTGGAAATTAATTCTTGCACCTTTTCCTTTTCTCTTCAAAGCTTCTTATTTATACCTTTTCTATAAGAAAAGGCCTACGGATCTTCTTTGTGAAGCATCCAGCAGTAGTCCCCCATCATATTTAAGTTTCATCTACCTTGCTAACATGTTATGTTTTCTAATACACTTCTATTTTTAATCATCACATATGGATTTTACACACAACGCTCATGAAACCACTTACAAGCGAGATGAACAAGAAAAATCTTTATTGTAGCCCAAAATGTACACAATTTTATATACTGTATAAAAATGTATTGAACATTCTTTCTGCAACTTTATTGGAAATTAATTCTCTTCAAAGCTTTTCTTATACTTTTTTCTCTCAGAAAAGGCCTACGGATCTTCTCTGTGAAGCATGCAGCAGTAGTCCCCCATCATGTTCAAGTTTCATCTACCTTGGTAACATTGTTTCATCGCCTTAATATCCTGGTTAAAACTTTCTCCCTGCTCTTCGGTACCAGCTCCAAGGTTTTCAGGAAAGTAGTCTAAATAGAAACGTAAAAAATGTAAATTCAAATTAATCAGACAACCCAAGGCTTTGAAACGTTTTATCATGTTCTCCACAATGGGCTTACATTTTTTATCTTTGTTGTTACCTAAAATTTCTTCATGGCTTCTTTAAAAGAATCCCAAGCCCTTTTCTTAACAGCTTTCACTTTTGTTTCGAACATGTTGCCCTTCAAGAGTTTCCGAATATCACGACCCACAAAATTACTTCATTCAGCTTTGCTTCTGACATTCCCTGAAACTTAGTACATAGTTACTTTAAAGTCTCTCCTTCTTTTGGAAGAGCTTTCATAAACTCCTTCATCAGTCCAGGCTTAATGTGGAGTGGTGGTCTTAACTAAACTTTCCACAACTATGTTCTTGAATCCAGGTTGCAAAGATGTTCTCATTGGCCAACATTTTTTTGCTCCACTGATCAGTTCTATTCTGACTGTCCCATTCTCACAAAAAGCATTGGTACTTTGTGTATTCTCCTTGCTGACCAAGGACCAATGAGAAAACATTCAGATCATTATACATTGACCATCCTTGATTCTTGTGGTTAAGTTTCTAGAGAATAAAGTCTAAATTCTCATAGTTTTCCTTCAAGTGTACAGAAGCAGACTTGCTGCCATTGTGCAGTAGCATAGATTTCAGACTTTTTTCAGATGAATCAATAAAGAGTTTCAAATCTCTCACATTGTACTCAATGTAAAATTTCTGGAACATCATTGCAATATACCAGAGCAGAGCACCGTCTTGAGGAATTACTTTTCTCTGCTTCTCTACCATGAAAAACCATTCATAACCAATCTAATGACACCAAAATCATCCACCAAAGGTCAAGCAAAATGGTCAAAGTATGGAGCAAGAAAAAACCTATGGAGAAAGTGTTTGCGAAAAATTTGTATGTTATGGAATTTTTTCGATATTTTTACTGAGTTCATGGATTGAAACTACATAATAATCACTTCTAACTTTTCAAACACTTTTACGTTTTCAGACCTTTATTATTAGAGGGAACTTTTCACCTTGGAAAATGGTATATACCTACAGATATAGGGTTAATCTGCACATAATTAGCGCTACGATGCTGCCCAGTGCCCAGCCAACCTTCTGAAGGTACGGCTACCATCAGTAAAATAAACGTATTACCTCCTGCCAGCTTTTAGTCATGGGGGTGCTGCAGGGAACAATACCAGACATTGCTCACAGCACTGCTCACTATACAGTGAGCAACGGCTTAAAGCATGCCCCAACACTTTCATAAACAGATTTTCTGCAGAGCTGGCTGTCAGTCAAAGTGTTGCGGTGTATCAACAGCCACTGCTTACGGTGAGTACTGCTGGAAGCAGTGATTAAACAGCAAAGCAACTAAAAGAGGACTGAAAATCCTCTAAAAATGTGTTTACGGTTTACTGCCCAGGCCTCCAGACAAATGCACTCTCAGGATGCAGTAGACCCATGTAGTTAAGATGACAGTAACACAGGTGCAAGAATACTGATGAAAAAAATCACTTGGGGCCTACCAATCTATGGAGGGGGTGGTTTCCTAGTATGTTATTGCACAACAGAGACTTGGATGTGGCGCTTTTGACACATAGATAATGCACAGCATCCAGGTTAACAATCTAATAGTGATGCCCTTCTATTATATCAGGTGGTCCAGCGCTATCCAAATGTATCCTATGTGAACAGACACCACAGTTTACAAGACAAAATGGGCCCAACTGTACCCTGAATAATAAAGTGCAAAAAACACATATAAAAATATGTGAGGTATTAGTTGATATTTTGAAAAAAATACACAAGCTTGCAACCCGCATCAAGGATCCCCACGCTTGCGAGACCTAACACTAAACAATACTAGTACAAAAAGAGGACTTAGAAATCCTCCAAAAATTAAAAAATAATAATAGTAAGAAGGCAGAGATGCTTACCTGCCCAGGTCTCCAAACGAATGCAGGATGATGGACTCATGTAGTTAAGATGGTGGCAACACAGGTGCAAAAATACCAATGAGACAAGCACTCACAGCCTACCAATCCCATGGAGGGGGTGGTTGCTGGCATGTTATTTCACAATGGAGACTTGTATGCGGCGCTATTCACACAATGGTAATGCACAGCTTCCAGGTTAACAGCCTATTAGTGATGCCCACTCTATTAGATCAGGCGGGCTGCCCAGCGCTATCTAAATGCATCTCATGTGAACAGACACCACAGTTTACAAGACGCAGAAGAAGCAGTGATTGCAGCTGCTCCTCAGATATCATTTTATTCAGCTTCCTATAACCTACATGTCCATATTGATGGCTTAGGAGGGTTGGTCACATATTCCCCTTATGTGTGCTATAAGTTTACAGTATTCCTTAAATTTGTGCAATAATCCAAAAACTTAATGTATCAAATATACAGTAATGTGGAACTAATTTGTAAATAGTATTTATTTTTACAAAACATATACACTGTTTTGTTTTAACATACATGTTGCACAGAAGTATACTGTTTACAAAAAAAAATTTAGCCAGCCTTGGAACATTATGTAATCAACCAGAAATGCTATATAGGCTATATAGGACGGCCAAAAGGCTAACGCAACACATGCCTTCCCATAATATAAGGATGGCATGTCTCAAATTTGACAATTTAGTAATAAGCTGTAATTTCCTGCCCAAAAGGGCAATAAAAGAGCAAATGCGAGGAGGTGAGAACACGGCATAAAAATACTGCGACAAGCTACAGTATAGTTGCGGGATGTAGAGTTACCAATTTGCAATATTAACTCAATGTAGAATACAAAATAATATTGTGGCAACGTGTTAGCCAGATATATTTACATTAATATTAACTCAGTTATGAAAAAAGTAAAATGTGTGTAATAATCTCAAGTTTTGATTCTTTTTTTTCACAACACTATTATAGACTTGGCAAAAAACCTTACCCAAGAATAGGCACATGCATAGAAAGGAACTTATGGCATCAGACAGTAGTATTCTTGTGGCACATATATTTGTTAAATTGGACTATTAGAACAGTTGTGAAAAAAGTTACTTTTTTATATCTTTTTAAATATTTTTTTAGATAGGTAGGTTGGTACATGCATGGAAAAGAAGCTATGGCAACAGACAGCAGTATTGCTATGGTGTGCACGGTTGTTACGGGGGTTGGTCCAGGCTTGCTGTGCATATGTTCATTCTTGTGGGCATTTTTTTTGTTATTATACATTTTTCAGTCGGGTTCCAGGCATGTTCCACTTAAAAAAAGCATCATATGAACATAATCTAACTTGAACACCTCACAAGACCTAATCTTTTATAGACACTCTGACATAGTCTTCTAGACATCACAATCTGTCCCCCTGTCAAAGGCTTTCAGATCCTGTTCTGCCCATTCATGTGCAGCAAGACATTTCCTAGGTGCTGTTCCAGCTATGGCCATTAGATGTCAAAGTTGCCCTTCTCTTTCCTGTTCATGGATTCAGAATCCTCTGTTCTCCTTAATGGTTAATCTGTTCAGAACCGCCTCTTCATCCTTCCCAGATCAACATGTAACCATTTCTGCTGGATCTTTGAGGAGCTCACATGTGCTCAGCCCCCTGCAAAACCACTGCTTATATCAAGCAGATTCTGGTAAGGTTTAATGCAATTATGTGCTATTCTTCTGTGTTAGCTGCCATATTGCATCCCCCATGATATTTGCAATGCATTTTCAGTTCCTGTAATGCTCTTGCTCTGCATCTAGTTATATGCACTTTCTGTTCAGTTAGCACAATGGTAGCCTTAGTCTGTTTCACTGCATTGTATGTTGTATTGCTCTGTATAATGCATGCTACTGATAAAATAGCACTCGTTATCACTGCTTTACTGTGATTATAGCACCTTGTGTATTGCTGTGATATTATCTGCTATCACTGACATACTGTATTGTCTGTTTCTTACCCAAAATCATTCACAACTGTGTACAACAATCTCTGATTCATTCACTATTGTGTTCAACAACCTCTGATATATCATTTACTACTGTGTTCACCAATCTCATCTACTATACCGTCTGTTATCATCTCCCATTGTTGTCCATATCATCCCAATAAACATAGACTTAAGCACCAATACAGTCTTGTTACTGGGAGTGGATGAAGGGTTTAGCCGTATGCTGGAATCCACACAGCGTCATACGTGGAAGAAGGCAGAACAGTAAAAATGGAACCGCTGGTCGCACGCGGTGGTTACCCAGGCTATACAGGACCGCTATCACCCTAACTGCTCCGCATACGGGTATTACAGCAGCCACCGTACAGCCGCAGGGATAAGAGCCCAGAGCTCAGTAATAACAGACCGCTGGTCGCACGCGGCGGTTGCACAGGCTGTACGGAGCCACTATCACCCTAACTGCACCCCATATGCGTATTACAGCAGCCGCCAAACAGCCGCAGGGAATAAGAGCCCAGGGCCGCCGGTCGCACGCGGTGATTGCACAGATTGTATGGGACTGCTAACACCCACACTGCTCCGCATACGGGTACCACAGCCACAGAATGCTACTGCAGCCAGCCAAGAAGTGCTACATCTTTCCCGCCACGCAGAAGCCTGCCATACATAGACTCAGTTTCCTGCCAATATACTCAGCAGTACGCAGCTAAACTCACAATGTCTTGAAACAGCACATCCTCACTCAGAACAAGGTCACGAGCAAGCTCTTGCAGGTCATCAATAGCAGAGCTCACTGCTGTCGCTCGAGCCAAAGCTGCCAAAGCAAGATCCTCCTTCGCCGAACGAGAGATGCATCTAAAGCTGAGACAAGCAGAGCACGAGGCAGAGAGAGAGGCCAAAACCACATGCCTGCAGGCAGAGAGAGAGGCCGAAACCGCACGTTTGCGGGCAGAGAGGCCGAAACTGCATGTTTACAGGCACAGAGAGAAGTGGAAGCTGTACGTTTGCAGGCAGAGCTAGAAAAACTTGCGGCAGACAAAGAGACAGGAGCTGCAATAGCTAAGGCAGAGTATTCGGAAGGTATAAAGAATCCTGATTCTGAGAGACACAGCAGCATTCTTGGACCAGATCTAGAGCAGCAAGATCCAGCGCAGGGCGTCGCAGAATACGTCCGTCAACATTCCGGCATGGATGACAGCCCTGATGCATCATATTGATCAGCCTATGCCGATTACCAGTAACCCAACCCGGAACTTCACTACCATAGATGAGATGTCCAGCACAGAGATGTCGACCACAGCTACTGTTCCACTGAGCATAAGGTACTGCTCCCATCCTGCCTTAAAGAGACACATTCACGGAGAAGGTACGGCACAGACTATCCGAAGTCAGAAGCATCTTACAGGTATGGTGATACACCACACACTAGACATGACTATAACACACCGGCTCGTACCAGCACTGACAGAGTCACCATGGACTTTGCAAAGTTCTTTGCCCACCGAGAACTTGTTACAAAAGGGCTTGTAAAGTTCACTGGCAAACCCGAGAACTATAGGTCATGGCGAGCCTCGTTCTGGAGCGCCATTCATGGCCTGGACCTTTCTTGTAGTGAGGAGTTAGATCTCCTGGTAAAGTGGCTCGGAAGTGAGTCGGTCGAGCAAACCAAAAGACTGAGAGACATTAATATAAAACATCCCCGCACAGGTCTACGTAAAGTGTGGGAAAGACTTGATGAATGCTATGGGACAGTAGAAGTCATAGAGAATGCTTTATATGAAAGAATTCATGATATTCTTAAGATAGGACCTAAAGGTTATGAAAAGCTTAGAGATTTGAGTGATTTATTGATAGAGTTACAGGTTGCCCAGGAGGGAGACTTGCCCGGATTGGCATTCTTAGACACTGCTAAAGGTGTCAATCCGATAGTACAGAAACTTCCTTACAACCTACAAGAAAAGTGGGTTACATGTGGCTCAGGGAATAAACAAAATCATAATGTATCATTCCATCCTTTCATTGCATTTGTTGATTTTGTCACCCAACAATCTGGGATTAGTAATGACCCTAGTTTTGACTTTACTCTGTCGTGTTCCACTGCCCCGGTGTCAAACCCAGTAGGACACCCGTGGCAGTCCACAAAACTAACATTGTTTCCACAGGCCCTCCTCATAATGTGAATAAGCCCCCTCCAGATGAGAGGAAGCCTAAGGATGTCAGTAAACAATGTCCTCTACACAAGAAACAACATCCTCTATTAAAATGCAGGGCCTTCATTGGAGGATCACAAAGGTTTCCTCAAGGAGAACAACATCTGCTTCAAATGTTGTGCCACAACCTTTCACTTTGCCAGGAACTGTAAAGCTAGCATGAAATGTGCAGAATGCAGCAGCACGGATCACAATACAGCCATGCACCCTGGATCACCCCCACAAGTGTTCTCACAAGCAGAGGAGCACGATGTGAGGCAGAAGGACACAGAATAAGATGCCTCTGAGGTCAGCTCTAAATGTACAGAGATCTGAAAGGGACTCACAGGAGGAAGGTCCTGCTCAAAATTCTGCCTTGTCCGAGTCTATCCCCCAGGCCGCAAGGACAAAGCCTTCAAGATATATGCAATCCTGGATGACCAAAGTAACAGGTCTGTAGCCTGGTCCATCTTCTTTGACAACTTCAGCATTGTAGGTCCTGGTTCTCCCTACACCCCAAGGACGTGTTCAGGTACCGTTGAGACAGCGGGGAGAAAAGCAACCGGATACAAGGTGAAGTCCATAGATGGCCTAACCTGCCTATCGTTACCAACCATCCTGGAGTGCAACCAGATTCCTAACAACAGGTCAGAAATCACTTCACAGGAGGTGGTGACACATCACCCCCATCTAAAGCATATACCCCACCTGATACCTGAGATGGATCCAGGAACCCCAATAGCTCTACTTCTAGGAAGAGATATACTACGAGTCCACAAGGCTAGAGAGTGTATAAACAGCTCCAGGAACGCTCAGTACGCACAGAGGAACGACTTTGGATGGGTCATCATTGGGGACGTCTGCCTAGGAGGAGCACACAAGCTGGCCTTAGTCAACAGTATGCTTACCAGCAAACTAGAAAATGGACGTCCGCCTCTCTTCCAGCCATGTTACAATAGTCTATTGGTAAAGGAATTGCCAAACAGCACTCCCCTACCTTGCTCTTTCTCAGTACCTACCAACGAAGACCACGCCTGTGAAGGTGAACAAGACCACATGGGATGTACAGTTTTCCACAAGACAAAGGAAGACAACAAGGTAGCAATGTCCATAGAGGATAGGATGTTCTTGGACACTATGGATAGTCAAATAGTCAAAGATGAATCGAACAGTTGGGTCGCACCTTTACCATTTCGGCCTCAGAGAAGGCGCCTACCCAACAACAGGGAACTGGTCTACAGCTGATTCATCTCCCTTAGGCACAAGCTTCAGAAGTCACCTGAGATGAAGGAACACTTCTTTACCTTTATGGGGAAGATATTCCAGAACAACCACGCAGAGGTTGCACCTGCACTTCGACCCTCAGAGGAGTATTGGTACCTGCCCATTTTCCGAGTATACCATCCTAAGAAGCCAGGTCAAATACGAGTGGTATTCGACTCAAGCGCCAAATGCAAAGATGTTTCGTTGAATGATGTCCTACTGTTGGGTCCAGACGTCAACAACAGACATCTGGAAGTACTACTCTCTTTCTGCAGAGATACGGTGGCATTTATGGCTGACATACAACAGATGTTCCACTGTTTTCTGGTCAAAGAAGAACACAGAAACTACTTGAGGTTCTTCTGGTACCGTGACAACAATCCGGACAAAGACATCACAGAATACCGGATGAGGGTGTACATCTTCGGAAACAGCCCTTCCCCGGCAGTCACTATCTATGGCCTCCAAAATTCCGCCAAAGAAGGTGAAGAAAGGTATAGGTCAGACGTCAGATCCTTCGTAGAAAAGGACTTCTACGTAGACGACTGTTTGAAGTCCACACCGACAAATGAGACTGCAATCAGTCTACAAGAAAGGGCTCAAGAAATGCTCGCTCAGTCTAACCTAAGGTTACACAAGATTTCCTCCAACAGCTGAGAGTTGATGGAAGCCTTTCCCTCCCGAGACTATTCCAGTGATCTAAAGGACCTAGACCTAAGCATCGACTCCCTTCCCATGCAGCGGAGCCTTGGATTGCTTTGGGATCTGAAGACAGGTGCCTTCACCTTCCAGATCAGCAAAGACGAGAAACCCTTCATGCCCAGAGGAGTTCTCTCTTTCATGAATAGTCTATATGACCCCCTGGGATTCATAGCTCCAGTAACCATCCATGGAAAAATGATGCTAAGAGACTTCACCCAAGATACGTCTGATTGGGACGATCCACTTCCAGCAGAAAAAACAGACCTGTGGGAAGAGTGGAGGAGTTCTCTTGAAGCCTTGACCAACCTTCGTGTGAAACGACCGTATGCTCGTGTGCCATCCACAGAAGTCAAGACAAAGACTTTGTATCTTCTGTGATGCATCAGTCAAAGTGATCGCAGCAGTAGCATACCTCAAAACCACAGACATGGACGAACAGAGCCACATCAGGTTTGTGATGAGCTGGACTAAACTTGCACCACTCCGTGAACACACGATACCCAGACTGGAACTCTGTGCAGCTGTCCTCGCAGTCGAGTTGGCCGAGCTTATCTCGGATGCTATGAATCTGGAGATCCAAGATGCAGAGTTCTACACCGATAGCAAAGTGGCACTAGGATACATCTGCAACAAAATGCGACACTTTTATGTCTACATCAGCAACCGGGTACTGAGGATAATAAGATCCACCTGCCCTAATCAGTGGCACTATGTGCTTACTCACCTCAATCCTGTGGACCATGCAACTAGATCCGTTGCTCCAAGTCATCTTAAGGACACTACATGGTTCACAGGCCCTGCTTCCTTGTACAGTTCAATGCCCTACATCGACAGGCTCGATACGTTCGAAATAGTGGATCCAGATGCCGGCGATGAGCTCTGCCCACAAGTGTCTGCTCTGCATACAGGGATTTCAAGTCATCACCTGGAATCTCATCGGTTCAGCAGGTTCTCAACCTGGGAGTCACTTGTTCGAGCCATCGCCTGTCTTCTTCATGTGGCCCAGTCCTACAAATCAGCATCACCTGCAAGCCAGAGACCTTGGAAAGGTTGGCACAACTGCAAGAATGCGTATACCGCCTTCAACCAAAAGAACCAAATAGTGGCATCTGTTGATACCAAGCGGGGAGTGTTCTGCCCATTCATGTGCAGCAAGACATTTCGTAGGTACTGTTCCAACTATGGCCATTAGATGTCATAGTTGCCCTTCTCATGGATTCAGAATCCTCTGTTCTTCTTAATGGTTAATGTGTTCAGGAACTGCCCCTTCTGTTGTGAGTTCATTTTCCCCTTCACCATTGAGGTCTGATGAACTCCCTCTTCTGGTGAAGGAAGGTAGTGAGGCTGATTACCAAGCACCTGGGTATGATGATGATGACTGGGTGACGGGAATTGCTGACTGGATATAAGGCAGCCGACGCCCTTCTGCCTTGCTGGTGATCTCTCTGAGGGATTCTAGGAGACCAGTCTGATTCCTGCTCCTCAAAAGCTAAGTTTTCTGCACTGCTTTTTGCATTTGTGTTTTGTTTTGTTTTGCCTTATTTTTCTGAATTTCTGCCATTCCCTGCTGGGGTGAGTTGAATTCCTTTTTGCTCTGTCTTCAGAAAAATACCCGAGTGCTGATATAGTCTTTTTGAAGCCTAGCGTCTTCAGGGCCTTTTTCCCTATCAGCCTGTTGGCCCTTGTTTTGATAGGGTTTTTGGCAGATTGCAGACAGCAGCTTTCCTATCCTGTCCTATTTAGTTAGCTTGGGCCCCATCATTTGCTCAGCCTATCTTTCTATCTGTGTGAGTGTTTTTTCATCTTGCTTCACCGTCATTATATGTTGGGGGCTGCCTATTGCTTTGGGGTCTGCTCTGGGGCAGATTAGATTTCCCTTTCTGTCTTTAGGCTATGTAGTTCTCCGGCTGTGATCGAGGGGTCTAGGGCACCGTAGGAACCCCCCACGGCTACTGCTAGTTGTTGTTGATAGGTTCAGGGGTCTGCAATCCGATAGCTGCCAACTTCTCTGGTTTTCTGGACTTAGCTAGTATTTCTGTTTTTGCCTCCTACGGTGACTCGTTCATAACACCCTTCTTCCTTCCCGGGTCATCAACATGTAACCATTTCTGCCGGATCTTTGAGGAGCTCACATGTGCTCAGCTCCCTGCAAAACCACTGCTTATATCAAGCGGATTCTGGTAAGGTTTAATACAATTATGTGCTATGCTTCTGTTTTAGCTGCCATAATGCAGCCCCCTATGATATTTGCAATGCATATTTAGTTCCTCTAATGCTCTTGCTCTGCATCTAGTTATATGCATTTTCTGTTCAGTTAGTACAATGGTAGCAGTCTAAGTCTGTTTCACTGCATTGTATGTTGTACTGCTCTGTATAATGCATGCTACTGATAAAATAGCACTCGTTATCACTGCTTTACTGTGATGATAGCACCTTGTGTATTGCTGTGATATTATCTGCTAGCATTGACATACTGTATTATCTATTTCTTATAGTTTTTACCCAAAATAATCCACAACTGTGTGCAACAATGTGACGTTCAGGAGCAGACCACGTCCGAGAGTGGACCCTCTGGATCGCGGACCTGGAGCCCCTGGGCCGAGCGGCCAGGTGATGACCGACCCCTATACAGGGAGTGTTAGGGGCAGGGCCGCAGGGGGCAGAGCCACGACAGCCGGTACCAAGAGGGACGGCTCGAAGGACTAGCAAGGCAAGAGGTAGGACAGGGAAACCGGACAGAGTCTAGGATACCTGAGCGGGGGTATCGAAGGAGGAGGGAACCAGACAGCAATTACCCGTAGGGGTAGCAGGAGAAAGCCACAAGGGGCGAAGGAGTGCAGATGTGGAAGCCCCAGGAGGGGTTATAGCAACGGACAGACTGAGGACAGGCGAACCGGGAAGGAAGGAGATTGACAAGGGGGTACGTATACCAGTCGATAGACAGGGGGAACACGGAGTGGGGTAAATGGACAGGACGAGGTGAAGGCAGACAGGAAGAGCAGTGTCAGGACAGGAACAGAGACGAAGCAAAGAGGAACCGAGAGAAACACTAGATAAGTGAACTATAGTGGAACTATAGCGGCCAGAACAGTGCGGGGATACCACACAATCACCAAGGGTCTTCCCCATAGGGAGGATGCCTGAAATACCTTATTGCCAGGAAGTAGGTCACAAGCCCCACCCTTCAGTGACTCCCACCACCAGATGAAGAGAGCGGTCGGGCGCGTGCCTGCGACCTAAGGACGGCGCGCGGGACCACAGCAGAGCGGGAGACAGGGTGAGAGAGCGCGCTGATGGAGGAGCGCAGGTGAGAAGAGGCAGCGGCGGGTGCCGCCGCTGATGAGGCATCAGTGGGCACGGCCGCCGATGTCACAGTACCCCCCTCCTTATGTCCCCCCTTCTGAGATTGGCCAAAAACTTTTTCAGGATAAGAGGAGCATTAACATTCTCTCGAGGCTCCCAGGACCTCTCTTCGGGACCAAATCCCTTCTAATAGATAAGAAAAAGAGTTTTTCCCCTGACTCTTTTCATGGCCAAAATGTCCTTTATTTCAAAGATGTCATCCAAGCCAATTGGTGAAGGAGGAGCAATGGGAGCAGGTTGGAACCGATTCAGGACCACAGATTTCAGGAGCGAGACATGAAAGGCGTTAGGGACTCGGAGTGAAGCCGACAACCTCAGTTTATAAGCTACCTCATTGATGCGTCCAAGCACTTCGAAAGGCCCGATGTATCAGGGACTTAACTTGTAGGAAGGGACTTTCAGGCGGATATGCTTGGTCGAAAGCCAGACCTTGTCACCAGGATGGTACAGAGGAAGGTCCTTCCGTCTTTTGTCCGCATGTTTCTTAATTTGGGCACTGGCATTCACGAGCGCTTCCCTGGTCTCCTTCCAGACTTGCGAAAATTTCATGGCGAGAGCATCTGCTGCGGGAACTCCTGACGACGTGCAAAAGGGCAGCAGAACACCAGGGTTCAGACCAGAGACCACAAGAAACAGAGACTTGGCGGTTGATTCGCTGGGATGATTATTATGGGCAAATTCTGCCCAAGGTAGGAGTGAGACCCAATTGTCCTGATGGGCGTTGGAAAAATGACGTATGTAGGTTGTCAGAACTTGATTAATTTGTTCCACTTGCCCGTTGGTCTGTGGATGATAAGCGGAGAAGTCGAGAGATGTGCCCATAAGGCGACAGAGAGCCCTCCAGAATTGAGAGGTAATCTGGACCCCACGATCAGACACAATGCGTTGAGGAAGGCCATGTAGCCTGAAGATCTGGTGGATGAAGATCTCGGCTAACCTCGGAGCTGACGGCAGTCCGGGCAAGGGAATGAAATGGGCCATCTTGGAGAAGCGATGTGCTACAACTAAGATAGTAGTGCATCGGCAGGTCTGTTACGAAATCCATTGCAATTTGCTGCCAAGAAGCCTCCGGAACAGGTAACGGGTGAAGAAGACTGGAAGGCAGGGTCCTCGGAAGCTTGTTCTGAGCAGATTGTG
Source organism: Dendrobates tinctorius (assembly GCF_039654945.1). Lineage (NCBI taxonomy): Eukaryota > Metazoa > Chordata > Amphibia > Anura > Dendrobatidae > Dendrobates > Dendrobates tinctorius. The sequence goes on along the minus strand of NW_027361766.1, from coordinate 16,242,076 downwards.
CAAGAAGCTACATAGTCCATCACGTCTTGGCAAAGGGAGGGCCACCAGTAGTAACGGGAGAGAAGCAAGAGGGTCTTCTTGGTCCCAACGTGCCCAGCAACCTTGGAGGAATGTCCCCAGCGCAGCACCTCCGAGCGTTTGTTCTGAGGAACGAAGGTTTTGCCTGGCGGAGGAGAAGAGAAATTCACAGGAGCCACGGTGATAACTTTGGCAGGCTCGAGAACATATGATGGACCCTCGTCCCCCTCAGGTGACTGCAAAGACCTGGAGAGTGCATCCGCTTTGATGTTCTTATTGCCGGGTCGGAAGTGAAGCTTGAAATCAAAACGAGAGAAATACAGAGCCCATCTGGCTTGTCTGGAATTGAGTCTTTGAGCGGACTGCAGATAGGCTAAATTCTTGTGGTCCGTGAAGATAGTAAGGGGGTGTACTGCCCCTTCAAGCAGGTACCGCCACATTCTTCCAGAGCCATCTTAATGGCCAGCAACTCCCGGTCTCCAAAGGAGTAATTGCACTCTGCAGGCAAAAAGGATTTAGAAAAAAAACCACAGGGAACCAGCCGTCCTGATGGAGCCTGCTGGGACAGGACCACCCTGGCTCCGGAGGAGGAGGCATCCACCTCTAGGACAAAAGGCCTACTGACCACCGGGCGATGTAAGATCGGTGCTGATGCAAAAGAGCGTTTCAGGGAAAAGAAGGCATCTTCAGCCTCGGGAGACCAGCTGTTTGACTTAGTTCCTTTACAGGTCAGGGCCGTGATGAGCTTGGTCACTGTGGAAAAATGAGGCACAAACTGTCGGTAATAATTAGCGAATCCGAGGAAACGCTGGATGGCTTTTATACCAACGGGACGAGGCCACTTGAGTACCACAGAAAGCTTCTCTGGATCCATCTTGAGACCGGAATCAATGATTATATATCCCAAGAAGGGTAACGAGGTTTGCTCCAAGAGGCACTTTTCAATTTTGGAATAGAGATGATTCGCTCGAAGCCGATGCAGGACCATGCGTACGCTTCTCCGATGAGAGGATAGATCGGGTGAAAAGATGAGAATATCATCCAAGTACACCATGCAAGTGGTTAAAACTAAAAGAGAAAGAGCGCAATAGGGTCTTACCCAGGTAAAAGAGATACAGTTCAAGGTATTATACTCACCAATAGCAGGAGAGTTAGAGGCATAAAGGAATAGAGGTCAAAGCTGCTGCACATCCAAATGGCCCCGCCGTGACCATAGATCATCAGATATCAAAGAAACAATTTTCGGATTTAAACGTGCGCTGCTAGACAAAACGACTCCTTTCCAGATTGTGTACTTGTATACTTTTATTTTCCCAACGCGTTTCGAAGTCTCAAACTTCTTCCTCAGGGGATGACATGTACAAACAGACAGAGTGGCTCCCAGTTTTATACATACAAATTTCAAATATTGGCGCCAAAGGTCACATGTTACAGGGAAAGAATGTCAAAGGTCATCAGTAACAAAAAAAATGTACAAAAAATGTTTAAAACTGTATTGTTTCCACTGTAATAAATTCTCTTAAAATATTTATTTGCAGGTCATAAAAAGAAGAATGAGAAAATTTGAAATGAATATATAAAAGGATAGACCTGTGCTAGAACTATAAAAAAGGGGGGAAGGGAGCAGTAAATCACAGCTCAAACCATCATCCCAAATAGGCAGACGAAAGAGAAAAAGGAAAAGAAGAAAAGAAGAAAATAATGGATAATGAATTTACATATATATATATATTAAAACGATTCTTTTATTCAATATAATAAAAATGTTTTATGTAAAAATGTTGTCATAATAAAAATTATTCGAGATAAAAAAATTTTTTGAATAAAAAAAGTGAAGAATTGATAAAAAACAGTAATATGAGGTGCAAGTAAAAGAAATAGAACATGTTTAAAAGTACTAGATGATAGGGATTTATAAAGAAAGATTTGCCAAGACATCTGTGAAAACTCAATGGCTCACAGAAAAGGAGGACAGTTCACGAGGGAGGGAAGCACCCAGAGAAGACGGATCGCACCCAGGAGGGGGAGAGACCGGAGGAAAACCTGTCCAGACCGCAAGACGGTATAAATTCATCAGAGAAGAAAAGTTTCTTTTAGAACAATAGGGCTGAAAAAAACATTCAAATTATAACCTTCAGCGAAGAAAAGTTTATCTTTTTGTCAGTGTAATCTATCTTTTTGTCAGTGTGATTTCCTGCTGAAGGTTATAATTTGAATGTTTTTTTCAGCCCTATTGTTCTAAAAGAAACTTTTCTTCTCTGATGAATTTATACCGTCTTGCGGTCTGGACAGGTTTTCCTCCGGTCTCTCCCCCTCCTGGGTGCGATCCGTCTTCTCTGGGTGCTTCCCTCCCTCGTGAACTGTCCTCCTTTTCTGTGAGCCATTGAGTTTTCACAGATGTCTTGGCAAATCTTTCTTTATAAATCCCTATCATCTAGTACTTTTAAACATGTTCTATTTCTTTTACTTGCACCTCATATTACTGTTTTTTATCAATTCTTCACTTTTTTTATTCAAAAAATTTTTTTATCTCGAATAATTTTTATTATGACAACATTTTTACATAAAACATTTTTATTATATTGAATAAAAGAATCGTTTTAATATATATATATATGTAAATTCATTATCCATTATTTTCTTCTTTTCTTCTTTTCCTTTTTCTCTTTCGTCTGCCTATTTGGGATGATGGTTTGAGCTGTGATTTACTGCTCCCTTCCCCCCTTTTTTATAGTTCTAGCACAGGTCTATCCTTTTATATATTCATTTCAAATTTTCTCATTCTTCTTTTTATGACCTGCAAATAAATATTTTAAGAGAATTTATTACAGTGGAAACAATACAGTTTTAAACATTTTTTGTACATTTTTTTTGTTACTGATGACCTTTGACATTCTTTCCCTGTAACATGTGACCTTTGGCGCCAATATTTGAAATTTGTATGTATAAAACTGGGAGCCACTCTGTCTGTTTGTACATGTCATCCCCTGAGGAAGAAGTTTGAGACTTCGAAACGCGTTGGGAAAATAAAAGTATACAAGTACACAATCTGGAAAGGAGTCGTTTTGTCTAGCAGCGCACGTTTAAATCCGAAAATTGTTTCTTTGATATCTGAAGTACACCATGCAGGAATACAGTAGATCCCGAAACACCTCGTTAACGAATTCCTGAAACACAGCTGGAGCATTGCAGAGACCAAACGGCATGACTAAATATTCATGATGACCATCACGGGTATTGAAGGCAGTCTTCCACTCGTCCCCTGCGCAGATCCGGATTAAATTATAAGCTCCCCGCAGATCCAACTTTGTGAAGATCCGAGCCCCCCTCAGCTGGTCGAAGTGTTCAGGGATAAGCGGAAGCGGTAACGATTCTTAACGGTGATATTGTTCAGGCCCCGGTAGTCAATACATTGTCGAAGTGATCCGTCTTTCTTCTGAACAAAGAAAAAGCCCGCACCTGCTAGGGACGAGGATTTCCAAATGAAACCCTTGGCCAAGTTTTCCTGTATGTATTCAGTCATAGCCGTGGTCTCTGCTGGGGATAGAGGATACATTCTCCCTCTGGGAGAAGTGGCTCCGAGGATCAAGTCGATAGGGCAATCATAGGCCCGATGCGGAGGCAGAGGCAGAGAATCCGCTTCCTTTTTGCTGAAAACATAGGCGTACGCGCGATACGGTGCGGGAAGGCACGAAAGATTGACTGGCCTAGGCAGAGAACGAGGATGGATGATGGGCCGCAGACAACGTTCAAGGCAGGAGTGACCCCAACGCAGAATCTCCCCTGAGTGCCAGTCGACAACTGGCTCGTGCAGCCTGAGCCAGGGTAATCCAAGAAGAACAGCAGAAACAGCAGAAGAACAGTGAAGTCATTATTTCCCTCTACTCCTCTTTGGTCAGACCTCATCTGGAATATTGTGTCCAGTTTTGGGCACCACATTTTAAAAAAGACATCAACAAACTGGAGCAAGTTCAGAAAAGAGCGACCAGAATGGTGACCGGTCTGCAAACCCTGTCTTATGAGGAAAGGTTGCAGGATTTGGGAATGTTTAGTTTGCAAAAGAGAAGACTGAGAGGAGACTTAATAGCTGTCTACAAATATCTCAAGGGCTGTCACATTGTAGAAGGATCAACTTTATTCGCATTTGCACAAGGAAAGACTAGAAGCAATGGGATGTGTTGTGAGTTCATTTTCCCCTTCACTACTGAGGCCCGAGGAACTCCCTCTTCTGGTGAAGAAAGGTAGTGAGCCTGATTGTCAAACACCTGGGGCTGATGATGATGACTGGCTGAGTGGAGTTAATGACTGGATATAAGGCTGCCGACGCCCTTCTGGCCTGCGGGTGATTTCTCTGTGGACTTCTAGGAAACCAGTCTGATTCCTGCTCATCTAAAGCTAAGATTTCTGCTTTGCCTTTTTGCATTAGTGTTTTGTTTTCCTTGCTTTTCTGGATTCTGCCATTCCCTGTTGGGGTGAGCTGAATCTCCTTTTGCCTGTTGCTCTGTCTTCAGAATATTCCTGAGTACTGACATAGCTTTTTTGAAGCCTAGCGTCTTCAGGGCCTTTTTTACTGTCAGTTTGTTGGCTCTTATTTTCATAGGGTTTTTTACGGATTGCAGACAGCAGCCTTCCTGTCCTTTCCTATCTAAGCTAGCGTGGGCCCCATCTTTGCTCAGTCTATCTTTCTGTCTGTGTTTTGTTCTTTCTTCTTGCTTCACCGTCATTATATGTTGGGGGCTGCCTTTTGCTTTGGGGTCTGCTCTGGGGCAGATTAGATTTCCCTTTCTGTCTTTAGGCTATGTAGTCCTCCGGCTGTGATCGAGGGGCCTAGGGCATCGTAGGAGCCCCCCACGGCTACTGCTAGTTGTGTTGATAGGTTCAGGGGTCTGCAATCCGATAGCTGCCAACTTCTCTGGTTTTCTGGACTTAGCTAGCATTTCTATTTTTGCCTCCTACGGTGACTCATTCATAACAGAATCACCCGCCATACCGCAGATTCTAGGGTACTCAATATCAGGAAAGAATTGTATTAAAAAAAAAAAAAAAAAAAAAAAAAGGTGTGTATATTTTTTCCTCTATATCTCTGAGGCCGTAGGGGGAATTTTTTTTCTCTCAATGGAGATAAAGCAATTGTCTGATCGTGTGGAGCAGCTCGCTGCGGAAGTGTGGGGAATTTCCGCCTACCTTGCTCATTCACATGCTGCTGAACCAAAGATTCCTACACCTGATGTATTTTTTGGGGATCGGTCTAAATTTTTGAATTTCAAAAATAATTGTAAATTATTTTTTGCCTTGAAGCCTAACTCGTCAGGGAGCTCCGCGCAGCAGGTTAAAATTGTCATCTCTTTGCTGCGTGGCGATCCCCAGGATTGGGCGTTTTCTTTGAAACCAGATGATCCTATTCTGACTAATGTGAACGCATTTTTTCAGGCCTTGGGGTTGTTGTATGACGAACCTAATGCCATTGATCAGGCTGAAAAGACCCTGCTGGCATTGAACCAGGGTCGTGATTCTGCAGAATTGTACTGTCAAAAATTCCGAAAGTGGGCAGTACTTACTACCTGGAATGATAATGCCTTGGCTGCTCTCTTTCGGAAGGGGCTGTCAGAAGCCATAAAAGATACTATGGTGGGATTTCCTGTTCCCTCTGGTCTTGACGATTCTATGTCTTTAGCCATTCAGGTTGAGCGGCGTTTACGCGAACGCAGAGCTGCACGAGAGGTGTTGCCACCTGTTGAACAGATGTCTAAACCTATGCAATGTGATAGAGTTTTTTCCAGAGAGCAGCGTCAGGAGTTCAGAAGGCGTAATAAGTTGTGTTTTTTCTGTGGAGATGCCTCGCATATTATTTCTGTCTGTCCTAAAAGCGAGAAACGCTTTGCACACACGTTTTCTGTTGGTGGTGTTCAACCTAAGTTTCTTCTGGCTATTACTCTGATCTGCTCCCTGTCCACATTTTCCACCAAGGCTTTTGTGGATTCGGGAGCAGCTCTAAACCTAATGGACTTGGATTTTGCTAAACGTTGTGGATTTCCGATGACACCTCTGCAGATGCCTATCCCTTTGAGGGGGATTGATGCTACTCCTTTGGCTAAAAATAAACCTCAGTTTTGGACCCAGGTAGTAATGCGGGTCGCCCCAGACCATCAAGAAAATTGCAGGTTTTTGGTGTTACATAATCTGCATGATACTATTGTTCTGGGGTTTCCCTGGTTACAAATTCATAATCCAGTTTTGGATTGGAAATCTGTGTCTGTGGTGAGTTGGGGTTGTCGGTGTGCCTTTAGTGAGGCTCCGGTGTTTTCCACCTCTCCTCAGTCGCATGATGTTCCTGATTATTTGGCGGACTTTTATGATGTATTTAGTGAGAATGAGTCTGTGTCTTTGCCTCCTCATAGGAGTTATGACTGTGCTATTGAACTGAGCCCGGGGTGTAAATTTCCCAAGGGTCGGCTCTTCAATTTATCTGTACCCGAGCACGAGGCTATGCGATCCTATATTAAGGAGGCGTTGGAGAAGGGTCATATTAGACCATCCTCGTCACCCTTAGGTGCCGGTTTTTTTTTTGTAGCCAAAAAGGATGGATCATTAAGACCTTGTATTGATTATCGTGCTCTCAACAAAATTACTGTTAAATATCAGTATCCGTTACCCCTGATTTCTGATCTATTCTCCAGAGTTAAAGGTGCTTGCTGGTTTACCAAGCTTGACATTAGGGGGCGTATAATCTTATTCGCATTAAGCATGGGGATGAATGGAAGACGGCGTCTAATACTCCGGAGGGACATTTTGAGTACCTGGTGATGCCTTTTGGGCTCACTAATGCCCCTTCTGTCTTCCAGTGCTTCATGAACGATATTTTCCGAGATTTTGTCGATAAATTTTTGATTATCTATCTGGATGATATTTTGATCCTCTCCAAGGATTGGAATTCTCATGTGGAACATATTCGGACTGTGTTCCGGATCTTGAGGGAGAATTCCCTGTATGTCAAAGGATCTAAATGCCTTTTTGGAGTACAGAGGATTTCTTTTTTGGGATTTATTTTGTCCCCGTCAACTATTGAAATGGACCAGGCCAAGGTACAGGCCATTTACGATTGGGTTCAGCCCACTTCTTTGAAGGCCCTCCAGAAGTTTTTGGGTTTTGCTAATTTTTATCGGAAATTTATAGCAAAATTTTCTAGTATTGCCAAGCCATTGACTGATTTGACTAAGAAGGGTGCTGATGTGTTAAATTGGTCTCCGGAGGCTGTTTCTTCCTTTCAGGAGCTGAAGCGAAGATTCACCTCCGCCCCGGCTTTGCGGCAACCTGATGTCTCACTTCTGTTCCAGGTAGAGGTGGATGCTTCTGAGATTGGTGCAGGAGCTGTTTTGTCCGAAAAGGATCCTGTAACATCTAAAATGAATCCCTGTGCTTTCTTTTCCCGAAAGTTCTCTCCATCTGAACGTAACTATGATGTGGGGAATCGGGAACTGTTAGCCATGAAATGGGCATTTGAGGAGTGGAGACATTGGTTGGAGGGAGCTAAGCATCAAGTCGTGGTCCTCACTGACCACAAGAATTTGATTTACCTAGAGTCGGCTAAGCGCTTGAACCCTAGACAGGCTAGGTGGTCCTTGTTTTTTACACGTTTTGATTTTGTGGTTTCTTTTCTTCCTGGAACTAAGAATGTCAAGGCTGACGCCCTCTCCAGGAGCTTCTTTGCTGATTCTCCTGTGGTGAAGAAGCCTGCTACCATCTTAGGCGAAGGGGTAGTTCTTTCTGCCATCTCGCCCGATTTGAGACGTGCTCTGGAAGAGTTCCAGGAGGACAAACCTGAGCGTTGTCGCAGTGGAAAGTTGTATGTTCCTGACCAGTGGAAGAAGAGAGTGATGTCTGAAGTTCATTGCTCTGCTTTGGCTGGTCATCCAGGTATTTTTGGTACTAGAGATCTGGTGAGTCGGTCTTTTTGGTGGCCCTCCTTGTCTCGTGATGTCAGGAATTTTGTGCAGTCCTGTGGGACGTGCTCCCGGTCTAAATCGTGTTCTCGCTCTAGTGGGTTGTTGATGCCTTTGCCTGTCCCCAAGAGGCCATGGACCCATATTTCAATGGATTTCATCTCTGATATGCCTGTCTCTCAAAGGATGACTGTTTGGGTGATTTGTGATAGGTTCTCTAAGATGGTTCATCTTGTACCACTCCCTAAGTTGCCGTCTTCCTCTGAATTGGTGCCCCTGTTTTTACAACAGGTGGTTCGCTTGCACGGGATTCCTGAGAACATTGTATCTGACAGAGGAGTCCAGTTTGTGTCTAGATTTTGGAGAACTTTCTGTTCCAAGCTGGGAATTCAGTTGTCCTTCTCCTCTGCTTTTCACCCTCAGACCAATGGGCAGACAGAGAGAACAAACCAGACCTTGGAGTCGTATTTGAGATGTTTTATTTCTGCTGATCAGGATGATTGGGTTTCATTTTTGCCCTTGGCCGAATTTGCTTTAAATAATAGAGCTAGTTCTGCCACTTTGATGTCTCCTTTTTTCTGTAACTTTGGGTTTCATCCTCGATTTTCTTCAGGGCAGGTGGAGCCCTCTGCCTGCCCAGGGGTTGACACTGTGGTGGAGAGAATGCACCAGATCTGGGACCAAGTGGTGGATAAGTTATCTCTCTCCCAGGAAAAGGCCCAGCGGTTTTCCAACCGACATAGGACCATTGGTCCCCAATTTAAGGTTGGCGATATGGTGTGGTTATCATCAAAAAATATTGCTATGAAGGTGGCTTCTCCTAAGTTTAAGCCTAGATTTATTGGACCTTACAAGATTTTGGAGATTATTAATCCGGTCTCTTTTCGTTTGGCTCTTCCTGTCACATTTAAAATCCATAATGTGTTCCATAAATCTTTGATGAAGAGGTTTGTTGAACCTGTTGTTCCGGGGTTTGCACCTCCAGACCCTGTATTGGTTGAAGGTAACATGGAATATGAGGTAGAGAAAGTACTGGATTCCCGTCTGGCTAGACGGAGACTCCAGTATTTGGTTAAGTGGAAGGGTTATGGTCAGGAGGATAATTCCTGGGTCTCTGCCTCTGATATTCATGCCAAAAGATTGGTGCGTGCCTTTCATCGGGCTCACCCTGATCGCCCTGGTGGCGTGGTTGAGGGTTCGGTGACCCCTCCTCAAGGGGGAGGTACTGTTGTGAGTTCATTTTCCCCTTCACTACTGAGGCCCGAGGAACTCCCTCTTCTGGTGAAGAAAGGTAGTGAGCCTGATTGTCAAACACCTGGGGCTGATGATGATGACTGGCTGAGTGGAGTTAATGACTGGATATAAGGCTGCCGACGCCCTTCTGGCCTGCGGGTGATTTCTCTGTGGACTTCTAGGAAACCAGTCTGATTCCTGCTCATCTAAAGCTAAGATTTCTGCTTTGCCTTTTTGCATTAGTGTTTTGTTTTCCTTGCTTTTCTGGATTCTGCCATTCCCTGCTGGGGTGAGCTGAATCTCCTTTTGCCTGTTGCTCTGTCTTCAGAATATTCCTGAGTACTGACATAGCTTTTTTGAAGCCTAGCGTCTTCAGGGCCTTTTTTACTGTCAGTTTGTTGGCTCTTATTTTCATAGGGTTTTTTACGGATTGCAGACAGCAGCCTTCCTGTCCTTTCCTATCTAAGCTAGCATGGGCCCCATCTTTGCTCAGTCTATCTTTCTGTCTGTGTTTTGTTCTTTCTTCTTGCTTCACCGTCATTATATGGTGGGGGCTGCCTTTTGCTTTGGGGTCTGCTCTGGGGCAGTTTAGATTTCCCTTTCTGTCTTTAGGCTATGTAGTCCTCCGGCTGTGATCGAGGGGCCTAGGGCATTGTAGGAGCCCCCCACGGCTACTGCTAGTTGTGTTGATAGGTTCAGGGGTCTGCAATCCGATAGCTGCCAACTTCTCTGGTTTTCTGGACTTAGCTAGCATTTCTATTTTTGCCTCCTACGGTGACTCATTCATAACAGGGATGAAACTGAATGGGAGGAGACACAGATTAGATATTAGAAAAAACTTTTTGACAGTTAGAGTGATCAATGAGTGGAACAGGCTGCCACGAGAAGTGGTGAGTTCTCCTTCAAAGGAAGTCTTCAAACAGAGGCTGGACAGACATCTGACTGGGATGATTTAGCGAATCCTGCTTTGAGCAGCGGGTTGGACCAGATGGCCCAGGAGGTCCCTTGCAACTCTATGATTCTATGAGCATGGAACAATTGAAGCAGGACGTAAAAGGCTATTTCTTGAGATGAAGCGCTCCAATTTGTAGGTCTACTTCGGCAGTAACCATGGTGATGAGCTCAGGGAGAGGTTTGCCATTGACGGAGGTGATTGCACACCGGTCTTTTAGTATAACCACCGGGATCTGGAGTTTATCAACCTCTTCTTGCCGAAGGAAATTACCAGCCGCACCCGAGTCCACATACGCCTCCACAGATCTACGCTCCGGACCTGCAATAATTAAAGCTGAAAGGGTAAGGGGGAGAGAGTAATTATGATCACCTAGGGAGACCTCTCTTACCTGACCTAGGTGGAGGCGTTTCCCGGTTTCTCAGGACAGATGTGCACAAAGTGGTTGCCTCCACCGCAGTACAGACAGAGACCATTCGTCATCCTCTCCCTGCGCCGCTGCTCGGACAGCCTGATACGATCTATCTGCATGGGCTCAGAAGCGACGCTAGTAGAGGGTACAGAGGAGCATGGAATGGGAGCTTGATACAGCCTAAAGGGCTTTTTCTCCCTAGCCGACTCTCTAGCGCGTTCCAAAAACCGCAGATTGATACGAGTAGCCAGGGATATGAGATCCTCCAGGGTGGTAGGGGTATCTCGCCCGGCAAGCTCGTCCTTGATTTTACCTGAGAGACCTCTCCAAAAGGCACCCACAAGTGCCTCATTATTCCATCCCAGCTCCAAAGACAATGTCCAAAAGCGGATGGCGTACTGACCTACAGTAAGGGAACCCTGGCAGAGGTTAAAAAGGGCCACCATGGTAGACGCTAAGCGTCCGGGTTTGTCAAATACTTTGCGGACCATCTCCAGAAAAATTCTGGATACTAGAAACTACGGGATCATCCCTCTCCCACAAAGGATTCACCCAGGCCTGAGCCTCTCCCTCGAGATGGGACACTATGAACGCCACCTTGGCGCGATCTGTGGGGTATTGCTGGGGCAAAAGCTCAAAGTGCAATATGCACTGGTTTAAAAAACCCCGACATAACTTAGGATCCCCGCTATACCTGGGAGGCTTTCCCAGATGAGGAGGCAGAGACGAAACAGCGTCCCGGGGTAAGGTTGAGGCGGTCGCAGAGGACTGCAAAGTAAGCAGTCGATGGTCAACAGACGCCATGTAACCCAGGATGTGAGACTGAGCATCGCGCTGCTGCGCGAGCTCCTGCTGGAGACTGGCTAAAAGGGGAGCATGCCCTGGGTCAGAGGTTTGCAGGGCAGACAACCGGGAGTCCATGGATTTCATGAAGGGCATGATCCGGGGCAGTTTCTTCTGTGTAGCGGCCGCGGCACTGGCGGGATCCATGGCCTGGTGATACTGTGACGTTCAGGAGCAGACCACGTCCGAGAGTGGACCCTCTGGATCGCGGATCTGGAGCCCCTGGGCCGAGCGCGCCAGGTGATGACCGACCGCTATACAGGGATCGTTAGGGGCAGGGCCGCAGGGGGCAGAACCGCAACAGCCGGTACCAAGTGGGACGGCTCGAAGGACTAGCAAGGCAAGAGGTAGGACAGGGAAACCGGACAGAGTCTAGGATACCTGAGCGGGGATATCGGAGGAGGAGGGAACCAGATAGCAATTACTCGTAGGGGTAGCAGGAGAAAGCCACAGGGGGCGAAGGAGTGCAGACATGGAAGCCCCAGGAGGGGATATAGCAACGGACAGACTGAGGACAGGAGATCCGGAAAGGAAGGAGACGGACCAGGGGGTACGTATACCAGACGATAGGCTGGGAACACGGAGTAGGGTAAATGGACAGGACGAGGTTAAGACAGACAGGAAGAGCAGCGTCAGGACAGGAACAGAGGCGAAGCAAAGAGGAACCGAGAGAAGCACTAGATAAGTGAACTATAGTGGAACTATAGTGGCCAGAACAGTGCGGGGATACCACACAATCACCAGGCGTCTTCCCCATAGGGAATACGCCTGAAATACCTTATTGCCAGGAAGTAGGTCGCAAGCCCTGCCCCTCAGCGGCGCCCACTGCCAGATGAAGAGAGCGGTCGGGTGGACGGCACGCGGGACCGCAGCAGAGCGGGAGACAGGGTGAGAGAGCGCGCTGATGGAGGAGTGCTGATGAGAAGAGGCAGCGGTGGGTGCCGCCGCTGATGAGCATCGGTGGGCACGGCCGCCGATGTCACAAACAATCTCTGATTCATCCACTATTGTGTTCAACAACCTCTGATATCATCTACTACTGTGTTCACCAATCTCATTTACTATACCGTCTATTATCATCTCCCATTGCTGTCCATATTATCCCAATAAATATGGACTTAAGCACCCATACAGTCTTGTTACTGGGAGTGGATGAACGGTTTAGCCGTATGCTGGAATCCTCACAGCGTCATACGTGGAAGAAGGCAGAACACTTACGTTTGCCATTATTTCCTTATTTCAACACATCAACTTCAAGAACTGACTGGTCACTTGAAGTCTTATATATTTAATGCCTTGACTGTTGCCATTGTTAAGAAATAATTAATTGTATCCACTTATGTCTGATCAGTGAAGCTTTTATGTCATTCATGATATTACTGGACATGAGAAATCTGGTAATCATGCGACTTATGCAATACAGTACACTGATAACAAAGCTTTTTCCTAAACTCATTTTCATAACAGTAAGAATAGAACTAGTCTAAATGAAAGACAGGAAAATGTTCAGGTAAGTGTCTTCAAATACAAATAAGTCTCTGAAGTGCCAGATCCTGGACATCCACAATATACCATCATGAATGTCTTTTGTGTTTGCATGTAATGGTGTTCCCTGTCCCAATGCTAATGTGAATCAGCTTTAGCATTGGTTCAGAAGAACAAGTTCACTCATGTACTTCTTTGTACAGTTTCTCTGGTGTCAGCTGCTCTTACCAATAAAAAAAATAACAAACTGATCATGGTAAATACTGGGGACAAAAATACAAGTGAAAATGAATATACTTTTAAAGGATTTTGGTTTCCAAAGGAAAAAAAAAGTAACTGTGAATTCTAAAAGTCTTAGACTTAATCTATCCAGGATTACTCTATTAGACTTTTATTTAGTTATCTTACAACAAAATCATGATTATAAAAACACATGCCTAGTCAAGTCCATTACTCACCTCCAATGATATCATTTTTCCATTTCTGTTTCAACATGGAAGAACACCCAATCTATCATTGTTGTGAGACCTAGATACTGTATGTAATGATGGCCATACACGTGTTTGCCTTTTAGACGAATACAAGTTTATTTTACAACTATTTCTTCTGACTGCTCTTGTACCACTAGACCCATAAACACTTTCGGCTTGCCCGAGTGTTCGTGAGCTTATCTTTTTGGAATAATGCTTATTATATCTATTGCAGCAACTACTATTTACCACTGATAAATAGTGCATAGGTTTCTCTCTCCGACAATGGTGCTGAATTGACAATAATGCATTGTCAATTCAACAATGTGTGTACCTGGAGCACATTTCACTTTCATTTTGCAAGCTGACAGACAAGATGCTAGCATCGTAAGCTATAAGAAATACCATGTGTAAGCTGTGCTATCTTTGTTCCTGAATAAATATATATTCACTTTTGAAAGGCTGGACAGTACAAAGGTTAATCCACTGCCAATAAGGAGGCACTTGAAGAAAAATGGGCTGCATGGTCGAGGCGCTAGAAGAAAGCCTTTACTGCGCAAATGCCACAAAGTATCTCGCCTCTGATTGCAGAGCAGAAGACAGTGTTCTCTTACCTGTCCAGACTCCAAGCAGGGAGAGCAAGGACTCTTCTGCAGCCATATAGAGATCACTGTGCTGGAGCTTCTGTTGCATAGAGTAGAGCAGTGAGTGTTGTATAATATAGTATTGCGACCTAATCAGTAAGCCTGGTGCTAACTGTCATCTGCCAGCCAATGTTACTATTATTAAAATAAGGAGCTTTACAAAAACGTAATTCTTTGCACCCCTGTACTTCTTGATTTGCCTCAGAATTTATTTAACGCAGTTGTCACAGTGCTGCATATTATCTACATAGTGCAACACAGCGCTGTTAAAGACTAGGGAAAGTAATCACTCACAGACAGCAGTTGTGGCGCCCCTGAGGGTTCAGTCGCCACAGAGGTACTGCACCTCCTCCTGAGGTGTGGTACCCCACCATCCAGGTAAGGTGGAGACACCTGACCACGCTCCAACACTTGCACTCCCACGCCACAAAGTAGTTTAGCAAAGTACCTTTGGCGGCTCCCTGCTTGGAGTATAGCATAAGCACCCCTTGGTGGCTCCCTGCTTGGAACACGAAACGTTAATTCAACGCTAATTCAATTGCCGGCTTTTGTGAAATCATTCCCCAAGCCGACATGAAATGACACATGGTTTACATACAGTAAACCATTTCATTTCATGTTTTGTATGTCTTTCATTAGTAATTAGATGAGGGTTGATGTGTGAAATTTGGGAGGCGTAGGTGTTAATTTAAGGGGTTAATTCGTTGTTAAAAAATGTGTGGGCTCCCGCATTGACAAATTACCGCGGGAGCCCACACATTTTTTTACAACGAATTAACTCATCAAATTAACACCTACACCTTCAGGTACTTCACAAGAATTTAAGCAACGTGGAAGGAAAAAATGAACATTTTACTTTTTTCCCAAAAAATTTTTCTTAAGACACAATTTTTTTTAATTTATCAAGGGTATCAGGAGAAAATAAACCACAATATTTGTTGTGCAAGTTCTCCTGAGTACACTGATACCCCATGTGTGGAGGAAGACCAATCTTTAGGCACACGGCAGTGCTCAGAAGGGAAGGAGCATCATTTGAGATTTTGAATGTCAAATTGGCTGGAAACGAGATTGGACGCCATGTTGCATTTGCAGAGCCCCTGATGTACCTAAACAATGAAAACCCCCCATAATTGACCCCATTTTGGAAACTAGACCCCCCAAGGAACTTATCTAGATTTGTGGCGAGCACTTTGAACCCCCCAGTGCTTCACAGAAGTTTATAACGTAGAGCCGTGAAAATAAAAAAATCATTTTTTTTTTCAACAAAAATGATTTTTAATGAGCTATAATTTTTCCATATTCTGGCCGACAGAGTCATGTGCAGGCTTGTTTTTTGCGGGACGAGATGACGTTTTTATTGGTACCATTTTCGGGTACATAACATGTTTTGATCGCTTTCTATTCCGATTTTTGTGGAGGCACAATGAACAAAAACCAGCAATTCAGGAATTTTTTTTTTCTCCATTCCGCGTGTGGTAAAATTAGTATGGCAGCTTTATTCTTCAGGTCACTACGATTACAGCGATACCTCATTTATATCTTTTTTTTATGTTTTGGCGTTTATTGCACAATATAAACTTTTATAGAAAAAAATAATTATTTTTGCATCGCTTTATTCTTATGGTGGCTTGTTTTTTTGCGGGACAAGATGACGTTTTTAGCGGTACCATGTTTATTTATATCCATCTTTTGATTGCATGTTACTGCACTTTTTCCAAGTGGTATGATGATACAGCTTGGAAAAAGTATAATTTGCAACTTTTTTGTGGGTTTTTTTATGGCGTTCACTGAAGGGGTTAACTAGGGTGACATTTTTATAGATTGGATTTTTTTGGACATGGCGATACCAAACATGTGTATTTTTTTGTTTATTTTATTACATAAAAATGTGTATTTTTAGGGGAATTTTTAGGGAATTTTTTAAATTATTTTTATTATTTTTTAATATTTTTTTTTTTTACATATATTTTTAAAAAATGTTTTTTTTTTTTACTTTGCCACATCATGGGACTTCCACTTTCGGTATATTACATTGCAATGCTCCAGCATTGTAATGTAATATGCCTATGCTGAGAGCTGCAGAGATGGTCTCACCAGCTCTCCGTAGCTGTATGACCCGGAGGTGTCATGACCACCTCCGGGTCATCATAGCACAGGTTGGGCCCCGCGATTACATTGCAGGGATGCCGACCTGAGGCAGAGGGAGCCCCCTACCTTCTGCATCCCCCTGAACAGGGGTTAACAGCAGGGGCGCCATTCCCAGCTGTCAGTGCAGGACGCTCAGCCACTGCAGCGCTGAGCTCCTGGCACTGATCATCGGGCAGGAGATGCTGACATTTTAGCCTCTGCTGACCAATCGCTGCTGTGTTTGGTCAGTCAGATTGACTGACCAATCACAGCGCTTGGGGTGCAGGGACCGACTGCAAGTGTCCCTGCACCCCTTGCCGTGCCTGTCAGCTGTCATAGACAGCTGTCAGAACTGAACTGTCACTGCGTGTTTACATGCAGTGGCAGTTCAAAGCAGTGATGTGCAGAGTCTGTCATGTTGCTGGAAGTTACCTCCTGTCATGACGGACTCTGCACGTCAGTGGACATTAAGGGGTTAAAAGAAGAATGTGTAAAGAATAGAGTTGAGCGATACCGTCCGATACTTCAAAGTATCGTATCGGATGGTATCGGCCGATCTTTAAAAAAAGTATCGGTATCGCCGATTCCGATACCGGAAGTCCCATTCAAGTCTATGGGACTTCCGGTATCGGAATAAGAAAAACCCTTTCCTGCCCTTGTACAGCCTCTCTGGGGTCTGTACGGGCCTTTCGGGGGGCTGTGCCGGCCTGCCAGGGGGTCTGTGCAGGCTCCGGTGGTCTGTGCCGGCCTGCCGGTGGTCTGTGCAGGCTCCGGGGGGCTGTGCCGGCCTGCCGGGGGGCTGTGCCGGCCTGCCGGGGGGCTGTGCAGGCTCCGGGGGTCTGTGCAGGCATCATCCGATGGGACTACAAGTCCCATCGGGCGATGCCTGCTACCATGACAGTGATTGACACATTAGCCAATGATGGGACAGTAGTAGTCCCATCATCCGGCTAATGTGTTAAATGTAAAGAAAAAAAAAAAAAATTACATGCTACATACATACAACATGCATACTACATACATGCTACATTCATACTACATACTACATACATGCTACATTCATACTACATAAATACTACATGCAACATACATACTACATATATACTACATGCATGCTACATACATACTACATGCTACATACATACTACATATATACTACATACATACTACATGCATGCTACATGCATGCTACATGCTACATACATAACACATATATACTACATGCATGCTACATACATACTACATGCTACATACTACATATATACTACATGCATGCTACATACATACATGCTACATACTACATATATACTACATGCATGCTACATACATACTACATGCTACATACATACTACATATATACTACATGCATGCTACATACATACTACATGCTACATACATACTACATATATACTACATACATACTACATACATACTACATGCATGCTACATGCATGCTACATACATACCACATACATACTACATACATACTACATGCATGCTACATGCATGCTACATACATACCACATACATAACACATATATACTACATGCATGCTACATACATACTACATGCTACATACATACCATATACATACTACATGCATGCTACATACATACTACATGCATGCTACATACATACTACATGCTACATACATACTACATATATACTACATGCATGCTACATGCTACATACATACTACATATATACTACATGCATGCTACATACTACATGCTACATACATACTACATATATACTACATGCATGCTACATACATACTACATGCATGCTACATACATACTACATGCTACATACATACCACATACATACTACATGCATGCTACATACATACTGCATGCTACATACATACTACATATATACTACATGCATGCTACATACATGCTACATACATACTACATATATACTACATGCATGCTACATACATACTACATGCTACATACATACTACATATATACTACATGCATGCTACATACTACATGCTACATACATACTACATATATACTACATGCATGCTACATACATACTGCATGCTACATGCATGCTACATACATACTGCATGCATACTACATGCTACATACATACCACATATATACTACATACATACAATACATTCATACAATACATACATAGACATACAGTACATATAACATAGAGTAACATACTTACCAATACTTGTCACATTGTTCCCCGAAGCCATTGTCTTTTCCGGAATAAATATTAACATAACAAACCACAAAAATACTCACCCACGATCCGAAGCAGTCCACGAGTGTGTCCCACGACGATCTTGGGTAGAGAACTGCAGCATCAGCTGTTGCTGCCGTTCTCTACGGGCTGCAGGAATCCAATGACGGAAGGTAGGTATCCTTCCGCACTGTATTCCTCCGCCACTTAAAAAAAAAAAAAGTCCCTAGTCTCACTTTATGCCATTGCTGTGTGGGAATTTCCCACGCAGCAATGGCATAAAGTGAGACTAGGGACTTTTTTTTTTTAAGTGGCGGAGGAATACAGTGCGGAAGGATACCTACCTTCCGTCATTGGATTCCTGCAGCCCGTAGAGAACGGCAGCATCATCTGATGCTGCAGTTCTCTACCCAAGATCGTCGTGGGACACACTCGTGGACTGCTTCGGATCGTGGGTGAGTATTTTTGTGGTTTGTTATGTTAATATTTATTCCGGAAAAGACAATGGCTTCGGGGAACAATGTGACAAGTATTGGTAAGTATGTTACTCTATGTTATATGTACTGTATGTCTATGTATGTATTGTATGAATGTATTGTATGTATGTAGTATATATGTGGTATGTATGTAGCATGTAGTATGTATGTAGTATGTATGTAGCATGCATGTAGCATGTAGTATGTATGTAGCATGCATGTAGTATATATGTAGTATGTATGTAGCATGCATGTAGTATATATGTAGTATGTATGTAGCATGTATGTAGTATGTATGTGGTATGTATGTAGCATGTAGTATGTATGTAGCATGCATGTAGTATATATGTAGTATGTATGTAGTATGTAGTATGTATGTAGTATGTATGTGGTATGTATGTGGCATGTAGTATGTATGTAGCATGCATGTAGTATGTATGTAGCATGCATGTAGTATGTATGTAGTATGTATGTAGTATGTAGTATGTATGTGGTATGTATGTAGCATGTAGTATGTATGTAGCATGCATGTAGTATATATGTAGTATGTAGTATGTATGTGGTATGTATGTAGCATGTAGTATGTATGTAGCATGCATGTAGCATGCATGTAGTATGTATGTAGCATGCATGTAGTATGTATGTAGCATGCATGTAGTATGTATGTAGCATGCAGTATGTATGTAGCATGTATGTAGTATGTATGTAGTATATATGTAGTATGTATGTAGTATATATGTAGTATGTATGTAGCATGTAGTATGTATGTAGCATGCATGTAGTATGTATGTAGCATGTAGTATGTATGTAGCATGCATGTAGTATGTATGTAGCATGTATGTAGTATGTATGTAGTATATATGTAGTATGTATGTAGCATGTAGTATGTATGTAGCATGCATGTAGTATGTATGTAGTATTTTTTTTTTTTTTTTAACATTTAACACATTAGCCGGATGATGGGACTACTACTGTCCCATCATTGGCTAATGTGTCAATCACTGTCATGGTAGCAGGCATCGCCCGATGGGACTTGTAGTCCCATCGGACGATGCTTGCACAGACCCCCGGACATCAGCACAGCCCCCCGGCAGGCCGGCACAGCCCCCCGGCAGGCCGGTACAGACCCCCACAGGGTGCACAGACCACTGGCAGGCCGGCACAGCCCCCCGGCAGGCCGGTACAGACCCCCACAGGGTGCACAGACCACCGGCAGGCCGGCACAGCCCCCCGGCAGGCCGGTACAGACCCCCAGAGGGTGCACAGACCACTGGCAGGCCGGCACAGCCCCCCGGCAGGCCGGTACAGACCCCGGGCAGTCCACACAGCCCCCCGGCAGGCCGGCACAGCCCCCCGGCAGGCCGGCAGAGACCCCCGGAAGGCCCGAAATGACGGCGCATCATGATGCGCACACACCGCGCATCATGATGACGTCAGTCTGTCAATCAACTTTGAACTTCCGATTCCGATGCCGAATTCCGATATTGAAAAAATATCGGAAGTCGGTATCGGAATTCCGATACAGCAAGTATCGGCCGATACCCGATACTTGCGGTATCGGAATGCTCAACACTAGTAAAGAAACTTAACAATCCATTTTCTGAAGATGAAGTCAAATCAGCTATATTAAAATTAAAAAAAGGAAAAGTGCCAGGTCCAGATGGATTTCATAATGAATATTATAGAGCTTTTGGAAATCTTCTTTCATCTTGTTTCACATATGTAATTATTAATAATAATAATAATAATAATAATTCTTATTTATATAGCGCCAACATATTCCACAGCGCTTTACAGTTTAACAGTTTGAAAACACAACAGTCATAGGTAACAATATTAACAATACAATCATTAAAGCAAAATAAGACGGCCCTGTTCGTGTGAGCTTACAATCTACAATGAGGTGGGGGAGATACAAAGTGCAGGTGTGTATTTACAATGATGTATATACAATGATGGTCCAGCCATCTTGAGGGATAGATGGAGATAGTGAATGGGCTACACACGCTCACGTACACATAAAATGACTTAGACTAGTGAACGTGTAAGGCCGCTATGAACAAATGCATTTTGAAGGAGTGACTAAATCTATGCAAATTGTGGATAGTCCTAATTTCTTGGGGTAGAGCATTCCAGAGGATTGGCGCAGCACGGGAGAAGTCTTGGAGTCCGGAGTGGGAGGTACGGATTAGTGCCAAGGTTAGTCAAAAGTCATTAATCACATAGCATGTGTAGGGACATTCCCCAAAGAAATGCTCAAAGCCATAATCAATGTATTCCCAAAAAAAGGGAGTAGACCATTCTTCTATTAATAGTTATAGACCCATTTCGCTATTAAATTGTGATATTAAAATTTACTCTAAAATACTGGATGAAAGAATAATGAAAATTTTACCGGCGATTGTACACTCTGACCAAGTAGGTTTTGTAGTTGGCAGAAACAGCTGATAGCACCAGACGAATGATTAATCTTATATTGGCTGTAGAAATAAATAAAACTCCTGCTGTATTTGTGTCTCTAGATGCCGAAAAGGCATTTGATCAAATAAACTGGGACTATACATTCAAAACCTTAAATAAATTTGGTTTTCAGGGACCAATATGCAAATCAATTAGTGCATTATATTCTTGCCCTTCTGCTTCTATTTTAACTAACAATCACTTTTCAAAATATTTTAAAATAACAAACGCTACAAGGCAGAGCTGCCCCTTTTCCCCTTTATTGTTTACTATCATTATAGAACCTCTGGTGGAAACTATAAGAGCTAATAGTTCTAATAAAGGCATTTCTGCAAGTAACAGACAGCATAAGATTGGCCTTTATGTAGATGACACCATAGTCACATTATCAGATCCAACTGGCTCCCTGCATGAACACAAAAAAAATTAGAACTTTTCTCTCATATATCATACTACAAGATAAATACAAATAAGTCAAAGATACTATTTCTTTCTAGATGCAGAATTATAGAACCAAATTAAAAAAGAATTTTATTTTCAGTTGGCAGAGGATAATAAGATTAGGTATCTGGGAATTCTTTTAACAAATCCAAGTGGTCTAATTCTAGAAAAGAATCTTCTTGTCTTAGTTAAAGACATAGAAGATCAAATTAAAGAAATAGGAAAAACCAATAACACATGGCTAGGGAAAATTATATTATATAAAATGATTATTCTTCCCAAATATCAATATACTTTTAACACAATTCCCTTAATAATTCCCAAAAATTGGATGCTAAAGCTACAAAAACAATTAGCCAGTTTTATATGGGATACAAAATCCCTCTAGGATTGCAAAGCAAATATTACACAAGCATAAGTGGAAAGGGGGAATAGGTTTGCCAAACCTTGAATCCTACCAACTAGCTAGCATTCTCAAGCAAAGTAGGAAATGGCTAGAACAAGATAGAAACAGCTGGAAAGAATTAGAAATTTCTCTTAACCCCTTAACGACCAAGCCATTTTGTAGGTTAAAGACCAGGCCTTAATTTTGAAATCGGACCACTGTCACTTTACTTGGTTATAACTCTGGAACGCTTCAACGTATCCTGCTGATTCTGAGATTGTTTTTTCGTGACATATTGTACTTCATGTTAGTGGTAAAATTTCTTCGATATGACTTGTGTTTATTTATGAAAAAAATGGAAATATGGCGAAAATTTTTAAAATTTTGCAATTTTCAAACTTTTAATTTTTATGCCCTTAAATCAGAGAGATATATCACAAAAAATAGTTAATAAGTAACATTTCCCACATGTCTACTTTACATCAGCACAAATTTGGAACCAAAATTTTTTTTTCTTAGGAAGTTATAAGGGTTAGAAGTTGACCAGCGATTTCTCATTTTTCCAACAAAATTTACAAAACCATTTTTTTAGGGACCACCTCACATTTGAAGTGAGTTTGGGGGGTCAATATAACAGAAAATACCCAAAAGTGACACCATTCTAAAAACTGCACCCCTCAAGGTGTTCAAAACCACATTCAAGATGTTTATTAACCATTTAGGTACTTCAAAAGAATTGAAGCAATGTGGATGGAAAAAATGACCATTTAACTTTTTTTCCCAAAATTTTTTATTTGGACACAATTTTTTTTATTTTGTCAAGGGTATCAGGAGAAAATGAACCACAATATTTGTTGTGCAATTTCTCCTGAGAACACCGATACCCCATGTGTGGAGGAAGAGCACTCTTTAGGTGCACGGCAGTGCTCAGAAGGGAAGGAGCATCATTTGAGATTTTGAATGTCAAATTGGCTGGAATCGAGAGCGGATGCCATGTCGCGTTTGGAGAGCCCCTGATGTACCTAAACAGTGGAAACCCCCCCATAAGTGACCCCATTTTGGAAACTAGACCCCCCCAAGGAACTTATCTAAATGTGTGTTGAGCACTTTGAACCCCCAAGGGCTACACAGAACACAGAAGGTTATAACGTAGAGCCGTAAAATTAAAAAATCATATTTTTTCCACAAAAATGATCTTCAATGAGCTATAATTTTTCCATATTTCGGCTGACAGAGTCACATGCGGGCTTGATTTTTGCGGGAAGAGCTGACGTTTTTATTGGTACCATTTTTGGGCACATGACTTTTTTGATCGCTTTCTATTCTGATTTTCATTTCATGTTCATTTTTTGAACAAAACCCAGCAATTTAGAAATGCTCCCCCCCCCTCCGTTCCGCATGTGGTAAAATTAGTATGGCAGCTTTATTCTTCGGGTCACTACGATTACAGCGATGTCACATTTATATCGTTTTTTTATGTTTTGGTGTTTTTTACACAATAAAAATACTTATTCTGTGAGCTTTAACTTTTTTATTTTTTTGCTGATGATGCTGTATGGCGGCTCGTTTTTTGCGGGACAAGATGACGTTTTCAGCGGTACCATGTTTATTTATATTCGTCTTTTTGATCGCGTGTTATTGCACTTTTCCAAGCGGTATGATGATACTGCTTGGAAAAAGTATAATTTGCTACTTTTTTGTGCTTTTTTTACGGCGTTCACTGAACGGGTTAACTAGGGTGATATTTTTATAGATGGGATTTTTACAGATATGGTGATACCAAACATGTTTTTTTTTTGTTTGTTTTTTTTTTTTACATAAAAATGTGTAATTTTTAGGGGATTTTTTAGGGAATTTTTTATATTATTTTTTAATAATTTTTTTACATTTTTTTTAAATGTTTTTTTTTTTTTTTACCTTGTCCCTTTATGGGACTTTCACTTTTGCTTTCACTTTAGGTATAATACATTACAATGCTCCAGCATTGTAATGCATTATACCAATGCTGAGAGCTGCTGACACCATGCTGTGAGCATGATCTCACCAGCTCTCTGTAGGTAAATGACCCGGAGGTTGTCATGACACCTCCGGGTCATCATGGCACAGGTTGGGCCCCGCGATTACATCGCAGGGACGCCGACCTGAGGCAGAGGGAGCCCCCTACCCTCTGCCACCCCCTCTG
This sequence comes from Dendrobates tinctorius, assembly GCF_039654945.1. NCBI lineage: Eukaryota > Metazoa > Chordata > Amphibia > Anura > Dendrobatidae > Dendrobates > Dendrobates tinctorius. Next base: position 16,217,806 of record NW_027361766.1, on the reverse strand, counting down.
AACGCTGCGATCATGCTCGATCGCAGCAGTGAGGGGGTTAACAGCCAGGGGAGGTGGGGGCTCCACTCCTAGCTGTCAGTGTAGGAGGCTCAGCCACTGCAGCGCTGGGCTCCTACACTGATCAGGCAAGGAGAAGCTCAAATTTCAGCTTCTCTTGCTGATCACTGCTGTGTTTGGTCTGTCAGATTGACCAACCAATCACAGTGCTGTGGGTGCAGGGACAGAGTGAAAGGATCCCTGCCCCCCTTCCTGTGCCTCTCAGCTGTCATAGACAGCTGTCGGCACTGAACTGAAACTGCGTGTTTACACGCAGTAACAGTTCAAAGGCAGGACGTGCAGAGTCCGTCATGGTGCTGAAAGTTACCTCCTGCCATGATGGACTGTGCACGTCCACAGACATTAAGGGGTTAATAATGGCAAATCATTACCCTCTTTAATTCTATTACATCTTTTAATTCCAAGCCTAAGTCCTCCTCAAACACCTATATTAAGGCTGGTTTCGCATTTGCATAGGGTAGAGCTGCGGAGGGCTGCGTAGTTCCTCTGTTAAGCCCCGCCCACTGCCGCACCTCTTCCTTCAGCTCTGCCTACGTCTGCATGTGTCCTGCGTATCCTATCTTTAACATTGGGTATGCAGGCCATGTGGATGTATGCTGATGCATCTGCATGCGTCATTTTGACACTGCGCCGAACGCAACATATTGCATTTTGTTGCGGTCGGCAGTGCATCAAAACGATGCATGCTGATACATCAGCATACATCCGCATGGCCTGCATACCCAATGTTAAAGATAGGGTACATAGGACGCATGCAGATGTAGGCGGAGCTGAAGAAAGAGGTGCGGCAGTGGGCAGAGCTTAACGGAGGAAGAAAGAAGGAAGTAGGCTGCCATTCGCAGCCCTGCCAAACGCTAGTGTGAAACTAGCCTAAAAGACACTATTTGTACCAGGAAAAAACTAGCCAATACTTTTAAGCATAACATCCAAAATATACCTTTGGAGACTATCCCTACACTGCATGCAGAATTATTAGGCAAGTTGTATTTGAGAGGATTCTTTTTATTATTGAACATCAACTATGTTCTCAATCAACCCAAAAGACTCATAAATATCAAAGCTTAATATTTTTGGAAGCTGGAGTGGGTTTTTTTAGATTTGGCTATCTTAGGAGGATATCTGTTTTTTCAGGTAAGTGACTGTGCAGAATTATTAGGCAACTTAATAAAAACCAAATATATACCCATCTCACTTGTTTATTTTCACCAGGTAAATCAATATAACACAAAATTTAGAAATAAACATTTCTGACATTCAAAAAGAAAAAAAAAAACAGTGACCAATGTAGCCAGCTTTCTTTACGATGACACTCAAAAGCCTTCCATCCATAGATTCTGTCAGTTGCTTGATCTGTTTACGATCAACATTGCGTGCAACAGCCACCACAGCCTCCCAGACAATGTTCCGAGAGGTCTACTGTTTTCCCTCCTTGTAGATCTCACATTTTATGAGGGACCACAGGTTCTCCATGGGGTTCAGATCAGGTGAACAAGGGGGCCATGTCATTATTTTTTCTTCTTTTAGACCTTTACTGGGCAACCACACTGTGGAGTATTTGGATGCATGTGATAGAGCGTTGTCCTGCATTAAAATCATGTTTTTCTTGAACGATACTGACTTCTTCCTGTTCCACTGCTTGAAGAAGGTGTCTTTCAGAAACTGGCAGTAGGTCTGGGAGTGGCAGTAGGTCTGGGAGTTGAGCTTCACTCCATCCTCAACCCGAAAAGGTCCCATAAGTTCATCTTTGATGATACCAGCCCATACCAGTACCCCACCTCCACCTTGCTGGCATTTGAGTCGGAGTGGAGCTCTCTGCCCTTTACTGATCCAGCCTAGGGCCCATCCATCTGGCCTATCAAGAGTCACTCTCATTTCATCAGTCCATAAAACCTTAGAAAAATCAGTCTTAATATATCTCTTGGCCCAGTCTTGACGTTTTATCTTATGTTTCTTGTTCAAAGGTAGTCATTCTTCAGCCTTCCTTACCTTGGCCATGTCCCTGAGTATGGCACACCTTGTGCTTTTTGATACTCCAGTAACGTTGCAGCTCTGAAATATGTCAAATGGCATCTTGGCAGCTTGACGCTTGATTTTCCTCAATTCATGGGCTATTATTTTGCACCTTTTTTTATCAACACGCTTCTGTTGGCTATTTGCCATGAAACACTTGATTGTTCGGTGATCACGCTTCAAAAGTTTGGCAATTCCAAGACTGCTGCATCCCTCTGCAAGACATCTCACAATTTTTGACTTTTCAGAGTCCGTCAAATCATTTTTCTGACCCATTTTGCGAAAGGAATGGAAGTTGCCTAATAATTAAGCACACCTTATATAGGGTGTTGATGTCATTAGACCACACCCCTCCTCATCACAGAGATGCAAATCATCTGATTTACATAATTGGCAGTTGGCTTTCAAGCCTATACAGCTTCCAGAAGGACAACATGTATAAAAAGGATGATGTGATCAAAATACTCATTTGCCGAATAATTCAACACACAGTGTATATCCATATTTGAAAACGCAATTCAAAGGATATCATTAAAGAATTGGCGAAAACAAGGTATATTATATGTATGTAATCTGATTTTGGACTATACCAAAAATTCTTTTATCACTTTTCAGGACCTCATACAAAAATTTAATATACAAGACTCTGAATTTTTCAACTTTTTGGAAATCCGGAAATATTACTGTAAAAATTTTAGGTTTCCTTTCACACTTCCTAAGATAGTGTTGGACCTCTTAAACAACCCTTCTAACAATAATAAATGGAAGACTAGAGAGCTTTATGCATCCTTTACTGAAGATATTGAATTCTTAAGGAAAGAACATATCTTGAATTGGGAGAAAGATCTTAATCATTTTGAGACAGATAGTTGGGTCAAAGCATTTAAGATCACTTATTCCTTTACTTCTTGTGCTCTTCTACTTGAAGTGTATTTTAAATTATTATCTAGGTGGTGCTTCACACCAGTAAAACTGCACAAAGTCTTTCCAACACAATCAAAGTTTGCCTGAGGGAATATGGCCACCATGGCCATTTATATCACATTTTTTGTGAGTGTCCTGTAATAAGATCTCTATGGATTGAAATATGTGAGCTGATTTCAAGAATCACCAAACTTAATGTTAATCTTACACCGCACCTTGCATTGTTATCTCTTGGTATTCAAGATATTCCTTTCCAGTTTAGACATATAATTATTGATATTTTATTCATCACTAAATTACCGATTGCTTGAAAGTGCAAACAGAAGGATATTCCCAAAATTTCAGATGTTATAGAGAGAATTTCTACTCAGAGTTTTTGAATTTTCACTTGCTTTAAGAGAGAACAAATTTATAACGTATTCCAAGAGATGACACCTCTGGAATAACGTTTTCCCTACCTTCCCTTGATGTACAGTATATATATACATGTATGTATGTGTATATATATGTATGTGTATTGGTTAACCTAGAACAGGACAAGACCAGCCAAGTTTCATCATCCTCGACAAACTCAACTATTAAAGGACTTCTTCGGAATCTAACTTCAATATACCGGTGTCACGACTGCGACCGCGGCCCAGCCGACGCCTCCAAGTCGCCCAACCACGGCGACGTGGGGCGAGCATCCCAGGTGGGGATGGAATGTGGACTCACTAGACCACATAGAGTAACCTGGACCTACCCAGACTAGGAAAGGGCAGTGAGCAGGGTCTGTGGCAGCTGAGCATGTGGATGAGGTGGCAGAACTACATGACACCGCACAACTTCAGGTCTAAAAAACAAAGTTTACTTAAACAGAAACACAGTACATGAACGAAACATAATTATGCCAGGCTCCCGATTCTGCACATCAGGGAAAGGTACACGTCTCAGGACATTGGCTGGTTAGATCCAGGCAGAGCCGTCACGGAGAAGCAAGGTTGGAGACTCCCCAGGGACACAGGCAGACCTACCCTGGAACACAGGCTGGACTACCAGGACCACGGACCAGGCATCTGGACATGGGCTGGACAACCAGGACCACGGACCGGACACCGAGACACATCAGGACACAGGCAGGACACGGACTGGACATCGGAACACAGACTGGACATGGGAACACGGACTGGACATCAGGACATCAGGTCTCTGATAGAATATCAGAACACTGGCATTGGACTCCGGACATCTGGCAGCGATCGACAGGCTCCGGAAATCATGCTGCAGACATCAGGCTCCGGACATGAGGCCGCAGTGTCAGGCTCAGGACATCTGGCAACGATCGTCAGGCTCCGAGCATCGGGCAGGGAAGGATAGGATCCGGACATCTGACGGAGGACATCAGGCACAGCACATCCGGAAGTGGTCATCAGACACCGGACATCTGACCATGGTCATCAGGCTCCAGACGAGAGGCCACGATCATTGGGCTCTGGGCATCTGGCAGCGACCTAAAAAGGAACCCAAGCTAGCCCCGCCGGGTTGGACTGGAACCGGCTGGGGATTGCAGCGAATAACCAGCTGAGCACAGAGTAGCAGAAACTCAGCGGACACACCGGACTTCTACTTCCAAGATGAACCCAGGTTAGATCACGGAAAGTCAGTTAGCAAAGAGTCACAATCACTGGGCACAGGGTTCAAGACACAGAAGGACCTCAGGAACATAACACAGAGGACACAGTTCTGACAGCGTCAGATACAGGAACAGATCCAGGATCAAGGATTCAGGAAAGAAAACACAACATGAACAGGCCTGGATATGCAGCCTCCAGGAAAGGCGATCTGGGTATTCTGCCCCCAGAGCAGGTGGAAAAACAAGACAGGACAAAGGGCATCGGCTCTCCCAGAACTGATAGCAATCAGAGCAGGAGCTGAACACAAAAACACACATGGCTAGGTTCAGGAACTCAATGCGAATCTCTGGCAACGCCCCACAGGGCAAGGAAACTTTATATAGGAGCTGCCTCACAGCGATAGGCTGGAGAAGCAAGTCTAGCACACACCCATTCCTCATAAAAGCAAGGGAGGTGTGGCTGCGGGCACCCTAAGCACAGCCAGACACAAATCATCATTGCAAAGGACACCTGGCAAGAGCTGCAAGCCTGAACACAGGAAGGCAAGTCATGCACAGTGCAGAGGACCTTGCAACCCACAGATAGGTTTCCACAGCAGCAGCCAGGGACTGCACAAGCGGGTGGTCATGCAGCGCAGCGGAACCACACACGCATGTACGGCTACGCAGCAAAGCCATTAACTGAGCAGCATCCATATAGGTAACAGACCACAGTAACTCAGGTAATTAGGGGAAAAGGAGCAAAGGGTTAATGCAGAGACATGCAGAGTAACACCGGGGAAACAAGGTACAAACACACCAGCATTACAACCAGTTAGACATATGACCCCTAATGATACATGCAATACTTCATTTTCTGTTTGAAATTAAATTAGTTATAGAGTGCAAGTTTACCAGTAGAACCTTAGTAGTTAGTTTCCACATTTCCCTTGTAGTTCCCAGTTCCTCCTCTTCCTAATCCTCTCCTCCTTCCTTACCCCGCCTTCTTCCCTACCTTCTATTAGCATTAATTATATTGTTTTGTATTGTATTATAAAAATTGAAATAAAAAGTCAGTTGAGAACATTTAATTCACTACATCATTAGTAAAGTGTTTTCTTTTTAAGTTCCTGTTACTAATTAGAAAATCTACTTATCTGTTGTAATCAAAGTTATGTGAAGCGGTCAGTATAAATAATTATACGTGATTGTAGCAGAATATCTAAAGTTAAAATAAAAGCCACGATAGGCTATGGTAAATTAGATGTGTTTTTTTGCAACCATTTTCTTAATTCACTGCATCTAAAACCCATTGCTGTACTCTTTTGGCTACGGATGAAATGGGACCAATGGATAAATTTAAGGCTAGGGCTACATGGTGACATTGAAATCGCACATTGTGATTACATTGTGACATCGCATTTAATGATTAATGTTTTTGTTGCATTTAACTTAAGCAAACCTTGGATAAAACAGCTATAAAACACCTATTGGTTGGCTTACTTTGTGCCAAAAATGTGCACCGCATATTTGGCCTAATTTTTGGCACATGGTATCGTCCGCTAGGCCAAGTCCTCTCATAAGTCAAGGTGTAGAAAGTGTCTAAAATACATAATAAATTTGGTGCAAGTTATGAAAAACAGTTCTTTTAGTGCAAATAGTGCCAGAATTCTGGTGCACTTAGCTTTATAATTCTCCGCCTGTCTCTTTTCTGGCCTTAGTTTACTCACTATTTCACCTTCATATTGGTAGTGGTTTTTTGGCAGAGCAATACAGAATCATCTCTGACTTGCTCAATTAGCACAATATTAACAGCAAAGAACTGCAAAATTCTGTTAATGGAGAGGGGCAATTTCAGCTTCATAGGTCAAAGGCCATGTCATTTCCCATAAGAAGCTGTGATGTTGATTTGGTTTTCTAATGAATGACAAAAATTACCTATAAAGTAGATGATAATTGTCTGATCGATGGACATCCCACTATTGGAATTCCCACTGACCACTAGACATGGGTTTTTTAAAGACCCTTCTGACTGCAATCATAATGAAAAAGAGGGGGAAAAAGATTGCATCCACCCATGGATAGTACATCAAAATCGGGCACAACCCCGACCCATACACACTGCAGCACATATTAACATTATAAGGCCCATATTGGAGTATCCGTTTATGGCTATAACTATCACCAAGTAGCAGAGCAAGTTACCTAATGGCTGCAGAGGCAGAGGGGGCCGACCTCACTCTGCCTCTGCAGCCATTAGGTAACTATTATTGCTATAACCTGTCCTTTGCTTTTGGCACCTATGATGGATATGTCAGTTATGTGAGCACTTGCTCTGCTACTTGGTGATAGTTATAGCCATATACGGATATTCCAATATGGGCCTTTTAATGTTAATATGTGCTGCAGTGTGTATGGGTGGGGGTTGTGCCCGATTTTGATGTACTATCCATGGGAGGTTGCAATCTTTTTCCCCCCTCTTTTTCAATGTACCTGGTTGTTCATATTTTATATTTGATAATTAATAAAGGTAATTTTTTATGGAATTTTTTTACTGCGTTTTTTGTGGTGCTTTCCTGTTTACTTGCAGTTTGTCCATGTTAGTCCTAAACTAGATACATATACATGTAAAGAGCAATTATCCATTGTCCATTTAGATCCATATGGGCTCTCTTTTACATGTATAATGCGTGCTACAATTGTGTTATGCAATCATAATGGTTGGAGGATTTTTAATAGAGTGGTAGTTAAGTCACTCCTTTTAAGCATTACAAGATTGATGGAGAAACTACAGCACTCATGCCTGACCGTCACTCCAGTTACAGTCCTATTCACTGTGGTGGCACAGTAAGGAAAACCTGGTTGCTTGAAACTCTAATTCATGTGTTAAGACTGGGTCCCATGTTAACACGTAGATGATCCATATCATTTCCGAAAAAAAACCTTGCATTGTATTTTTCTTAAGTATATTAAAGTGGAGAACTTCTTTAAATTACAAGTACTTACTTCCCTGTATCCATTTACTGTAATGTCTTGAATGCATTGGATACAAATAAAAACATAAGTACTTGCAGTCTTCATACCCACGATCTACTGTCTAGGACTAAATTTATATGCATGATGTGATATAAAAATCCAAATTTATTAACCCTTAGGTCCTCAAGAACACCTTAAAAGTATGTTAACTAGTAATGGGCGAGCACTAAAATGCTCGGGTGCTTGTTGCTCAGGTTGAGCAAATTGGAATGCTCGGATGCTCGACTCGAGCAATGAGCCCAATGTAAGTCTGGGATAACAGAGCATCTTTGCTGCACCCCCTGGGGTCCTTTTAGGGTCTAAAAACATCTGAAATTGATGAGAACAGTGCTCAAATGACATGGGAACATGATGGGGAATACCCCTGGAAGCATTTCTGACTCCCAGGTCACAGCTGTGAACAATGTTGTCAGAATCTTATGCCACTTTTACAGGCACACAATAAAACATACAAAAACGAAACCAAAATTTTCCTGGGAACTATGTTAAGGAACATCCTTTCAAGGGTAATGATTTCTATATAAGGCAAAATAAATAACCCAAAACAAAAATGTTCCCCACCACTTGGGCTATGTTCACACATAGCATTTTTGATGCGTTTTCAACTTTAGCACTGCTTTTAATCAAGACAAATGCATTCACTGGGAAATGTCATTTTAACATTTTACAACCTAATTTGTCCATGTGGTGTGTGACACATCATCAGACACATCCTGTTTCATTTATTAAGGAAGGACTCTGAAAGTAACAAAGTCTATTTTTATAGGGCCAGCAGTCGGCCCTCACTATTCTTAGAGAGCCATCAGCCAGCTATGCTTTGTTGTTCCCATTATTAAACAGTGGGTCCCTTATACTGTTATTGCGTATGCAGTGAGTGTCAGGGCTGCCCAAAATTTGGACGCACCCAAACAACCCATTGAACAAACGTCATGGATAACCACATGCAAACAAAGTTCCCAGTATTCATTTGGTACTCCCATACAATACAGTTGCTGCTGGGTAGGTGCAGGTTTGTAGCAGAAATATGGTGTATGTGTCATTGGATGAAGTGATCAGGAAAAGGGGCATGGTGACGGTGAGAAAGGGAACGTACAGGATTATTAATAGGGGGGCTATGGGAGTTATTAGGTCCAGGATCCAGCCTACAATGATTAGTTGTTTACCCACCACTAATTAACGGAATGCCTTTGATGCCCGTCAGAAGATAGCTGTAACAGATGCACATCTCAAGCTAGGCATAAAAGATGCCCGTGAAAAATTGGTTGTCAAAGACACACGTTTCTGTATAAAGGGTAAAGTGCAAGATGCTTGTGATATGCTGAATTCTAGAAAGCAGCAGATCAATGCTGGAGGACTACCAACCAAACTGATGGATGCTTGTGAAACACTAAGTTTAAAGAGGAGTGCACCTGCTGTAAGTATAAACTCACCGGTGCCACAAGATTCTTCATCTTCACCCATAAATATTACCAAGACCATCCAAATTTCACAGCCGAAGACAATTTCTTCAGGTGAAATTAACAATATTAAAGGAATGCGAATAAACGTTGTTAACCACGAACCAGGGAAACCACAGATTTCCTCTTTAAAAGATATGGACGATGATGGTATTGATGACAACTTGGAACTTTCCCACATCCCCACCAAGAAGATGAAAATCACAGCTGCCAACACTGTGCAAAAAAGACCAGGAATGTCTGGAAATTCATTTTCTCTTCGGCAAACTTTACCTCTTACTAAAGTGATACAGAATGATGCATACACAGCTCCCATGTCTACTCAGCACGAGACTTCGCCACCTTTATTGCACATAAAGCCTGTAACTAACGTTTCCCGGACACTTGTCACAAAGGAGGCCAGTTCGTCAGTAGGGCCATCTCCAAAAGAGTCTGTCTTTAGCCCTTTACAAGGTAAAAAAATGATCGTTAATAATTTGCATCCAAGAGTCACAGAGGAAGATATTGTGTAGCTTTTATGTGTATATGGTGCCTTGAAGCTCGCCCGCTTGTTGAGTTACGGAGTTGCAGAGGTTGTGTTTATAAGAAAGGAAGATGCAGTTGGTGCCTACAAAAAATACAACAGATACCTAGATGGACAACCAATGAAATGCAATCTTCATTTGAATGGTAGAGTGATAACATCAGACCAGCCCATCTTTCAAAGATTAAGTGACACCCCATTAAATAAGGAAGGTGAATCTAGAATAAACACAACCTCCTCCTCCTCCAGTGTTGATTCAAATCCTCCAGCTGAAGTGTATTCTGATACCATCTTAAAAGCTTTAAGAATAAACTCTGATGAGACCAACACAAATTGGAGACTGTAATATGAGAGATTCCCAAGTCATATATGGGCCCAAGAGACTACTTAAAAAAACCCTTCATTTTGCTTCTTGTGTTTTGTTTAGCGCTGATCACCAGCAGGTAGTTGATGTTTGTAGGAGTCTGGCATTAGACAATCAATCCTGTTCCCAACAGTTCACCTTCGCTGTGGGGCAGTTGTTATTGCATCAAGAATTTCCGTTTTTCCCTTGCTCTAGTATGCTGATCCAGTATGATTATGGTTCTACTGCTATGTCAAGGGAGGCTAAATATTGAATAACTTGTTTACATTTCTTCAATAATCTGTTTCTGCTTAAAAGATAATCTTTGTTGTTTTGTAGTTTTAATATCTGGATTCCTCCAAATGGATATCCAGAACTCTACAATCGTAGGCAATGCTTATTGCCCTACGGCTGAAGCATGTTGTGATATCTGTGATCTGAATAAAGAGAAATGCTGAAGGGAAATAGATTATGCTAATAGTGATCTAAATACTGAGGAATGCTGGGAGGACACAGATTGTGGTTTTCTATCAACGTCATCTGCAGTTACAAATTTGTATTTAATGCTGGTAATAAAAAAAAATCTCTAGTGTAGGCAAAGTGCATACCACAACTATCTATTTGCTCTTCCTGTACAACCCTGATTTTTTTTTTTTAAATCGATATTTATTTGGACTCCTCATTGGGGGGGCACAAGAAACTCTGATGACACTAAAATCACCCCTTTGAAAACAAAAACGTGGCTGTTGCATCACGGAACACGTTCACCTTGGTGATCTACTGGTGGTGTCTGAAGAGATGTGGAGGATGGCCACCTATAAATTCCTTTCCCAATTTAAAGGGTCGGGTCTCCGTTACTTGTAATGCCCATACACTAAGTGTATGGGCTGACAAATATTTCACCCTGGGGGTACGCATCAACCTACTGTGTCAACATTTTGTTTACGGGCATCATAAACACACTTGAAAATAAAGGGCATGGTTGTTGCATCACAGAACACCAACGCCCTGGTGATCGAGAGGTAGTGTCGGAACAAACATGGAGGATGGCCTCCGAAAAATGTTTTCCCTGTTTAAAAGAGTGGGTCTCCTATACTTGTAATACCCATACACTAAAGGGCATGTCACACTAAGCGATATCGCTAGCAATATCGCTATAACTTGTGACGTTATAGTGATATTGCTAGCGATATCGCTGTGTCTGATACTTACCTACGACCGGCTCCCCCGCTGGTTATCGTTGATCGCGCGAGAACGTCCTGGACTGTTTCTCGTCGTCAGCTTCCTGCGGCGCTTCCTGCTGTGACGACGAGCGACGCGTGGAGCCGGGCGGGAGGACGCAGGATCGCCTCGTCTGACAGGTAAGTAGCGATCCCCGTCCCCAGCGATGTCGCTAGTGAGATCTGCCTGTGTGGCAGCTCACTAGCGACCACTTAGCGATGTACCAGCGATCCTGACCGCGTCATATCGCTGGTCGGGATCGCTGGTACATCGCTAAGTGTGACAGCACCTTAAGTGTAAGGGCTAAGAAACATTTCACCCTGGGGGGTACACATCAACCTACTGTGTCAACATTTTTTTACTGGCATCATAAACACCCTTGAAAAGGATAGGTGTGGCTGTTGCATCACAGAACACATTCGTTATGGTGATCTAGTGGTGGTGGATGAGGAGGATAACAGCAAATAGCCAAAATCAGGAAGCATATACCCATGTGAGGGTGTGAAGAGGTGCATGGGAATATACCTCCCAAAAACACCCACTAGATTTGAGGTTATGTTCCACTGTTATTATGCGGTGGTGTGGAGAAGTCCGGCCCAATCCAGCCCTTGTTCATTTTTATAAGAGTCAGCCTATCAGCATTTTCAGTTGACAGGCGGATATGCTTATCAGTTATAATTCCACCAGCGGCACTAAAAACGCGCTATAACAAAACGCTAGCACAGGACAAGCCAGGACCTCCAAGGCATAGAGAGCCAGTTCATGCCACGTATCCAGCTTTGAGGCTCAATAATTATAAGGCACAGAGGAATCACGGAGGACATTGGTACGGTCAGCAAGGCACTCCCTCAGCATGCTTGAAAACTTTGCACTCCTTGTGAGAGTACCCCGCGCCTCAGGGCCACTGCGATTGGAGGGTCTGAGAAAACTCTCCCGGAACTTTGCCAGTGTTCCCCTGCCTATGCTGGATTGGAGTTGTTTCTCTCTAGCCTGTACTCCTAGGTTGTCCAACGAACTGACCTCTGCCGCCAGTGTTTTCAGATGGGAATTTTTTTAATAATTCCGCAACAAGGGCTTTCTGGTACTTGAAAGTTCTCCTCGTAGCGGGGGTCTAGAAGTGTCACCAGTAATGATTGTCACCCAAAATTTTGAGAATATGAGGTTCATGGGAAAGGCAGCGTAACCTAAACTCAGCCATGTGTGCCAGACTGATAACAGGCAAGACTTCTGTGCCCTCAGCAAGAAGACAACTGACCAACTCTCCTCCTTCCTGTCCTTGGGCCATCCACGCTAAACAAGTGGTATGGCAGTTGTGCTTGTAGTACAGTCTAGAGTGCATGAAAGTAGCTCCTCTTCCTCATTGTCACCCAATCCCTGTATGGTTCCTTGCTCCGTCTCATCAATCTCCGCCTTCAATGCATCCTCTTTGATTGTGAGCAGAAAGTGTTTCAGAACACAGAAAAGTGGGCTGGTGATGCTAATTATGCCATCATTGCCGCTCATCATCTTGGTGGAGCCCTCAAATGACACAATTTTTAGCCCACAGATAGGTGAGGTGTGTGATAGAGATACCACACTGTAAAATATGTGGTCTGTATTTTTATTTTTTACAGCAAAAAAGTGTCACTAACTAGGGGTAGTGTGGCATTCTCATCTGGTGTATGGCTGAGGGTTGTACTCCTGAAAGGGTATGATGTATCTTACGGTGACCAAGCTTTCTGTCAGGAGAAGAGTTGTTCCTTCTCAAATTACACACACAGGAAACACCACTGTTATGAGCTCATTTTCTGTTCCACCAGTTGAGGTTCTCCTTCCGTTCTCCCTCTGGTGGTGACAGGAGGTAGTGAGGTTGGTTTAAGTGGTAGTGATCTGCCACCTGATGAGAAGGATAATGATTGGATCTCTGGAGTATCAGACTGGATATAAGACAGCCGACGCCCTATCCTAGTGCTGCTGATTCAGTCTGCTTCTCAGATCTTGGACTTCAGCTCTCTTCCAGTCTTCTTAAGTTAAGTTTGTTTTTTGCTAATGTTCACACTTGCGCTTGTTGGTCAATTCAGTTTCTTGTTTGGTCAGCTTGCCCCTGCTGGGGCTATGCTGAAATTCCACTCCTATTTATCTGTATTTGCCAATTTGCCTTTTTGTCCCTTATTAGATTGACCTCTTTTTGCTCTGTTTCAGAATATTTCAGAGTGCTGATATAGTGGGAGAAGTCTAGTGACTTCAGGGTTAATTTTGCTATCAGACGTGTTGGACATTATTTTTGGTAGGGTTTTTTGGCAGATTGCAGACAGTGGCTTTCCTTTCCTGTCCTTTCTAGTTAGTTGGGCCCCATCATTTGCTCAGCCTACTTTCCTGCCTGTGTTTGTGTTTCATCTTGCTTCACCATCAATACATGTGTGGGGGCTGTCTTTTCCTTTGGGGTCTGCTCTGGGGCAGTTAGTTTTCCCTTTTCTTGCTTTAGGTTTATGTAGTCCTCCGGCGGTGACAAGGCATCTAGGAACAACGTAGGAACGCTCCATTGCTACTGTTAGTTGTGTGGTTAAGATCAGGGATCTACAATCTGCATAGTGACCAACCTCTCTGGTTTTCTGGGACTTAGCTATTTGTTGTTCCTCCTCGGTTACCCATTCATAACACCACAATACAATGTTTGCACAGTAACTGCCTCTAGGCAGAAGATGATGATGGTGGTAGTAGTTGGTGCATTTGGGCCCCAGTCATGAAGCCATAAGAATTTGAAACAGAAGTCTTTTACTGAAGGTAATGTGGCAAATTATTATTTACAACCATTAGTAACTCCAGTGAAGGACAGAAGTTTACTGTCCAAACTTAGTCCCCAATCACGAAATCCTTTCTGTACACTGTCATCTCTCTGCATATCGTCCAAAAATGTTCCCACTTGCATTTCTCTCTGTTCTGCTACTAGTTGAGTGTGATTTGCTAGCTCTATCATTACAGAATAATCAGCTCTCATTCTATCAGTTAAACCTGTTAAATTGCAGAATTCTGGAATCAGAATAATAGGCACTGTTGGCATTTTTCCTGGACCTCTTGCTTTTTTGGGATTGTGCATGAGAGCAGGCTGTTTCAGGTCTGTGATCTGCTTGTTATATTGATTTTTATAATAATCGATAACATAGTAGCATAGTAACAAAGCTATTAAAGTTCAAGGAAGACTTTTTAAGTCCATCTAGTTCACCCCATATCCTAACCTACATGCCCTAACATATTGATCCAGAGGAAGGCAAAATAACCCATGTGGCAAACAGTAAGCTCCACATTATGGAAAAAAATTCCCTCCCATCTTCACATGCGGCAGTCAGACTAGTTCCCTGAATCAACACAATATCAAGGAAACTAGTGTAAATAACCTGTATCATTACATTTTTCAAGAAAGGCATCCAGTCTCCTCTTAAATTTTTGTAGGGAATCACCCATTACAACATCATACGGCAGAGAGTTCCACAGTCTCACTGCTCTTACAGTAAAGAATCCGCATCTGTGATTATGCTTAAACCTTCTTTCCTCCAGACATAGAGGATGCCCCTTGTCCCTGTCTTTAGTCTATGAGTAAAAAGGTCATTAGAAAGGTCTTTGTACTGTCCCCTCACTTATTTATACATTAAAATAAGATCACCCCTTAGCCTTCGTTTTTCCAAACTAAATAACCCCAAGTGTAATAACCTATCTTGGTATTGCAGACCCCCCAGTTCCCTAATACCCTTGATCGCTCTTCTCTGCACCCGCTCTAGTTCAGCTATGTCTTTCTTATACACCGGAGACTAGGACTGTGCACAGTATTCTAAGTGTGGTCACACTAGTGACTTGTATAGAGGTAAAATTATGTTCTCCTCGTGAGCATCTAATAATTTTTTAATGCATTCCATTATTTAATTTGCCTTTGTAGCAGCTGCCTGACACTGGCCACTAAATGTGAGCTTGTCATCCACCCATACACCCGGGTCTTTTTCATTGACGGTTTTGCCCAGTGTTTTACAATGAAGCACATAATTATACATTTTGTTTGTTCTACCAAAGTGCATGACCTTACATTTATCCCTATTAAAGCTCATTTGCCATTTATCAGTCCAAGCTTCTAGTTTACATAAATCCCCCTGTAATATAAAATTGTCCTCCTCTGTATTGATTACCCTGCAGAATTTAGTGTCATCTCATCTGCAAATATTGAAATTCTACTCTGTATACCCCCTACAAAGTCATTAATAAAACTGATAAAACTGATTTCACAGCCATCTGACCGCTTGAAAGTAGACTCCGGAGTTAAATCCCAGTTGATATCATCAATACGATATGTACGATTGTTGTATTTGGTAAGAACTATCTGTCCAATCAGTTCTTTACTGCAAGCATCATAGAAAGCATGTGATCCAATTTTCGAGTGCAAATTGTACAGACTGTGGGGACCCGTGTGTCGCAAACAGTGCCTTCCCCCTCCCACCAGTCCCGTAATGAAAACACAGACAGACCTAGATGGACTGAAACAGGTCAGTCACAGTTTATTAGTTAAATAAGCAAAGAAAGGCACTTACATTTCGCAGTGGGCTCATTGCCGAGGGCCCTGTCTGCGACCGACAGGCATGCAGGCTTATGAGCGGTTACGAACCCCTGCTCTTCTCCACATCTTCTGCTGTGACTTAGTATCGTTAACAAGGTTTTTTTTCCTTTAATAAGTGTACAAATCGTATGGCAATTTAAGCACCGTTAAATATATAAGGGAGGGACGGTGGGACAAAAGCTTCCAGAGGTCAGACGGAAAGAAAGAGAAAGTCTCTGACCCCGGCACCTGAATTTAACCCCGGTAGGTGTGGCTGGAGGCCCCTTCCCCTTTAATCCCTTTGGACAGCTGGGCATACCAATTAGTGTATCACCTGGGGAGTAGTGGGAGGGGGAATTTGGGCACTGAACTGAATTTTTTCTAGTTTTAGCCATATGGGCCCCCCAGTCAGAGGCACGCGCCTTATGCAGTAACGTACCTGCCATTAAATCCAGAACAGTTTCACTTTGGAGGACTTTGTGGCTCACATCAATGCACAACATGATACTTGTATCATACTGCAAAATTGAGGTGGTAAATCCTTGCCACACAGATCGATTGTGTGTTCTGACTTCTTTAACATCATTTGGGTGATAATAATTCAGACCTATTTGCTTCATATTCATCATCTTCAGAAGCCTTCAGAATATAATGTTGTAAAAGTGAAAGCAGGTTGGTGAAGTTGGAGGTAACTCATTTGTCAAAGTAAATGTAATATTTACTATTTCTCTCCATTGATCTTATTTAGTTTCTTTGGCAAGAAAAGAACAGTTCCATCAATACCACATGCTTCCTATTAATTCATCATGCTGGTAAAGTAGAGCTGACCTCAGGGATCTAGATTCCATCTGTGGACAGTAGTCAATATGGTAATGGTACAAGACCAACTGGGGTCTAGCAATCAATTTGACATAGTTTGTGCACAGATGAATTGAGTTATTATTATTACTCATTTTTATAGCGCCATTTATTCCATGGTGCTTTACATGTGAAAAAGGGGCATATATATACACAAGTACAATAAACATCAGAAATCCATGGCACACACAAGTACAGAGGGAGAGAGGACCCTGCCCACGAGGGCTCACAGTCTACAGGGGAAGGGTGAGGATACACTAGGAGAGGGTAGAGCTAGTTGTGCAGCGGTTCATTAGACTGGCGATCACTGCAGGTTGTATGTGTGATGCTAGTCACTTCTCACGGACAAACTGTGAGTCGGAGTGGTCAAGGAGTCCAAGGTCAGAAGCCAGGTGGGTACGTCATTAAACAGAAGGAAGAGACAAAAGTGTAGTCAGGTAACGTTCCTAGGTCAGAGTACCGGGAGGTTAACGAATGAGAACTGAAAGGACACACGTGGCTCTACATTCTCTGCAGCGATCCCTCTCTCCGGATTGTTGCTGGGCACATTGCTCCCCTCAGCATGATGGCCCTCTTCAGACAGTGGGGCCCTGCTGCTGCTCTGGTACTCTGTGGTGAGGGGGGAAGTGGAGCACACCGCTCGCCTGTCTGTGTGCTACCCTCCGTTCGCACCAAACTCCTCTGCTTCGTGCACTTTTTTCTTTTATTCCCCCACTGCTGCGCGTGCCTTTCCTCCATTTCTCCCCGCCCCCTCCATCAGCAGGAAGGTCTGCCTTGCTAGAGCTTCCCCCAAGCAACAGGGGAAGGTCCAGCACATTCAGGCTTCCTCCCAGGAACAGGGAATGCAGCCTCAACAGTTCCGGTTCCGACATGCAGGTACCCGGATTCCGGTCGTCCCCCTTACACATGTTCACTTTTAGAAAGCGAGCAGAAAAGAAAGATGAAATAGCAGACAGACACTGTGGGATTTTGTTCAGCAAGGAGGTGATGTCAGGTCCAGATAGGTAGATCTGCATGTCATCGGAGTAGAGATTATACTGCAAACCGTGGGATTCTATGAGCTGTCCCAGGCCGAAGGTGTAGATGGAGATTAGGATTCATAGAACGGAGCCTTGGGTAACACCGACAGACATGGGGTGAGGTGAGGAGGTGGTGTGGGAGAGGGAGACACTGAATGTTCGGTCTGTTAGATACGAAGAGATAAAGGCTAGGTCCAAATCTGTGATGCCAAGAGATGAGAAAATCTGTAACAAGAGGGAATGGTCCACAGTGTCAAAGGCAGAAGACAGGTCCAGGAGAAGGGCAGAATAGTGTCACTTGCTCTTGACATTGGTGACTTTAGTTAGGACACTTTCAGTTGAGTGATGCTGTTGGAAGCCAGATTGTAACAGGTCAAAGAGGGAGCAGGAGTAGAGATGTGGAGGACAGTTTAAGATGGACATGCTGTTCCAGTAGTTTTGAGGCATAGGGGATAAGTGATATCGGACAATAGCAAGACACAGAGGATGGGTTAAGGGAGGGCTTTATGAGGATGGATGTGATCGAGGCATATTTAAAGGATGAGGGGAAGACGTCATTTGCAAGTGAAAGGTTAAAGAGATGTGTTAGGGTTGGGATGAAGATTGTGGCGAGGTTAGGGATGAGGTTGCCAGAAAAATGAGATTCTGATTCTATGATATATTAGATGGATTGTCTAGTGGAAACACCCATATCATGGAAGTCATGTCTATGACCACCATGCTCTCCAACTGACACATCTTGAAATCCAGCCGCAATATCAAAATCTCTAGCTTCTGGTCCAGCAACTGCAGGGGCTCCTTTTTGACGTCCTCATCCAACAAGTTCAGTATTAGTAGGTGATGGTTTGTCAGAATCCAGGCCAGAAACACCAGGCTTAGGTGGTTGCGATTCATGGCCCCATGCTCTTCCACTTGCTCTTGCTCTTCCAGTCATGATTTAATCTAGAAGCTTTCGCCTTTGTAATCCGCTGACAGACTACAACACGGCCCAAGCGTTCACCCTCCGCTCCTCAGACTTTCTATCTGTGCAGTAACTGTTTCTAGGCAGAAAAAGATAATGGTGGTAGTATTTGGTGCATTTGAGCCCCAGTCATGAAGCAGCCGTAAGAATTTGAAACAGAAGTCTTTTTACTGAAAGTAATGGGGCAAATTATTATTTACAAACAGCAGTAAACTGAGGTACAGAATTACACTCACGGTTGATTATTGCTCTCACTGTGTACCTTCAGACAGGCAGATCTTAGTAACCTCTGGTTTTATGAAGTCTGAATATCTCTTCTTCAGCACTGTGCTCTGTTTCTGCCCTGAGGTAATTCTTCCTCCTAGAGATGCAATGATAGTCTTCCTCATATGAAGACTATTAACTCCCCTTTTTGTGCTGCCTGTCAGCAGGTCTCACAATGTATTTAAAATGCACAGTCCACATAAAACTTCACTGAATTTATATGAAAACACACTATATATACGGTATCCCATAGAAATGGCCAATTTTGTGAGATACCACATTAGCACAAAATCAGTTCAATGTAGACCTGGAATGCCACAATTTTTAGCCCACAGACAGCTGAGCCGTGTGACGGAGATACCACACTTTAGAATATGTGGACTGTATTTTTATTTTTTTACAGCAAAATAGTGTTAATAATTGGAGTAACACACAGCAAAAACAGTTGAATGGAGGCCTCAAATGCCACAATTTGTAGCCCACAGATAGAAGAGGCATGTGACGGAGATACTACACTGTAAAATATGTGGCCTGTATTTTTATTTTTTTTTACAGGAAAATAGTGTCAAGAACTAGTGTAACACACAGCAAAAACAGTTGAATGGAGGCCTCAAATGCCATAATTTGGAGCCCACAGATAGATAAGGTGTGTGATGGAGATACTACTGTAAAATGATGGAGATACTACTGTAAAATATGTGGCCTGTATTTTTTTTTTGCAGCAAAATAGTGTTAATTGGAGTAACACACGGCAAAAACAGTTGAATGGAGGCCTCAAATGCCACAATTTGCATTCTGCAGAAAGATGAGGCGTCTGACTGAGATAGCCCTCTTTCAAATATCTTGCCTGTATTTTTAATTACTTTTTGGTCAGCAAAATTGTGTCAATAAGTAGGCTAAGACATAACAAAAACAAAACAATTCTATGGAGGCCTGAAATGGCACAATTTTGAACGCAATGATATGCGATCCGTGTGGCGGACAAAACCCATTGTAAAATATCTGCCCTGTAGCTAAATATTTTTTTTGGCAGCAAAATGGTGTCAAGAAATTGTATAAGACAATCGCAAAAAATTTTACAGTACCGTAAAAATGGCCGAATTTTATGCGCACTCAGATGTGACCGCTGGGACGGGCAAACCCGTTTAAAATAGCTGGATTTTTACACTACACTATGAAAAGGATCTGGCTGTATTCCGCAGTCCCAACAAGCAAATGGAGAAAAAAACGTGGTCTCTGGATTGCTTTGGAATTATATAAACAGCATTAAGATGCAAAAAAAATTAATCCTGGCCAATAATACTTGGGGCTATGTACCGTATATACTCGAGTATAAGCCGACCCGAGTATAAGCCGACCCCCCTAATTTTGCCACAAAAAACTGGGAAAACTTATTGACTCATGTATAAGCCGAGGGTGCACAGTGAGTGGCCTCAGTTATCTACACAGTGAGTGGCCCCTGTTATGCTGCACAGTGAGTGGCCCCTGTTATGCTGCACAGTGAGTGGCCCCTGTTATGCTGCACAGTGAGTGGCCCCTGTTATGCTGCACAGTGAGTGGCCCCTGTTATGCTGCTGCTGCCCCTGACTCCCTTGCAAAAAAAAACAAAAAAAACTGTATACTCACCTCCGTCGCTGCCCCCTGCTCATCAGCGTTGCGCTCTGCAGTGACTGTGCAGGCAGAGAGCGCGATAGCGCTCTCTGACCTGAATGTCACTGCAGAGGACGCAAGACAGAAGAGTGCAGGGACAGGTGAATATGCCTCCAAACCCCCCGTTCATACTCACCGGGTCCTGGCGCTTGTCTCTGCAGCTCCTCTGCTTGTTCCATGTATGTCGGCGCTGCTCTCTTCCTGGTTCAGCGGTCACGTGGTACCCGCTCATTAAATATGCGCATATTTAATGAGCGGGTGCCATTTGACAGCTGAAGCAGGAAGAGAGCAGCGCCGACAAACATGGAACAAGCAGGGGAGCTGCAGAGAAGGGTGAGTATGATCTGACACCCCCACTCCCCCTTCCCCGGCCGACCCCCGGTATATGACTCGTGTATAAGCCAAGAGGGGGACTTTCAGCCCCAAAAAATGGGCTGAAAATCTCGGCTTATACACGAGTATATACGGTCAATATACACTCACTGGCCACTTTATTAGGTACACCTGTCCAACTGTGTGTTAAGACTTAATTTCTAATCAGCCAATCACATGGCGGCAACTCAGTGCATTTAGGCATGTAGACATGGTCAAGACAATCTCCTGCAGTTCAAACCGAGCATCAGTATGGGGAAGAAAGGTGATTTGAGTGCCTTTGAACGTGGCATGATTGTTGGTGCCAGAAGGGCTGGTCTGAGTATTTCAGAAACTGCTGATCTACTGGGATTTTCACGCACAACCATCTCTAGGGTTTACAGAGAATGGTCCGAAAAAGAAAAAAAAACCAGTGAGCGGCAGTTCTGTGGCCGGAAATGCCTTGTTGATGCCAGAGGTCAGAGGAGAATGGGCAGACTGGTTCGAGCTGATAGAAAGGCAACAGTGACTCAAATTGCCACCCGTTACAACCAAGGTAGGCAGAAGAGCATCTCTGAACGCACAGTGCGTCGAACTTTGAGGCAGATGGGCTACAGCAGCAGAAGACCACACTGGGTACCACTCCTCTCAGCTAAGAACAGGAAACTGAGGCTACAATTTGCACAAGCTCATCGAAATTGGACAGTAGAAGATTGGAAAAACGTTGCCTGGTCTGATGAGTCTCGATTTCTGCTGCGACATTCGGATGGTAGGGTCAGAATTGGCGTAAACAACATGAAAGCATGGATCCATCCTGCCTTGTATCAACGGTTCAGGCTGGTGGTGGTGGTGTCATGGTGTGGGGAATTTTTTCTTGGCACTCTTTGGGCCCCTTGGTACCAATTGAGCATCGTTGCAACGCCACAGCCTACCTGAGTATTGTTGCTGACCATGTCCATCCCTTTATGACCACAATGTACCCAACATCTGATGGCTACTTTCAGCAGGATATATGCGCCATGTCATAAAGCTCGAATCATCTCAGATTGGTTTCTTGAACATGACAATGAGTTCACTGTACTCAAATGGCCTCCTCAGTCACCAGATCTCAATCCAATAGAGCATCTTTGGGATGAGGTGGAACGGGAGATTCGCATCAGGGATGTGCAGCCGACAAATCTGCGCCAACTGTGTGATGCCATCATGTCAATATGGTCCAAAATCTCTGAGGAATGCTTCCAGCACCTTGTTGAATCTCTGCCACGAAGAATTGAGGCAGTTCTGAAGGCAAAAGGGGGTCCAACCCCTTACTAGCATGGTGTACCTAATAAAGTGGCCAGTGAGTGTATGTAATAGGCAGCAGCAGACAGTAATTGAATGGATCCTCTTGATGTATGCAATGAAGTATGCCACATACAATGCCTGCCTGCTACTGATATCTATATACCCACATACACTCCCTGCCTACCTAGCACTGCAATCTATATACCCCGTAATTAGTCCTTAGAAGGACTGCTGGTTTAGCTGGATTTGTGTATTCAATTCCGGTATACCCACAGTAACTGTTTACCTCACCTATTCTGTCCCTATCGCTGCAGCAACTTTCCCTACACTGGTGATTCTGGAGCTGACTGTGCCGAGCAGGACGGCGCCATGTCTGATATAGACCTGATGACGCTATGTGGCCAGCCAATCACTGTAATGCCACAACCAACATGGCTTCGGCATAACAGTGCTTTGAAACAATCCCTGCATGTTGATTGGTGCTCCAAAGAGCACCAAACGTGCATGGTGGGGATCCAAGCACTTGCCGAATAATCCCGAAAATGCTCGGCGTTCGACAGCAATACTCGGGCGAGTACCGAGAATTACCGAGTATGCTTGCTCATCACTAATATTCACATGAGTTGGACACACAGCATTTTTTTAGTCTGCTGTGTATTACAGTAGCAGGATTGTGGAATTGATTTTACAAGATCTCATCATTGCTGTAGAATCTACAGTGAAATCTTTACTATTTGCTGTTGCAGATGTCTTATATGACTTACCATTGTTTTGGACTATAAACACCAGGCAAACAATATTTCCTTTGTTTACTGCAACTTTCTAATGTACAGTACTTTCCCCAACTCCATCGTCTATAACTTATGATCCTAAATCATTCAAAACCAAGATCGGGTAAGCCACAATGTTTTCTTGTGGTTTCCTTGGAGCATAAAAATGTTGCCATACTCATAGGAAAACCACAGGAATTTTATCTCATTACTCCAGAATGCAGTAGAAGCAGTTTGGCTACTGTAAATACTTTTGGGAAATTAAACAGTGTAGTACTGCTAAAAACTGCAGACCAGCAGAGAAGACGGTACCAAAACCACTCCCTGCTCCATCATTCAGCCTGTGTGTCTCGGCACATAATAAATGACATCACTTGATCATGCGTGTTATGCCGAGCCTCAGTCCACACAATACAGAGAAAAGCAAAACCTATACAAATTTGGTATCTACAAATTCATAATAATCTGGAGAATCATAATGGCTGGTCAGTTTTAGTATTTAGTGAACATGGTAAAAAAAGCAAAACAAAAACAATTGTGGAATTGCACTTTTTTTTGCAGCTTCACCAACTTGGATTTTTTTCCCATTTTTTGTAGTACACTATATAGAAAAATCAATGGTGTCATTCAAAAGTACAACTTGTCCCATAAAAAACAAGCCCTCACATGGCCATATTGACAGAAAAATAAAAAAGTTATGACTCTGGGAAAAAGAGGAGCAGAAAATGAAAGTGCAAAAACCCAAGGTGGCAAAGGGGTTAAACAAGCACATGGCTCAGGTAAGTTAGAGCTTTAATTAGGAGAAGTGCTCTGGAAGTAGCCTATGCTGTAGGCTGGAAATTATGATTATGTGGTACTGATGACATCAACTTAGTCAGGAGCGGACAAGGATGGGGAGGGCACTGCTGTATAGAAATCACCTGGCTGGAAAGAGGTGGCTGGAATGTCATGAATAGAGATGGGCAACCCTCAACAGTAAAGTTTGTCATCCGTACTGAACACCTATTACACAGACTTCACCAAGAAGTCTGTTACTGTTTGTGTTCTGCCCCCCAAACATCATGTGTTTGTTGTGCTGTCATGTGCATGACAGCAGGTTTAACATCTGTGAATGGAGGTATAAAGTTTTCCTCCGGTCACTGGCTTCGGGCTGACGGGATTACTGCTCCCACCAGCCAATGCCTGCTTTCACTAATAACAGCGAGAGCAAGAGCGGCAGATGGGATTATTCATCAGCCGGCGCCTGCCATATACGTAAATAATTACCAAAAAGAAAAGCATGGATTCCCCTGTATTTTTGACAACCAGCCAGTCAAAACTGACAGCTGCGAGATGCAACCCTCAGCTGTCAGCGTCACCAATAGATGGGTCCCCACACTGTTTTTTAATTATTAAAATATTTAAAAACGGCGTGGGGTACCCCTCATTTTTGACAACCAGCCTTGCTAAAGCAGACAGTTGAGGGGCTGATATTCTTAGGCTGATTTGTATATGAACTGTTGAATTGTAAAGCTCTGAAGAATATGTTGGTGTTATATAAATAAAGATTATTATTATTATGTTAATACTCTTATTAAGTGTGCATTTGTTTTAAATAAAGCTCATTCGACTATTTATAAAGGTACTAATTTTTATACATTTAGAGACTGAATGCAAATGATGAATTTTTCTGTTGCAAATATCTCAATTATTTTGTAAAAATAGTTCAAATAAGTGTAGGATATTCTAATTTCTAAGTGTTTTCTTACCTACAATTTCAATAAAAATGCAAGTTCACCTTTTGCTATACATTTAGTTTATAATCCACTTAAAAGTATCCTGACACAATGCTCTTAGAATACATAAAAAGCCACAGTTTTATTGGGACATGGTCCAGGGCTGGCTCCAGGTTTTTGTGGGCCCCGGGCGAAAGTGTCTCAGTGTGCCCCTTTATCATGTACCACAATTCATGATGCACAGATACGGCAAAGAAATATAGGTATAGTACAATGCCAAAGATATCACTTACTTCTTACATTACATGAGTGACCTCTATTGTAAATTCTACAATAGCTCACAAACCAGCAAATCCTCGCAGAGCACAGTGCGTGCCCATGTGGGGATTCAAAAGTTTTCATTTAAGATCGGACAGTATAGAACTCCATACAGTATTGTGGGCATCACATAGTCTTCCATACAGTTTATTGGGCCCCATATATTGCTTCATACAGAATAATGAGCCTCATATAATGCTCCATACAGAATGAGCCCCAAATATTGCTTCATACAGAATAATGAGCCCCATATATTGCTTCATACAGTTTAATGAGCCCCATATATTGCTTCATACAGAAAAAGGGTCCTCATATAATGCTCCTTACATAATAATAGGCATCATATAATGCTCTATACAGAATATTGGGCCCCATACAATGCTCCCTACAGAAAATGGGCCTCATATAATGCTCCATACAGAATAACGGGCCCAATATAATGCTCCATACAGAATAACGGGCCCAATATAATGCTCCATACAGAATAACGGGCCCACTATAATGCTCCATACAGAAAAGCAGGCCCAATATAATGATCCATACAGAAGAACGGTCCCAAAATAATGATCCATACAGAATAATGAGCCCCCATATGATGATCCATACAGAATAATGGGCCCCATATAATGCTCCATACAGAAAAATGGACAACATATAATACTTCATACAGAATGGGCCTCATACATTGCTCCATACAGAATAGGCCCCATATAATACTCAATACAGAATAATGGACATCATATAATGCATCATACAGAATAATGGGCCCCATATAATGCTCCATACAGAATAATGGACACCATGTAATGCTCCAAACAGGATAATGGGCCCCATATAATGCTCCAAACAGGATAATGGGCCCCATATAATGCTCCAAACAGGATAATGGGCCCCATATAATGCTCCAAACAGGATAATGCTCCAAACATATAGAATGGGTCCCAAATAATGCCCCATAGAGAATAATAGGCTTATCTCCCCCGTTGGGCTCATTCTCATCTCCGCTGGGCTCATCACTAGTGGCTTCCATAAGTTACATACCATACCCTCCTCTGAGCCCCCTGGAGGTTTGTCATTATCAGCGTGCTCCTCCTGATGAATTGTAATGATTATGAAGCAATGAGACCCCGGCCCGGTCCCCCTAATAATTTTTTCATAGTTACAACAATCACCCCTCCCCAGGTATCACCCCCTCCCCCTCCCTAAAGCCAGAAATCACCTTTTTTGGGGGTTGAGAAGTGTTACTATAGTCTACTGAGTACCTGCAGTGCCAACTGCAGCACCAGCCAGCAGGAGCCGCCACTTGGAGCGAGGAGCCTCAGCAAGCGCTGGGATCATGTGTCGCCATCGGTGTCCGGTGCCAGCTGCAGCAGGAACCGCCACTTGGGGAGCGAGGAGCCTCAGCCCTCAACGATCGCTGCCACCGCCGCCCGCCGGTGCCAGCTGCTGCAGCAGGAGGAGCCGCCACTTGGAGCGAGGACTGGTGCCTCAGCGAGCGCCTGCATGTGTCGTGTCTCTAGACGGTCCCTCCATTCCGTTTCCATGCACACAAACTAAGCTTCTGTCCTCCGCCCACCTCCTCCTGTCTCCGCCTCGTCACTTCCTCCCTACGTGGCACATGTGCGCAGAGACGGGGAGGGGGGACAGGGGAGCTCTCCACCAATCACAGGAAGACACTCCTGACTGCCTGGACTCTGATTAGCTGACGGCGCGCTATCGTTGGCCTGAATGAGAATGTATGCATCAAATGGAAGCGCGTCTGCTGCCGGCGCCACTGATTCAAGCCAAGGTCGCATTCCCAGACAGTGTGAGTGAGTGGGCCCCCCGTCTCGACAGGGCCCCGGCACTTGCCCGGGTACGCTGGGTGCTGACGCCGGGCCTGACATGGTCTACTCTATATATTTATGTGAGCAATGCTACACTTACCAAATTTGTTACCTCGCTTGTGCCTTTTTTGGTAAATACTTACGGTATATTTTTCGTAAACAAATCTAGAGCATATTTTCTAATAACTGTACACTATTGCTCCTGGAAATATATGAATTAATTGACAATTGGGTGTTACTATTCTCCTTGCCAAAGGGATGTGCACTTTTACAGTGTCTAATCAGTGCTGACATTTTAAGGATTTGTATCAACAAGCCCAAAATCTACGCCCAGCTGTCACTTCATCTTCATAAATTCACAGTAGATCTGAAAGAAGAAGAACAACACAATACAGCATTGTTATTTCCCTAGGAATGCAAGCATTTTACTAAACCTGAAATGTCAGGCCAGCTGATAGCTTACCTTGAGGTCGCACCACAAAGCCGTTGCCCTGTTTATATATCTCATGTTTTTCACATATTTAGCAAATACAGAGTGCTACATTTATATAACTGCATTACAAAATATGTACAGACAGAGTCAGTGTAAACTTCATCTGTGAATGTTTACAATGCAGGTTTAACTCCTTAGGGACAAAGCCACTTTGTAGCTTAATGACCAGGCCTTAATTTTGAAATCGGACCACTGTCACTTTATGTGGTTATAACTCTGGAACGCTTCAGCGGATCCTGCTGATTCTGAGATTGCTTTTTGTGACATATTGTACTTCATGTTAGTGGTAACATTTATTCGATATGACTTGCGTTTATTTATGAAAAAACGGAAATATGGAGAAAATTTTTAAAATTTGGCAATTTTTCAAACTTTTATTTTTTATGCCCTTAAATCAGAGAGATATGTCACAAAAAATAGTTAAAAAATAACATTTCTCACATGTCTACTTTACATCAGCACAATCTTGGAACCAAAATTTTTTTTTGTTAGGAAGTTATAAGGGTTAAAAGTTGACCAGCGATTTCTCATTTTTCCAACAAGATTTACAAAACCATTTTTTTAGGGTCCACCTCACATTTGAACTCACTTTGAGGGGTCAATATGACTGAAAATACCCAAAAGTGACACCATTCTAAAAACTGCACCCCTCAAGGTGTTCAAAACCACATTCAAGAAGTTTATTAACCCTTTAGGAACGTCACAAGAGTTGAAGCAATGTGGAAGGAAAAAATGAACATTTAACTTTTTTCCCCAAAATTTTTCTTTGGACAAATTTTTTTTTGTCTAGGGTATCAGGAGAAAATGAACTACAATATTTGTTGTGCAATTTCTCCTGAGTATACCGATACCCCATGTGTGGAGGAAGACCAATCTTTAGGCGCACGGCAGTGTTCAGAAGGGAAGGAGCATCATTTGAGATTTTGAATGTCAAAATGGCTGGAATCGAGAGCGGACACCATGTCGCGTTTGGAGAGCCCCTGATGTACCTAAACAGTGGAAAAACACCATAAGTAACCACATTTTGGAAACTAGACCCATCAAGGAACTTATCTAGATGTAAGGTGAGCACTTTGAACCCCCAAGGGCTTCACAGAATGTTATAACGTAGAGCCGTAAAATTAAAAAATCATATTTTTTCACCCCCAATTTTTATTTTCCCAAAGGTAACAGGACCCCAAAAGTTATTGTGCAATTTGTTCTGAGTACGCCGATACCCCATATGTGGGGGTAAGCCACTATTTGGGCGCATGGCAGAGCTCGGAAGGGAACGTGTGCCATTTGACTTTTTGGGCTGGAATTGAGATCGGACGCCATGTCGCATTTGGAGAGCCCCTGATGTGCCTAAACAGTGGAAACTAGATGTGTGGTGAGAGCTTTGAGCCCCCAAGTGCTTCACAGAAGTTTATAATGTAGAGCCGCGAAAATAAGAAAAATCATATTTTTTCCTCAAAAATGATTTTTTTTTGCCTCCAAATTTTTATTTCACAAGGGTAACAGGAAAAATAGGACCCCAACAGTTGTTATGCAATTTGTCCTGAATACGATGATATCCCATATGTGGGGTGGATCCACTGTTTGGGCGCATGGCAGAGCTCGGAAGGGAAGGAGCGTCGTTTTAGAATGCAGACTTTGATGGAATGGTCTGCGGGAGTCATGTTGCCTTTGGAGAACCCCTGATGTGCCTAAACAGTAGAAACCCCCCACAAGTGACCCCATTTTGGAAACTAGACCCCACAAGGAGCTTATCTAGATGTGTGGTGAGCACTTTGAACCCTCAAGCGCTTCACAGAAGTTTATAATGTAGAGCCGTGAAAATAAAAAAATCATTTTTTTCCACAAAAATGATCTTTAATGAGCTATAATTTTTCCATATTTCGGCCTACAGAGTCATATGAGGTCTTGATTTTTGTGGGACGAGCTGACGTTTTTATTGGTACCATTTTCGGGCACATAACTTTTTTGATTGCTTTCTATTTCAATTTTTGTGGAGGCAGGTTGAACAAAAAAACAGCGATTCAGGAATTTTTTTTCTCCGTTCCGCGTGTGGTAAAATTGGTAAGGAAGCCTTATTCTTCGGGTCACTATGATTACAACTATACCTCATGTATATCTTTTTTTTATGTTTTGGCATTTTTTTTTTACACAAAAACTATTCTAGAAAAAATAATTATTTTTGCATCACTTTATTCTGAGAGCTATAACTTTTTTATTTTTCCGCTGATGGAGCTGTATGGTGGCTTGTTTTTTGCGGGACAAGATGGTGCTTTCAGTGATACTATATTTACCACAATTCGTTTTTTTATCGCATTGTATTTTTCTACGGAGTTCACTGAAGGGGTTAACTATGGTGACACTTTTCTAGATGGGACTTTTATGGACGTTGCGATACCAAACGTGTATTTTTTGGGTTTATTTTTTTACATAAAAATGTGTATTTTTTAGGGGAATTTTTTAAAATTATTTTTTAATTTTTTTTTTAAAAAAAAAGTCTTTTGTTACCTTGTCCCTTTATGGGACTTTCATTTTGAGGCTATGTGCACACGTACAAGAAAATTTCTGCTTAAAAACCGGACTCCCTTCCCAGAAACAGCACTTTTTTTCTGCGTGTTTTTTGAAGCAAAAAACGCACGGTTTTTATGCGTTTTTTTTCTGTGCGGTTCCTGACCCATAGAAATAGCCAGAAATGTGGAAAAATCCGCAAAATTAATGAGCATGCTGCGTTTTTTACCGCAAAGCGTTTTTTTCGCGGTAAAAAACGCATCCATATGCACAAAAAGTGCAAAATGTATAGAAATGAATGGGAAGCTCATTTTAAGTGGCTTTATAGCGGATTTATTGGCAAATCCGCGAAAAAAACGCTACATGTGAACACAGCCTCACATTTGTTGCAGGTATAATATATTGCAATGCTAAAGCATTGCAATGTATTATACCCTATGGAGAAAGCTTCTGAGACCATGCAGTGAGCATCGTCTCAAAGGCTTTCCGCAGCTGGATGACCCAGTGGTTGTCATGACAACCCCGGGTCATCATGGCACAGGTCGGGCCCCGCTATTACATCGCGGGGACGCTGATCAGAGGCAGAGGGAGCCCCTGAACCTCTGCCTCCCCCCTGAACACTGCAATCACTATCGATCGCAGCACTCAGGGGGTTAACAGCCAGAGGCGGCGCAGACAACGCTCCTGGCTAAGTGCAGGAAGCTCAGCCACTGGCAGTGCTGAGCTTCTGTATTTACAGGGCAGGAGATGCTGAAATTTCAGCATCTCCTGCCCGATCACGCTGTGATCGGTCAGTCAGATTGACTGATCGATCGCAGCGTTCTGGGTGCAGGGACTGAATGCAAGGGTCCCTATACCCCTTGCCATGGCTCTCAGCTGTCGGCACTGAACTACCACTGCAGTTCAAAGGCATGACGGGCATAGCCCGTCATGGTGCGGGAAGTTACATCCTGCAATGACGGACTATCCCCGTCAATGGACGTTAAGAGGTTAAAAGGGTTTTTTACACTTGCAAAAAAAACTTGTGCCTAAACTATTGCATACTTGAAAAACAACAAACTCAAGATAGTACTCACCTTCCCTGTGTCCAGCGTCAACTCTCCATTGCTGCTCTGGTCCCTGTGTTGTGACTGCAGCAGAGATGCCATGACTGCGGCACACATTACCGCTGCAGCCAATCCTTGAGCTTGTCTCAGTGTAGATGACACAAGCTCAGTAATTGACTGCAGCAGAGATGTGCGCTGAAGTCATGCTGTCACCGCTGCAGAAAAAAAGCACAGAGAACACAGCAGTGGCAGAGAGCCGCTGATGGATATGGGGAGAACACCTCCTTTTTTGCCATTCTAACATAAATGGTGCTCAGTGACAGGCACTGCCAGTGGCCATGACACTGATCACCTGGTTGACTAGATAATATTAGAGGGTGGGAAATTGATTGCTACTGGATATAAGGTCGTTTTCTTCAGTATTTTGCATTATTATTTGTAAGCCAAAATCAGGAGAGGAACATAAACAGATAAAAACTAGGAATGGAAACACTTGTACTTCTGTATTTTAGACTCACTTCTAGTTTTGGCTTGCAAATACTGATGCAAAATATTGACCAAAATACTGCTATGTTAAAAATAAAAAAAAAATAGTATGTAAAAACCAAGAATAATGATAATGTCTGCCCAATGGCCTTTTTTCCCATACCCTTGGGGGTATGGTCTATAAAAAATATAAAGTACACTACAATGCAAACAATTGCTACCAGCCACCTGGCCCAGTTACCCTAAATTACACATACAGTATATCAAAATTAACAGTTGACAAAGATGAATAAAAATAGAAAAGATGTATTTTAGCACGTCTCACATGCATGACCTATACAATTCGAAAAAAACAGAATTTTAAGTATTTCTCATAGCCTGCTTTTAAGAACTTTTTATTACATTTTTTTTTACGTAGTATCATTTCACATATGCATTTCTTTATGGTGTTTTTCACATCCTGTACAGCATGTAAGGTCAATTTCCGTTGCATATTTTTTTGTAGCACATCGATGGCGTTGTAAAATTTAATACAGCTCTAATACATTATGGATTTTTTACATGCAAATCTGTACAGAAAATCCACAGCACATCCGCCACATGTCAACATTGGGTAAAACCCACAGAACAACATTTACACGTTTGCGTTTATGAATGAACCCTAGGGGTATGTGCACACAAGTTTTTCAAGAGGAAAACATTTCAGGAAATGCCAGGAATTTTTTTTTTTCTATGTGAATCTTTTTTAGTTTTTTTTTTGGTAATTTCCCGAGCACTTTTTCCATGTTATTTGACTGCCAGGAATTATTTTTAGGGTTATTCCATCATTTTTGTGACACATTTTTTACTTTTTTTCCAGTAGTTTTTTTTAAACTTCATTTAATAATGAAAAAACGGCTAGCAGTACAACAATGGCACAACACTTGAATAGACACTTTGGTGTCTTTTGGGCGTCATTTTAGCCTTTACATTGACTTGTATTGCAAAGTATATAGCACCTTCGGAGCGGAAAACCCCTTAAAAATGGTCCACTCACTTCTTTAACTGTTTGGAATTTTAGAAGGAAAAAGGGGTTAAAAGCCAAAAAAACACCAGGAACTGACAACAATGCTCATCAGAGCTGCCGGGTCTCGCTGAACGCAGCATGAGTTGTAACTTAAGGCCGGGGTCACACTAGAGAGAAATACAGGCGAGTGAGGGGTGTAAAAACCTCGCACAAAACACGGACCAATGATTCTCTATGGGGCAGCTCTCAACAGCCGTATATTTCTCGGACGTATTTTACGGGCTGAGACCATTGCAGCATGCTGCGATTGTCAGCGTACTACGGCCGAAATACGCCAATGCAAGTCTATGGGTGCACAAAAAAATACGCATTACACACGGACCAGACGTATGACTTGCGAGAAATACGCCCCCGGTGTCCTTTATCAAAACGAAAGTATAGCTATATACACATAGAATGCATACATATATATATTTCATAGAGTTCTACATAGCATAATAGCCACTAATTCAATTGCCAGCTGCTGTAAAATCAATCTCGAACCCGACATGAAATGACACATGGTTTACATACAGTAAATAATTTCATTTCATGTATTTTTTATATGTCCCTGACTAATAATTAAATTAGGGTTTGTGTGTAAAATTTAGGACGTTTAGGTGTTAAATTAAGGGGTTAATTCATTGTAAAAAAATGCGTGGGCTCCTGCGGTAAAATCGCAACCAGAGAGGTAAAGCAGGTGAGTGAGGGCAGATTTTAATAGCCTTGAGAGGAACCATTGTTTTTGGCCCCGACTGGCTAAAAAATCTGCCCCCAAACACCCCAGAAAAGGCACATCGATAAGATGCGTCTTTTCTGGCACTTATCCTCTCTATTCCCATTGCCCTGTAGTGGTGGCTAATGGGTTAATGTTAATGGGTTAATGTCACCTTGCAATTGGAAGGTGACATTAAGCCGATTAATAATGGAGAAGTGTCAATAAGACACCGATCCATTATTAACCCTAGACTATTAAATGGTTAAAAAACACATACAGACAGTAATGAAAAATTATTTGAATGAAATAGACACCTAGTTTTTGACCATATTTATTCCTCTGCTAATCCAAATAAAAGGCATCGACCTGTAACAAAAATAAAACAAAAAAGCAACCATATCCTTACCTCTCCGCTGCTCAGTCACGTCCCCCGCTGCAATCCATCAGAAAGGGTTAAGTGGTTTACACAGGGACCGATGCTAATGCGACCAGCCCCATGTAAACCACTGCCAGAATGAATTACCATATATAATCGTGTATAAGCCCAGATTTTCAGCCCATTTTTTGGGCTGAAAGTACCCCTCTCGCCTTATACGCGAGTCATATGCCGGGGGGAATAGGCAGTGGAGGGGGAGCGGGGGTGTCAGAGATCATACTCACCCCCTCCTGGCTCGTATCTGCAGTCCCCCTGCTTGTTCCATGTTCTCAGCGTCCCTGCTCTTCCTGCTTCAGCGGTCATGTGGTACTGCTCATTAAAGTCATGAATATGTGCATATACATGACTTTAATGAGAGGTACCACGTGACCGCTGAAACAGGAAGAGCAGCGGCGCCGAGAACATGGAAGAAGCAGGGGGGCTGCAGAGACGAGCCAGGAGGGGGTGAGTATGAATGGGGGGAGCCATATTCACCTGTCCCCGCATTCCACCGCTGCGCGTCGCTCTGCTGTCTTGCATCTTCTGCAGTGACATTCAGGTCAGAGGGAGCGATAACATAGTGAGTATGCGCCCTCTGCCTGAACAGTCACTGCAGAGCCGGCAACGCTGATGAGCATTGGCAGCGACGGAGGTGAGTATACAGTTTTTTTTTTTAATGGAGGCAGCAACATGATGGGGCCACTCACTGTCCTCATTATCTGGGGCCACTCACAGTGCAGCATTATCTGGGGCCACACACTATGCAGCATTATCTGGGGCCACACACTGTGCAGCATTATCTGGGGCCACACACTGTGCAGCATTATCTGGGGCCACACACTGTGCAGCATTATCTGGGGCCACTCACTGTGCAGCATTATCTGGGGCCACTCACTGTGCAGCATTATCTGGGGCCACTTCCTGTGCACCCTAGGCTTATACGGGAGTCAATACATTTTGACAGTTTATTGTGACAAAATTAGGGGGTCGGCTTATACACGGGTCAGCTTATACATGAGTATATACAGTATTTTATCTCTGCGCAACCTCCCTGGCTCCCGGAGATGAACTAATGAGTGTGGGAAAGTTTCTGCATTTTTTTCCCATGCTCATTAGTTCACCTCAGGTCAGCCAGTGACATCAATGAGGCAGCACGGAGTCCCCTGACTGACCTGAGGTGAACAAATGAGCGTGGGAAAAAATGCAGAAACTTTCCCAAGCTCCTTAGTTCATCTCCGGGCTGCCAGGGAGGCTGCGCAGAGATGAAATAATTCTTTCTGGCAGTGGTTTATATGGGGCTGGTCGTATTAGCACCAGTCCCTGTGTAAACCACTTAACCCTTTCTGATGGATTGCAGCGGGGGACGTGACTGAGCAGCGGAGAGGTAAGGATATGGTTGCTTTTTTTATTTTTGCTATAGGTCGATGGCTTTTATTTGGATTAGCAGAGGAATAAATATGGTCAAGAACTAGGTGTCTTTATTTCATTAAAATAATTTTTCATTAATGTCTGTGTGTGTTTAACAGTTTAATAGTCTAGGGTTAATAATGGATTGGTGTCTTATTGACTCCTCTCCATTATTAATCGGCTTAATGTCACCTTCCAATTGCAAGGTGACATTAACTCATTAATATTAACACATTAGCCACCGCTACAGGGCAATGGATTAGAGAGGATAAGTGCCAGAAAAGACGCATCTTATAGATGTGCCTTTTCTGGGGTGTTTGGGGGCAGATTTTTTTAGCCGGGGGGAGCAAAAACAATGGTTCCTCTCAAGGCTATTAAAATCTGCCCTCACTCACCTGCTTTATCTCTCTGGTTGCGATTTTACCGCGGGAGCCTACACATTTTTTTTACAATGAATTAACCCCTTAATTTAACACCTAGATGTCCCAAATTTTACACACAAACCCTATTTTAATTATTCTTCAGGGACATATAAAAAAATACATGAAATGAAATGGTTTACTGTATGTAAACCATGTGTCATTTCATGTCAGGTTTTGGAATGATTTTACAGAAGCTGGCAATTGAATTAGCGGCTATTCTGCTATGTAGAACTCTATGAAATGTAAATCTATCTATTTATATATATATATCTCTCTGTGTATGTATTCTATGTGTATATATCTATTCTTTCGCTTGGGTTTTAACCTGTCATTGGGCTCCATTATATGTCCGTTTTGCAAGCCTGCGAGAAAATCTCGGCATACGGATGCCATACGGATTACATATGGATGCTTACATACGCAAAATACACAGCCACACCTTGCCAATGGATGACATACGGATTACTATTCAGGGACCATTTCTGCATATTATGACCATACAATACGCTCCGTATTTTACACGTTAAGTGTGACTCCAGCCTTACCTCTAGTCACAGGCGCTGACGTAGGATCCAAGGAACATGGACTACATCGGACCTGCATGGCAACATTTTTGCTAAGAAATTGGTGAACAAGTGAGTCCCTCTTGTGTTTATTTCTGTCTTTTTGAGTTTTTTAGGTATCCATTCCTGGACTACATTGAATTTGGTGGATTACTTTGGTACATTGGACCTGCATGGGATTTTTTTCCTATAAATTGGTGAACCAGGGATAGTGTTTGTATTTATTTAAATAAAGTTTTCTTTTTTTCCTTGTGTTTTTTTACACCTCTCCATTACTAACTCCAGGGCTTGATGCCAGCTGAAATTTTTGAAAATTCACAGCTGACATCAACCCCAATACCATTACCCCGATTGTCACGCACCAGGGGTATCAGGAAGATCTGGGCAAAGCGCCAGATATAATGCCGAATTTAAATATGGTGAATTTAGCAGTATATCTGCAGAATTTGAGCAGAAGGAACATCTGTGATATCCACTCAATTTATTACCAGGTGGATTTACCTTTAGCCTAAGGCGATGTTCACACTGCTTTCTTGGCAGTAAAGAAGCAGCTTTGAAAAAGCAGGTTTTGCAGTGTTTTTGTCACATTTTTATTGTCTCTTGTGCATGTTTAAAAAGCTTATTGCCCCTAAAAATGGTGATGCAACTTCCTTAAGGATTCGGCACCAAAAACACAACAAAACCTGATGCCTGCGTTTTTTTGCTGTGCTTTTGCACTCACCCATTGCTTTCTATGGGTAAAAAAACACAGAAAGAAGTGACATGCTGCAGTTTTTAAAAGCGCAGCAGTTTACCAAATCAGTCAGGAAAAAAATAATGTCTGAAATAACATAGCTTTTGCTGGTACTGTAAAACGCAGCCTAAAATTTGCATAAAAAACACAGAAAAACGCAAGGTGTGAACATAGCCAAATAATTCTAAAAAAAAAAACCTTTTGTCCGGAGTGTGGGGACCATCCCAAAAGTTTGTGGAGAGACCTCAGCACATTTCATTTTACATAATTCATGTGTGAATGCGCAGTGGCTTTTTCAGATCTGACCCTTGCGGCATATTATGTTGCAGAGAAAATGGAGCCTGTCTATTTTTGATTAAGATATTTGATCACCCCCAGGGCAGTGGGATTACTCGGTACCAGATTGGTGTCTTAAAGAGATAGGTCACGGTGGCGGTGACTCGGTCCGTGGCCCTGGGTGTCCATGTAAAATAGATGGAATGAAGCTGAATAAAGTTTATAGGTAGATAATTCATGACGCCACCTGTGGTACTCGGCAATGAAGGTGTTAAGCCGACGCTGCGGTGCAGCTCCTCTGGGACAGATGGTATAAGGCAGCAAAGATGGAATAGCTCTCCACAGGCAGAGCTGTAGTCCCAGGGTAGTAATAATAGGTGTTGAGGTAGATGGTGTAGTGTTAAGCACAGAGATGTAGCAGTGCTGAAGTGGGTTGCAGGAAGGATTCAAAGAACACGACAGAGTGCAGTTTCCTTTTACCTTTTATGGTGCTTTGTAGGTACAGTCCAGGAACCAGATTACAGATGGTACAGGAGTTGGTCAGCCTGGAAGCAACTTAAGAATCTCTCTATGCAGATGGGTTGTGTAGTCTCCTTTCTAGCGCTAATCTGAAGTACTTGTAGTTCTGAATTACACTCAAGTTCATGTTGCTCGCTCTCGCTTAGAACTCCACTCGCATGGCAGGCAGCTGTAGCCCTCTCTCTCTTGCTCACACACGTTGCTGCTGTGACTTCGAGTCTTAGGTGGGAAGAGCATTTACAGCCTCTTGTTCCTCCGGTTTCTGCTGTGGGACCTTTAGTATCCACACAACCTCGGACGCCGGGGTACGGTCAATGCACTTCAGCTAGGGGTGAGCTTAACTCCAGCTCAGTCCTCCCCAACTCGTCTTCCCATGTCCACACTCTTTCCTCTCTCTGCACAAAACTAACTTACTTCCTTCCTCCTGACCACAGAGAGGAGCTCCTCAGCAGTTAGGTTCAAAGCTCCCTCTGCTGGCCTGGAGTAGGAACTGTGCTGTGTGCTGGAATTCCCTGAGAGACACCCTTTAATTGCTTCCAAGCATGACATCACACTCCCTAGGAGGGAGGTAATGCCACTGTGGCGACCGTACTCCTGGGGGCGCAACATTTTCACTATAGATTTGATGGCAATAATGTTGGCAGCATATCCATAGCAAAACTGTAGTAATATCTGGACAAACTAGACCCATTCAGACTTTTTTTAGCCTAAGGTTATATTGATACATCAGGACAATTGGATTATTGGAGGACAGGTGAGGATTTTTTTAAAATTATTTTTCTTTGGAAATTAATAAATGGTTAAAAGAGGGTCGGAGAGTTTTTATTTCAAATTAAAGACTTTCTGTGTTGATTTCAACTAAAGGACTTTACCCTGTGTTTGTCTTTATTACGTTTGACTGTGGGGTTAGTAATTGGGGTGTCTTATATAGATGCCTCTCCATTACTAAACCCTGGGCTTGATGTCAGCTAACATTACAAAACTAAAATCAACCCCAATACTATTACCACATTTGCCACAACACAAGTGGGAAGAATGGAGGCTAAGCGCCAGAAGTGGCACATCTAATGGATGCGCCATTTCTGGGGTGGCTGAGGTCTCATGTTCTTAGTCTGGGAGAGGTTAATCTCCATGGCTGCTTTTGAGCCCGCAGCTGCCTGAGTAGCCTTTGCTGGTTATTAAAATTAGGGGGACCCCACGTCATTTTTTTGGGTGGGGCGTCACCCCTTAATAACCAGTAAAGGCTAAGTAGACAGCTGTGAGCCGATATTAATAGTCTGGGAAGCTCCATGTTTATTACCCCCTTCCCAAACTATAAACATCAGCCCTCCAGTTGTCGGCTTTCCTTCAGCTGGTTAAGAAAAATATGGAGGACTCCACACAATTTTTTTATTTTCTTTATTTAATTATTAGCTAAATACATGTACAGTAAGCTACACATGCACTGCCCTGATTATATACCTCAATGACATCTATTATTAGTTAATAAACTAGCTTGAAAGGACAGAGAATTACTAAATGTAAAAGCGGATGTTAAAAACGCATTGCATACGCATGTCATATGGATGCTAGGTGAGGGAAAAACGCACACTCGCATAGCACCCGCATGGCATATAAATGCTAGGTGACACTAGTTAATAAAAAAAACATGACATTCTTCATCTTTTTTTTGGCTGAGAATCTCAGCTACGATTTATATGCAGACATGAGAGTACCCTTAGGCCGGGGTCACACTAACTGACGCAAAATACGGTCCGTATTTTACATGCGTAATATGGAGAAATGTCCCCTAAATAGTGCTCCGTATGTCATCCGTAAGCAAGGTGTGGTTGCGTATTTTGTGCATGTAACCATCCGTATGTAATCCATATGGCGAGATTTTCTTGCAGGCTTGCAAAATGGACATTTAACAGTTTTGAGGCCTGCAAACTATTTAAATCATTAGCCTACACCCTATTTATCGGCTCTGGAACAGGTGGCTGCCTCCATTCTGTCTATTTATGACCTTACCTTGACTAGGTGTGTTGGTGTTGTATGTGCAACATGGCAGACAGTCTGAGTTTCAACACAACTGAGCAGGTTCTCTTCTACTGGCTTTTGTCATGCCACTTTGGTCACCCATACCCAGTGATAGTGGATCCGCGGAGGAGGAGACGCATGTGGATCCATCCACTTTTGAAGCAACGACTGACAAGAGGTCATTTTCACCGCCTCTATTCTTCTCTGCGGGATCATCCGGAAAAATTTTTCCAATACTGTAGCATGAGCCTTGCAACATTTGATCTCCTCTTGGAGACAGTGCGCCCTGGGATAACCTTTCAGGACACAAGGATGCGCAAAGCTATATCGGCAGAGGAGCGACTTCTACTCACATTATGGTATGTACTACACAATCACATTCTCTATGTTCATGATATGCTGACCAAAGTATGTGTATTTTTGTTTTTAGAATAATTTTTTGGCCCTCAACTTACTCCAGATATATTAAAATTTACATACCAGAATGTTATGTGTAATATATACTGAATATCACGTAGTCATTATGCTAGAAAAAATATGTGTGTTAGTAGATATGAAACAATAAAAAGTTTGGTCTGTCTGTAGCTGGTCTTTTTATCATTTTTGCCTTCTAAAATCTTCCATTTCTGTTGTTCTTCAGCTTCCTGTCCACTGGCCTGTCTTATGCCGCCCTCCACGAGTTTCTCATTGGAAGATCTACCATTTCTGGCATAGTCAGGTCGACATGTAGTGAAATATGGTCAAGACTCCATCTACTCGTCATGCCCGAGCCCAGGATGGAAGATTGGTTGAGGATCTCAAGGGACTTTGAGGAGGAATGCCAGTTTTCTAATTGTATTGGGGCCCTGGATGGGAAACATATCCGGGTGCGTAAGCCGCCGAACTCTGGCTCCCAATTCTTCAATTATAAGCAATACTTTTCTGTTGTATTGTTGGCTCTGGCTGACCCTCAATACAAATTTATAATTGTCTATGGAAGGATGGGAGACTCTACAGTCTTCAATAATTCCATTATGGGTTGGTGGCTACGCACCAACCAGTAAGATCTACTTCCACCACGCCAGCTACCAGGCTCCACTCAAGAATCAGTCCCTTATGTCCTTGTGGCAGATGAGACGTTTCAGTTAACGCGCAATGTCATGAGGCCATATCCCCGGCGCAACCTGGACCACCGGCGCAGAAATTTTAACTTGCACCTATCACGTGCTCGGCGACTGATGGAGTGTTCCTTTGGCATTCTTTGTGCCAAATGGCGGGTCCTCCAGTCTGCCATTCAGCTGAGTGAACAAAATGTGAATGAAGTTATGAAAGCATGTGTCGTTCTTCATAACTTCACCAGGATACCTCCTCTGCTGGTGTTGTGCGTGGGTCGGACAATGTGGGTAGGGAGAGACCACATATCAACCCTCAACGTAGACCGCTTTCTGGGCTCAAAGTGTGTGATATTTTCACAAATTATTTTATGTTACCTGAGGGGGAAACTTCTTGGCAAGAGCATGCTGTGTCTATGTTATAAATTTTTGATTTCTGTCTGTGTAAATATATATCTTTCAACCCCTTATGAATCTCTGACTGTTTACTTGCCTTGGTAAGCGTATGTTAGTATGCTGATACATTTTTTCATAATTGAGACAGAGACGTAAAATGTAGTAGACAAATTTTTACTTTTGTCTTTTATTTTTTTTTAAACACTTATTATTGCCATATGGTAAATGTGGCAATGGCCCAAAGTGGCCTTTTTGCAGATTTGCAAAATTACAAGCAAAACATTTTCAGAAAACAAAAAAAACAATTATGCAAGACCAATATTCCTACATTACAAATGTTGGTAAGTCAGGGGAGGAGAAGGCGGAAGACCAGCCTGTGTTTGCTGCTGGCTACTTTGGCCAACTTGGCCATCGCCCTGTGTGGGGGGCATACTGTTGCCCATGATGTGGGTAGTGTACTGCCTCCTGTGATTGTGGTGGGTACTGGGCTGACTGAAATTGGAGAGGGGCCTCTTGTTGGGGCTGGTAGGCCCATGGCTCATTGTGGCGCCCCTGAGGCTCAGTCGCCACAGAGGCACTGCACCTCCTCCTGAGGTGTGGTGCCCCACCATCCAGGTAAGGTGGAAACACCTGACCACACTCCAACACCTGCACCCCACACCACAAAGTAGTTGTTATGAGTGGCGGAAGGCACTAAAAAAAAAAATAATTAAAGTGCCTTCGCCACTCGGGGTCCACCGTGCGGCAGATGGCAAAACCACTGCTAAGGGAGGCAGTGCACTACAGCGGTAGTGTGCACAGGGTTCTAAACCACCCAAGTGCAAAAGAGGCAGTCTCTGTTATGGGACACAGAGCTGCACAGAAAAATAATAAAGAAAAGGTAACGCTGAGCCTGTTAAACGCACAGGGACACAGCGGCACACATACGGTAGCCGAGCACAGGAGTAGTTAAAGTGGCACTACAACCAAACAGACTTACCGTGAATGAGCGTGTGCATGGCGTCGCAACTGCGAACGCCACAGAAGTCTGCAACCGCAATAACGCAAGCGCGATGCAGGACACTTTGCTGCTGAGATGGCAGAAGCTGGCGCTAGCGCTGCTACTGGCTGACCCAATCACTCACACACTCATAATAACCGAGGGAAGGGGTTTCATAATAAGTCATACACCAGACCAAGCATCCATCAACAAACATACAGCAGCAAGTATCAGAAAATACTAGCGCATGGCATAACGGCTCATTCCAGGAGCATGCTCACAAGCTGGCAGAAAGGACTTAGCCTCTAGAGATGAATGTGAGGATCTGGATCTCTGCATTAGTATGGCAGGACACAGAGTCCTAACAGTAGTGTAGCAAAGCACCATCGGCGGCTCCCTGCTTGGAGTATAGCAAAGCACCCCTTGGTGGCTCCCTGCTTGGAACACGAAACATGCTGGGAGGTGGGTGGAGTTTAGTTTGCATAAAAGAGCGGGAAGAGTTGAGTCAGTCAGTGAGTCTTTCATTCAGTCAGTGAGTGAGGATGTAGAAGGACAGAGTGTGAGAAAGAGAAGATCCCCGGGAGAGGGATGGAAGAAAAAAGTGCTGCAGCAAGCCACAGTGATCAGGGTCTGCTGGCACAGGAAAGAGACAGAGAAAGGAAGCTTGATTCTCCATTGGGAAGAAGGATTAGCACGGAACGTGAGGAGAATAAGAGAACAAGGACCAGGATTAGAGGAGAACCCTTTTCAAGTTCTAAGCGCAAGGCCGGGGTCCGGTCCCTGAGGTTGTACAGATACTAATGGTCCTGCAGCAGACACCGGGGGAATAGAAGTAGTGACCACTTTATTCCCACACAAGACTTGGGGGCACAACAGCAACATATTACTGTGCCGGGACTTAGTAGCAAGGAGTCCCCGAAGCAGGCTACAGCTGTCTGCCGTACAAGTAGAGTTCATAGGAACATCTGACAGGAGGAACTCCAGTGTAACTCAGTACTAGGAGTACTTCACTCAAAGGCGCTATAAGAGGAGACGTTCAGAAAAGGCACATATGTTGGCAGAGTGTTGGAAAGGAGTATTCCATCTGGCCTGGCGGTTGACTGGGTCCCTAACCTGGAGGACATGGCACGGAAGCAGGCACCTGTTTGTACAACAGACTGTGAGTAAAGCTTTGGAACTACATGCCCTGGTGTCCTCCGCTTATTCCCACGCCAACCTGCCCAGCACTGCTACATCCCTCGCGCCTGACACTACACCATCTAAGTGTCACTTCACCTACACTGCCCTGGGACTACAGCCCTGCCTGTGGAGGACTATAACATCAGTGCTGCACCACACCATCGGTCCGAGAGGATCTGTCTGCAGCGTCGGCTTACATCTCTATTGCCGAATACCACAGGTGGCGTCACGAATCACTTATAAACTTTCACTACCATCAGCATACTGAACATTCGCCTTTTACAATGGGCACCCAGGGCCACAGGCCGGGTCCAAGCCGCCGTGACATATCCCATTAGAGCTCATCGGGCCCGGTACTGAGTAACCCACAGCCCTTGGTGTGATGGCGTCCCATTTTTTGGTGTCACGAACAGGATGACGAGACCCGATGCCATCGGGTTCTGTGTGCCTGAGATCTGTTGGACTTAAAACTTTTGGAAATGTGCAGAAGACCTAATTTAATAGACTGTAAAATGAATGCTAAAAATGGCCGCCAGCGCGGTAACGAAGGGCGTGACACTATGGGTGGTCCTAAGATCGTGAACTGTCCTGGGCCTCCCCTGTCTGAACTTCTATGTGACAACGACATGGCCCACCCCCCCGAGGGGTTCGTATACTGGCTTGGTATGGAGGAGTTGGAAGAAGATGCCGCCCCCAGAAGGAGGAGCGGAAGCCAGTGGCAGGAAAAGAGCCCAGGCAGGAAGAAGGACGCCAGAGCGCCATATTGGAAGGAGAAGGGAGGAGACCTGCGGAGCGCGAGGAGGTTGAGCTGAATCTCCCCGGTGCCATGGCTGAAGGCTCTGACCCAGTTTCCAGGATGAACCGTCAGCAGCTGGAGGACGAGATTGCCCAGCTGACGCACCATTTATGGCTGAGGCAGGAAGCCTTATGGACCTTGAATCTGCTGCACACCCAATAGGGGCCTACACCCGCGGTACCCCAGTTACCGGTACCTGTCATTGCTGCACCGGATCTTCCCCAGGCAAACCCTGTAGAACTTGCGGCCGCTGCCATACCACCGGTAGCGTCTGTCACCACCGCCCCGCTGTCACCATCGCTAGGAGAGGACTGCCAGGA
Source organism: Dendrobates tinctorius (assembly GCF_039654945.1). Lineage (NCBI taxonomy): Eukaryota > Metazoa > Chordata > Amphibia > Anura > Dendrobatidae > Dendrobates > Dendrobates tinctorius. The sequence goes on along the minus strand of NW_027361766.1, from coordinate 16,173,665 downwards.
GGAGTTGTCTGAAGGACCGGGAGCTGAAGAGGAAGAATCTGCGCTCCCGTCTTGACCTGACGCGGCCGCGCAGGTCCCACCGGAGACCCCTGCGGACCCGGAGCCACCATCTGCTCCACCGCCGTCTCCAGTACTTAACCGGGCAGTTCCAACCGCCACTGCTGCTACCGGGAGCCGCACCGTGCCTACACCGGAGCCAAGACTGCACCACCGGGAAACATCAGGTATGATCACCGCCCCTGCAACCGGGTTGCCCCGAGTTCCCGTACACCGCGTGCAACGGGCCAGTTCTCCGCATGGGACAAATGGAAGAGCTGTGTTCCCAATTTAAAAGCACTAAGCTGACTGCAATGGGGAAATGGAAGAAGTCCCTGCTGAAAAGAGTAAGGCTGGAACAAGCGCGTCCCATTCGACATCTTCTGATCTCAGCAGAAGCGCCTGAGCAGCTGATGGGTGTCACTCTGCATCACGGGTTTCCTTTACCACGAATTCAGAACCCCCGCATCTCCCCTGGAAGCAGTCCAAGCAACCAGCTTCCGGAACTCCAGGAGGGGATAACTAGCCCTAATGTTGATTTAAACTAACTTTTGTTACCCAGGAGGGTATTTGCACCATTGTGCCTTCTTTTTGGTTATCATGTTGTTGTTTTCTTCCCAGCTGTTGCCCAGTTTGGTTGGCAGCCTTTATAGTTGAACTGTGGATATCATGGACGCTGAGTGATCCCGAACTGCTAATGTACATAGTTTGCACCTCTTTAGGTGCTTTCTCTTGGTTTTACATAGGAACCTGCCCTTGGAACAAGGACTACCTCGTTATAAGGACATTTCCAGACATGATGGCCGGTCCAATGTCTACTCTTTGCACTTATTGATAATGCTTAGCATTTTTGAATAAGAAACTAGAAAGTGAAAGTATTAATGACAGATTTCATAGGGTTTAATTGAGAGAGAAATAATAATAATAAATTTTATTTCTATAGTGCTGACATATTCCACAGTACTATACATTTCAGAGGGGACTTGTACAGACAATATACATTACAGCATAACAATAATCACATACTGTAGATCATAACAGATACCAAGAGGAATGAGGGCCCTGCTCGCAAGCTTACAATCTATGAGGAAAAAAGGGGAGACATGAAAGGTGGGTGGTAACAGTTGCCCTGATTGTATGGACCAGCCATAATGTTAAGTGTGTAACAGTACGGATGCAGAGGGCTAATGGATGCATAAAGCATGTGGGAACATGATGCGGGGAACCTGGTTATGGTAAAAAACTTTTGGCTGTGCCACACAGGGATAGATTAGGTTAATATGTTGAGGCGATAGGCCAGTCTGAATAAATGCGTTTTCAGGGCACGCTTAATATTGTGGGGATTGGGGACTAATCGTATTGACCTGGGAAGTGCATTCCAAAGAATTGGCGCAGCACGTGTACAGTATAGTCTTGAAGACGGGAGTGGGAGGTTCTGATTATTGAGGATGCTAACCTCAGGTCATCAGCAGAACGGAGGGCGCGGGTAGGATGGTATACAGAAACAAGGGAGGAGATGTAGGGTGGTGCTGAGCCATGGAGGGCTTTGTGGGTGAGGGTAATAAGTTTGTACTGGATTCTGGAGTGGATGGGTAGCCAGTGTAATGACTGGCACAAGGTAGAGGCATCGGTGTAACGATTGGCGAGGAATATGATCCTGGCAGCTGCATTCAAGACAGATTGGAGGGGGGAGAGTTTGGTAAGAGGGAGACAGATTAGAAGGGAGTTACAATAGTCGAGACGAGAATGAATAAGAGAAACAGTAAGAGTTTTTGCAGAGTCAAAAGTAAGAAAAGGTCGAATCCTAGAAATGTTTTTGAGGTGCAGATAACAAGAGCGAGCCAGTGATCGGATGTGGGGGACAAAGGAAAGCTCAGAGTCAAGTATGACCCCAAGACAGCGGGCAAGTTGCTGGGGAGTAATAGTAGAACCACACATGGAAATGGCAATGTCGGGTATAGGTACATTAGTAGCGGGAGGAAACACAAGGAGTACAGTGAATGTTTTACAATGCTTGAATAAAGATGTGAAAAATATGCAGATGACGAATCAGACAATAATGGTTGTCACTCCTAAGACAAAAGGGAAAGAAGAGAGTAGAAAATGTGAAAGATAACAGAAAAGAAATGTGTTGCTAGAAAATGTGTTACTCAAGCTGATAGTGAATTTGCTTCTATAGCACTTTAAAGTAGGTAGCATAACTTTAAATATAGACAGTTAAATTGTTTGTAACGTTCAAGAATGAGTGCCTCTCATATTGAGAAGATTAGATAAGAACTGTTTATTAGCAATATAAAAATTTGTATGTTCCTGTATTGTCAACTTTGTTTCATTGCAGCCCGTGGACGTGCTGTGTTTAATGGGGGGTATGTGGCGCCCCTGAGGCTCAGTCGCCACAGAGGTACTGCACCTCCTCCTGAGGTGTGGTGCCCCACCATCCAGGTAAGGTGGAAACACCTGACCACACTCCAACACCTGCACCCCACACCACAAAGTAGTGTAGCAAAGCACCTTCGGCGGCTCCCTGCTTGGAGTTTAGCAAAGCACCTCTTGGTGGCTCCCTGCTTGGAACACAAAACGTGCTGGGAGGTGGGTGGAGTTTAGTTCACACAAAAGAGAGGGAAGGGTTGAGTCAGTCAGTCAGTCTTTCTTTCAGTCAGTGAGTGAGGATGTAGAAGGACAGAGTGTGAGAAAGAGAAGATCCCCGGGAGAAAGATGGAAGAAGGAAGTGCTGCAGCAGGCCACAGTGATCTGGGTCTGCTGGCACAGGAAAGAGACAGAGAAAGGAAGCTTGATTCTCCATTGGGAAGAAGGATTAGGACGGAACATGAGGAGAATAAGGGAACAAGGACCAGGGTTAGAGGAGAACCCTTTTCAAGTTCTAAGTGCAAGGCCGGGGTCCAGTCCCCGAGATTGTACGGATACTAATGGTCCTGCAGCAGACACCGGAGGTATAGAAGTAGTGACCACTTTATTCCCACACAAGACTTGGGGGCACAACAGCAACATATTAGTGAGCTGGGACTTAGTAGCAAGGAGTCCCCGAAGCAGGCTACAGCTGTCTGCCGTACAAGTAAAGTTCATAGGAACATCTGACAGGAGGAACTCCAGTGTAACTCAGTACTAGGAGTACTTCACTCAAAGGCGCTATAAGAGGAGACATTCAGAAAAGGCACATATGTTGGCGGAGTGTTGGAAAGGAGTATTCGATTTGGCATGGAGGTTGACTGGGTCCCTAACCTGGAGAACACGGCACAGAAGCAGGCACCTGTTTGTACAACAGACTGTGAGTAAAGCTTTGGAACTACATGCCCTGGTGTCCTCCGCTTATTCCCATGCCAACCTGCCCATCCCTCGCGCCTGACACTACACCATCTAAGTGTCACTTCACCTACACTGCCCTGGGACTACAGCCCTGCCTGTGGAGGGCTATAACATCGCTGCTGCACCACACCATCTGTCCCAGACTATCTGTCTGCAGCGTCGGCTTACATCTCTATTGCCGAATACCACAGGTGGCGTCATGAATCACTTATAAACTTTCACTACCATCAGCACACTGAACATTTGCCTTTTACAATGGGCGCCCAGGGCCACGGGCTGGGTCCCAGCCGCCGTGACATCTCCCATTAGAGCTCATCGGGCCCGGTACCGAGTACCCCACAGCCCTGGGTGTGAGGGCGTCCCATCATACCCACCAAAATAGCTATGTCGTCCCCAACCAGGTTGGGACCAGCCTCCAACACTGGGTGGGAACAAGTGGCCATAATGGTGAGGTTGGTTAGAGGCAGACATATGTGGCTGCTGTGGGCAAGGTTGGGTAGGGGGATGAAGGGGGTGAGGTGTAGGCCCACGTGTTTGAGGATCCTCAGAGCCTGCTTGAGCAAGCATGTGTGTGGGGTGTCTAAGGCATATCAGATTCCTTGGGGAAAGCTGCCACCTCTTCAGATATTCAAATAATTCATATGGGGTATTGGGGTGTGTGCTTGCATCAAGCCGGATCTGAAAACATCCTCAAATACGTAGCCTCACCTCACAGGAAAGGGCCAGAAGATAACTGGCCAGGCTGCGTGAGTACGCCTCCTCCCCATCATCATTACTGACTCGAGCAAGGTAGTTCAGTACCCCTGTGTCAACATTGGTACGGGTATCTTGGGCAGGGATCTGGCGCCTTCTTGTTCCTCGCTGGGATGGTTCAGCAGGCTGTGGGGAGCCCTGTATCTGGGCAGTTGGGCTGCTGGTGATGTTGCCCTGCTCCTCCTGTATGGCGGATGGTGCTGCAGCAGACGGTCCTGCTTGTGGATGTGCTCCTGGTGGTGGGGTTTGTGGTGCAGGCACTGAGTTTTCAGGAGGGGAAACTTCACCCATGCTTCTTGGAGGGGGAGAATATGGGCCAGCCACCTCTTCTCCTCCAGCCACAGGATCAATGATGGGCTCTCTATCTGAGCCAGTTTCCCTTTCCGTAAGGTTTGACTTAGTTCTGTTATGAAATAGAACATAGCCAAAATTCCAAACATTAGTTTTGTCCCTGTAAAGTATCTGGGAATGTGGTGTGAGGTATCTACTTACGGTCTCAGATCCAGAATAGGAGCGAGGAAGGAGAGGCGATCATAATATAAATATTTTCTCTTTGTGTGGCTCACATCACCACTCCTGGCCCGCTGCTGATGTTCCCGCCTGTATTGGTCGCGGATGCTGCGCCAGCATCTCATCACATCTTCCACTGCAATGTGACAGGAAATATTCTAAATTTCACATATTTGCTAGCTAAAATTTGCAAAAAGTAGCCTAGTCATGTGGCCTTCTAGGGTGTGCTTTCTACCCAGTGTGGCATATATAATTGTGGCATCCAGGCCAGATACACAGGGTCACAATAGTTCAGAGGACAAGTAACTACTCTTAACTTGGTTGCCTAGGAGGATGAGGAGCTTGTGGCCAGGGAAAAATTATGTCAGTGTAAAACAATGGTTCAAATAAATATCTACACGCCTCATGAGGCAAAAAGGCAAATCACAGGAAGGAATGGGGGGCTTATTCCAAATGCCTTTTTTGATGTGAAGAAATTTTAAACACTTTTCTGGTTGTACTTACTCATTTGCTGCTGCTCCTTACGTGGCCGAAAAAATCGTGGAACATCTGGCGACATATTCACCTCCATGACACCTCCTTTCTTGCCCGGTTGGCATAATGGGCATCGCGTTGGTCCCAGATTTCTGGGCGCTCCTGCACCAAGACAATAAGCATCTCCACATTGAGATAGTAAGGTGCCATGATGATCTACTCCACAGAGGCGTACTTCCTGGATGTCTGGAGCGCTTTTTGAGCTAATTAGCATGTCTAAGCTTCCTGTTGATGGATTGGCCCATTTCCTGCCACCTGCCAAAGACCTGCGTATTTCTCGCAAGTCACATGTGTGGTCCGTGTGTAATGCGTATTTTTTGCGCACCCATAGACTTGCATTGGTGTACTATGGGCATAGTACGCTGACAATTGCAGCATGCTGCGATTGGCACGGACCGTAGAATACGGCCGAAAAATATACGGCTGATGGGAGTTACCCCACAGAGAATCTTTTGTCTGTGTGCAATGCGTGGTTTTTACGCCTCTCACTCGTCCGTATTTCACTCTAGTGTGACCCCGGCCTAAATCTTACATACACTACTAGTCAAACCACACAAATGCATGCTGCAATCTTTTCCATGTGGATTTTAGGTCTGATGTGTTGAAACTGGCGCATTGGTACATAGGCTACAATTGATCAGTGCACTGTTCTTGGAGCACACAGAAATCTCTATATATAAGTCTGAATGTGTGTGTGTGTGTATCACCAACCAATCACGAAGCAGCAGAGTGGGACACCAACCAATCATGAAGCAGCAGAGTGAGACGCGCTTGGAGAGCAGGGCTGAGGACAGATACAGCAGGACAGTGCATGGTGAGTGGGGCTGTGAGGAAGACAGTCTTCAGGACAGGGGCCGAATAGTGCCGCCACCCTTCCAGCCCTGTCCTGGCTCAGTCGGCGCTCCCCGTCACCAACTGCACTATCCCCCCTCTCCCCTGCAGCTTACTAGCCTAAATTTAGTCCCCGGCTTCTACTGCGGCCTACTACAGCGCTAGGCCACGCCCCGCAGGCCGCCCAATCACATACGCTGCAGCTCCGCCCACTCTGCCTGCCCACGCTAGGCCACACCCTCACAGGCCACCCAATCACATGCGCTGCAGCTCCGCTCTAGCTCCGCCCAGCTCAACCCACTCCAGCCGAACGAACAATCTGCGCACCTCTCTCCTGGTCCCGGCGTCACCGCGTGTGGTGCATGGAGAGCGGGGCTGTGGAGGAAGGAAGACAGCAGGGCTGTGGACGGAGAGAGCGGGAGAGTGTAGAGGGAGAGAACGGGAGAGCAGGGCTGTGAAGGAAGAGAATGGGGCTGTGGATGGAGAGAGCGGGGCTGTGGATGGGGAGCGCAGGGCTGTGAAGGAAGAGAACGGGACTGTGGATGGAGAGAGCGGGAGAGCAGGGCTGTGAAGGAAGAGAACGGGGCTGTGGACAGGGAGAGCAGGGCTGTGAAAGAAGAGAACGGGGCTGTGGAAGGAGAGAGCGGGAGAGCAGGGCTGTGGACGAAGAGACCGGGGCTTTGGAAGAAGAGAGTGGGGCTGTGGAGGGACACCGGGACATGGATGTAGAGCGTGGCTGCGGAGGGATAGAATGGGACTCCGGGTGGAGAGCGGGGATGTTAAGGAAGACAGCGGGACCCACAGTTAGGTACTATGCCCGGGCAATGCCGGGCTCTTCAGCTAGTCTCTGTATATAAAAATCAATGTGTGTGTGTGCGTATCACCAACCAATCACGAAGCATCTTTCATTTCACCAGAGCTGTTCAAAAGAAGCTAAGCTGTGAGTGGTTGCTATGACCAACAGTTTTCCTTGCAGCCAATCAGTAAGAATCTCTCATTTCACCAGAGCTGGTTAAAAGTAGCTGAGCTGTGATTGGTTGCTATGCGCAAGTTTTCCCACTTGAAAACACCTCAGCAGACACTGACATAGTGGGAGAAATCTAGCATCCCCAGGAACATAAGCTCTAGCCATCGTCTGTCCCCCAGCAAGGAGCAGTCAGTACATGACAGAAATGAATCCCCCCCATCCCGTGTGTATCATTAAGTGACACACATGAATGTAGGAAAGTGCACATATCAAAAGTCATGTGGATTTAATATTTTCTCACAGACACTTTTATGCATTATTGATGTGTTACTGTGCTCTGATGCTGTGAGCTTTTTTTAAAGTGCTACTTTCCCCATAATCCACCTGAATATACCCATATAACACATAATGCTTTTCCCATAACAACCCATTAAATATACTATACTGCATACAGATGCTGTACATCCATGAGCAACTCAGCCGGACAAATTACGAGTTGACCTGGGATCTTAGTGAACCATGTTTCTGTGCAATTTCACTATTCTACTTTTACTGGCTTTGACGGGATGATGTGGGATATTAGGGATAGTAGTCCGATAGCTCTGGCTGACGGGATGATGTGGGATATTATAGTGAATGTGGCAATGCGGAGTGGGCGGGGCTCTACACTCAGCTTTATATATATAATGATGTGGGATATTAGGGGTAGTAGTCCGGTGGCTCTGGCTGATGGGATGATGTGGGCTATTAGAGGTAGTAGTCCAGCGGCTGTGACGGGATGATGTGGGGTATTAGGGGTAGTTGTCCGGTAGCTATGGCCGACGGGATGATGTGGGATATTAGGGGTAGTTGTCCAGCGGCTGTGACGGGATGATGTGGGATATTAGGGGTAGTTGTCCAGTGGCTCTGGCTGACGGGACGTTGTGGGATATTAGGGGTAGTAGTCTGGCGGCTGTAACGGGATGATGTGGGATATTAGGGGTAGTAGTCCGGTGGCTATGGCTGACGGGATGATGTGGGATATTAGGGGTAGTAGTCCGGTGACTATGGCTGACGGGATGATGTGGGATATTAGGGGTAGTAGTCCGGTAGCTCTGGCTGACGGGATGATGTGGGATATAATAGTGAATGTGGCTCTGCGGCGTGGGCGGGGATATACACTCAACTTTGCACACTAACTAACCGTAACCGTAGTTATTTACGATGCCCGGGCAGCGCCGGGCTCTTCAGCTAGTAAAATATAAGCCCGATTCATAAAAAGCTTTTACCCCAGTATTCTGGTTTAAAAGCTTTTAACATTTGTATAATTTTTATTAAACTCGAGGCTGCACTAAAATGTTTTGATGGTTCTCAAGGATGGGGGCATGGTGATAGCCGCTAGTCAAATTCATGACAAGCAGCAGCATTCGCCAAACCACAAATCTTACTCCAGCAGGGACTAAAGTAGAATTTGCGGTGAGGCGCACACAAAGATGTACGCCACTCGCCCAACACTCCTGATTCATGAAGAGGAATACTCTGACTCCAGCTCTGGTGAGAACATTGCCAATCCTGATGAATCGAGCCCTACATGTGTGAACATACCCTAGTAATTCTAAAAAAAAAAAAAGATTTTGTTCAGTTTGGAAATCTCCAGATCCATATATGTATGTGTTACATTTTGGGGTTTTAACCCCTTTTCGACCTATGACACATAGGTTGCATCCCCCTCTTTGGGGTGGCTGAAGCAGTGAGCCTGCACCTATTCAGACACATGACAGGTGATTGGATCAGCTGTTATGTGTCCCCAGCAGTTGTGGGTGCAATCGCGATCTATTCACGGCTGTTAACATGTATAAAGCAGCTGTCAATGTCTGACAGCGGAAATTTACTTGTGCAAACAGGATGTGCGTCATTAGCTCTACCCATCGGTTCCCCTGTCACGTGACCACACGCGCCGATGAGTTGGCATGACAACTTGGGGTCTGCACGAGACCCCTGTGGTTGTCAACCTAGACATGTTTATCTGCAAACTGACACTGGCTTGTAGAATCATAATGGCAGGTCAGTTTTAGCAATTAGTGAACATGGTAAAAACTGTGGAATTGCACATTTTTTGCAATGTCACCAATTGGAATTTTTTTCCCCATTTTCGAGTACGTGATATAGTAAAATCAATAGTATCGTTCAAAAGTACAACCTGTACCACAAAAAATAAGCCCTCGGCTGCAACAAGTGAGCACAGTCTAAAGCCCCCGTTACACACAGCGAGATCGCTAACAATATCGCTGAAACGTCACTGGTTTTTGTGACGTTGCTATGTCTGATACTTACCTCCGACCGGCTCCCCCGCTGGTTTTCGCTGATCACGCGAGATGGTCCTGGACCGTTTCTTGTCGTCAGCTTCCTGCTGGGCTTCCTGTGGCGCCGACGAGCGGCGCGTGGTCGCGGGCGGGGGGACGTCAGGATCGCCGCGACTGACAGGTAAGTAGCGACCCCCGACCGCTGCTATGTCGCTGGTGAGATCTGCCTGTGTGGCAGCTCACTAGCGACCACTTAGCGATGCACCAGCGATCCATATCGTTGTCGGGATCGCTGGTGCATCGCTATGTGTAACGGTACCCAAAGGCCACATTCACATGTTGAGTATTTGGTGAGTTTTTTACCTCAGTATCTGTAAGCCAAAACCCAGAGAGGGTGATAAATACAGAAGTGGTGACTAGAGTTGAGCGAAACGGGTCGAAAAATTTCAAAAGTCGCCGACTTTTGGCAAAGTCGGGTTTCATAAAACGAAACCCGACCCTAGGATGAGGTCGGCCACGAGGTCGGCGACTTACGCGCCAAAGTCGCGTTTCAAAAGTTTTTTTGCGCTCTTTTTCAGCCAATCAGGATCCACGGACACTGTGGGCAACGTGATGACATAGGCAGGGGTCACCACCATCTTTCAGAAGGGCATGCAAGTGATTGGCTTGCTTTGGTGGGCGTCACAGGGGGTATAAAAGGGCGTGCACGCCGACCGCCATCTTACTTCTGCCGATCTCAGTATAGGGAGAGGTTGCTGCTGATTCTGTAGGGAGAGCGTTAGGCAGGGAAGAAGACAAAAAAACTGCTTCTGCTGCTAGCGATTTGGCCTGCACAACACACCAGTCACTGTGTGTGCAGTGCAAGGGGAGGCTATATAGTGGTGTATCAGTGGTGTTGGTTGTTGGGCTGCCTTCTAAGGCTTCCTGACATTCCTGCATTGCTGTTTACCCACTGCTCCGCAAACTGCTTTTTTAAAAGCAATCCCAATTTTTTTTTTTGTCCTGCTGAGAAGAAAAAAAAACTGCTTCTGCTGCTAGCAATTTGGCCTGCACAACACACCAGTCACTGTGTGTGCAGTGCAAGGGGAGGCTATATTGTGGTGTATCAGTGGTGTTGGTTGTTGGGCTGCCTTTTAAGGCTTCCTGACAGGCTGGCATTGCTGTTTACCAACTGCTCCGCAAACTGCTTTTTTAAAAGCAATCCAATCTCCCTTATCCTCTAGTCACTTTTGTCACAGCTGTGCCATCGAGCCTGTCACATAGCGCTCAGATATCAGTGGGCCTCACACAATCCACAAGTGTCCAGTGTCCACAAGTGTGTGCAGAGATTCAAAATCTCCCTTATCCTCTAGTCACTTTGGTCACAGCTGTGCTATCGAGCCTGTCACATAGCGCTCAGATATCAGTGGGCCTCACACAATCCAAAAGTGTCCAGTGTCCAAAAGTGTGTGCAGAGATTCAAAATCTCCCTTATCCTCTAGTCACTTTGGTCACAGCTGTGCCATCGAGCCTGTCACATAGCGCTCAGATATTCATTGGGCCTCACACAATCCAAAAGTGTCCAGTGTCTAAAAGTGTGTGCAGAGATTCAAAATCTCCCTTATCCTCTAGTCACTTTGGTCACAGCAGCTGTGCCATCGAGCCTGTGACATAGCGCTCAGATATTCATTGGGCCTCACACAATCCAAAAGTGTCCAGTGTCCAAAAGTGTGTGCAGAGATTCAAAATCTCCCTTATCCTCTAGTCACTTTGGTCACAGCTGTGCCATCGAGCCTGTGACATAGTGCTCAGATATCAGTGGGCCTCACACAATCCAAAAGTGTCCAGTGTCCACAAGTGTCTGCAGAAATTCAAAATCTCCCCTGTCCTATAGACACCTTGTACCTTGTTTTACATTACTATATAGTTTGTTGGATTTTGTCTACATTTCTCCCAAAAATGAGGAAGGCTGGTGGAAGAGGCCGTGGAATTGGGCGGGGGTTGGCAGCTGGTAATGATGGTGTTGGTGGTGGATCTGACGGTAGTGGCAAGAGCAAAATAGGACCGAATGCAGGAGGTGTTGAGCCTGCGTCATCGTCTGGCTACATAAGGCCTCGAACGCTTAGTTTTCTAGGAGTTGGCAAACCGCTGTTAAAGCCAGAGCATCAGGAAAAAGTTTTGTCTTACATTGCTGACTCAGCCTCCAGCTCTATCGCCTCCTCTTCTTCAGTTGTAAAAAGTAAAAGCACTGAGTCGTCATTGGAGGCTCATGTTCATGAACCACACCTTTCCTTGTGTCCTTCACCCCAACCAAGATTGAAGGATGACGCAGGCCATACTACTGATTACTCCATGGAGCTGTTTTCACATACCATGCCTGGATTATCAAGTGAAATGGTGAATTACCCAGGCCAAGATGAATCTGACATGGAGTGCACTGATGCACAGCCGCTGATGGATGATTCTGCTGGTACATTCACTCAGAGCACTACATTGTCCTCGCAGTGTACAGAGCCAGATTCTGACCCTGATGAGACTCAGGTGCCCCTTCCCGCACACTATACCACCATACACGGTGACACAGAGGAAGGTGCACATGACATAGAAGAGGAGGTGATGGATGACCCAGTTGTTGACCCAGATTGGCATCCATTGGGGGAAGAGGGTGCTGCTTCCAATAGCTCAGATGAGGAGCATCCACAGCAGACATCGACATCGCAACAGCTGTTATCTGGCAGGCCCGGAGCACTCCAAAGACAGGTTCCAAACATCAAAAGAGTTGCTGGACAGCTTGTCCAGAGGGTCAAAAGATCACAGCGTGCTAGGCCGCAAAATGTCTGCCAAAGTAGGAAGAGTGCAGTGTGGCACTTTTTTGAACAAAATCCTCATGATCAGGCCAAGGTTATCTGTAAGAAGTGCGCAAAGACCTTTAGCCGAGGGAAAAATCTGAAAAATTTGAATACCAGTTGCATGCTTAGACATTTAACCAGCATGCACTTGCAAGCGTGGACACAACACCAAACCTCAAGTGCCACATGTGCAACTGATCACAACGAAGGTAGTCAGCAACGCTACATTGTTTCCCCCACTGTAAGCCCACCGGTTAGCACAGCAGCAAATGTTGAGGTGTCGTTGCAAGGCCACAGCAGTCAGGGAATCCCACTGTTATATCAACGAAAGACTGATTCTAGGCCATCAGAAAGAACACCAACTCCATCACCATCCCTCTCTCAGTCCGCCCTGTCCACCGCTACTTCCACCATATGCAGCTCTCAAGTCCAGCTCACCCTCCCAGACACTATGAGTAGGTCAAGAAAGTACTCAGTCTCTCATCCGCGTACACTGGGTTTGAACGCCCACATTGCCAAACTAATCTCGTTTGAGATGATGCCCTTTCGGTTGGTGGAAAGCACAGCTTTCCGCGAACTCATGGCCTATGCAGTACCACGCTATGACCTACCCAGTCGCCACTTCTTCTCTCGCAAAGCCATCCCAGCCCTCCACCATCATGTGAAAGACCGCATTGTCCATGCACTCAAGCAGTCAGTGAGCGGAAAGGTGCACCTCACAACTGATGCATGGTCCAGTCGGCATGGCCAGGGCCGTTACGTGTCCATCACTGCGCACTGGGTTAATGTGGTGGATGCAGGGTCCACAGGGGACAGCGGTGGTGGGACAGTGCTGCCTAGCCCACGGTATAGGAAACAGTTGGCTGTAGGCGTTCGACCCTCCTCCTCCTCCTCCAGAAGCGAAAGCTCGTCCACAGAGCGCAGTCGTATGAGCACTCCATCTGCAGCTGCCACTGTTGCACACGAGGTGTCCCCCTATCGAGCAGCTAGTGGAAAGCGTCAGCAGGCTGTGTTGCAGATGATGTGTTTGGGCGACAGACACACCGCCGAGGTGCTGGCCGAGTACTTGAAGCGACAAACTGAGTCATGGCTGGGCAGTGTACATCTTGAGGCAGGCAAGGTAGTTAGTGATAACGGCCGTAATTTTGTGGCAGCCATAGCCCTTTCAAAACTCAGCCACATACCTTGCTTGGCTCACACCTTGAACCTGGTGGTGCATTGCTTCCTCAAAAATTATCCGGAGTTAACAGCCCTGCTCCAGAAGGTGCGAAGACTGTGCGCGCACATCCGCCGGTCGCCTGTACACTCCGTTCGTATGCAGAAGCTGCAGCGATTGCTCCACCTTCCCAACCACCGCCTCATTATCGACATTGCAACAAGGTCGAACTCCACCCTGCACATGGTGGAGCGGCTGTGCGAGCAGAGGCAGGCCATAATGCATTTGTGGCAGGATACACGGCCAGGCACTTTGAGAGCAGACATGGAGTTGACAGGTGTGCAGTGGTCGAAGCTGAAAGACCTCTGTAAAGTCCTTCAGTGTTTTGAGGAATGCACACGGCTGGTAAGCGCAGACGACGCCATCCTAAGCATGAGCATCCCACTTATGCGTCTGCTCATGCAAACTTTGACGCACCTTAAGGAGCAGGCGTCTGCAGCCAATGTTGATGAGGAGGAAGAGGAGGAGGGAATCCTTGATGACATTCAGCCATGGTCTTCTCAGGGACCTCTCCTGGACGAGATGGAGGAAGAAGAGGAGGAGGAGGATGATGATGGGGATGATTACTTAGGGGAGGAGGATGCATCTCGTGGGGCAAGTGAAAATGTTGGCGTGGCAAGGTCTGGTACAGGGTTTGTGCGTGACTGGAGGGATGTGGATTTGCCAGAAAGTGCTCCTCCACCCAGCACTCGCAGTGCATCATTGACACCGGGAACATTGGCCCACATGTCAGATTATGCCTTGCACATCCTAAAAAGGGACCCCCGCATTGCCAAAATGATGAACGATGACGACTACTGGTTGGCCAGCATCCTGGATCCACGCTATAAAGGCAAATTACAAAACATCATGCCACAGGAGAACCTTGACCTAATATTGGCTAATAAACAAGCAACTCTGGTAAATCGGTTGCTTGAGGCATTCCCAGCACACAGCAGCGGTGATGGTTCTCACACGAGCCGTACGGGCCGGGGGCAGCTTGGCAGAGGTGTTCGTGGTGCACACAGCAGAAGTGGCGTTGGAGACAGGGGTTTCATGACAATGTTGTGGACTGATTTTTCAAATACCGCTCACACAACTGGTAATACTGCATCGATGGAAAGTGACAGGAGACAGCAGTTGTCAACTATGGTTACAAACTACTTTTCCTCCCATATCGATGTTCTCCCACACAGGTCATTCCCCTTTGACTATTGGGCCGCTAAACTGGACACCTGGCCTGAATTGGCCCAATATGCCTTACAGGAGCTCGCTTGCCCAGCTGCAAGTGTGCTATCGGAAAGAGTCTTCAGTGCAGCTGGATCAATCCTGACAGAAAAAAGGACCCGTCTGTCAACCCAAAATGTGGATGATCTAACCTTCATTAAAATGAACCATGCATGGGTTTCCAAGAATTTTGTCCCACCTTCCCCTGATGACACATAGGGTGACAGAAAAATGGCTTGCTTTGGTCCACCTCTTCCTGGGACTTCACCTATTTCGCCTTTTGCATCAGCTGAATGTCCAACATCAACATATGCCACTTTCTAAAACTCCCTAACTGTGCTGCCTCCCCCCCCATGGCCAGGGTCACCACCTAGCGCACGACACCGTGCGAGTGCCGTTGCCCTGGACAGGTGGGTAGGCCGACTCTTGGGCGCGGGCACTGGCACAGGGTCCCTCATAGTGCAATCAAGTGTCTCTGACGGTGGTGGTGCACACCCGCCGTCAGACACACCGCTGTACTATGAGGGGCCCAGTGCCAGTACCGACGCCCACGAGTGGGCCCCCCTTGCTTGGGCAGGGCCCCAGCATTTGCAATCTTTACCTCTCCCTGCTCCTCCGCTGTGTAATCTGGGCCGTCAAATCCATACTGTGCCTGACACCGTCTGAGCCTGCCTCCTGATGTATAGACATATATTTTGAATGTGTACGCTATCCATACATGTTATCCGGGGAAACGGTACCCTTTCTAACCTTTGTGCAATCACGTGCAATCCATACTGGGCGTGAGAACGGCTGGCGAGCTGTTAAGCAAGCTACAGCACCTGTGGTTTGCACACGTAAGTTTTTCATTTTTTCAGGAATGACGGTTAGGCCTAATTCCGGAACTGCGGTTGACCTGCACTTACTGGGAAATCATTGTTCGCGGGTAATAATTGTAATCAGTGATCCCCATCACTAACGTTGTTCAGCGGGTTATCTGCACCTGTAAGCGACAAACGCTGGCCTTTTCAGTGTAGCGCACATGCAGCCACGGACATGTAAGGGCATGACACACCAGTTATTGGCCAATCTCATGTGCCAGAGCCTCACGTGTCCCTCTAGTAAGCCGGACTCGGACCGCGGGGCATGACGGAGTCTCGTTCGTTAACGGAATTAAGCTTGCAATGTGTGCATCTGTTCTGTAGCTGGCATGGTTGAGGTTTCCCAGGTGGAGTCGAATTTAACCGTAGGCTCCACTCCTGGTGGTGCCCTTCTGGACATTCCTTTAAGGTTCAGCTTTGCAATCATACTGCCCACGTAAAACAAACACTTTGCCTTCATGAACGCTGTTTGGAGGGTCATGACTCGTGGGAATAACGCCGCCCAATTAGTTAACCTGCTAGAGAGATCCTTCGTTGCTCCCAAGCATGACATCACACTCCCTAGGAAGAAGGTAATGCCACTGTGGCGACCGTACTCCTGGGGGCGACACAAGTGCACTGATGCCCAGCCACTGCTCGATGAATCTGCTGGTACATTGACCCAGACCACTACATTCCCCTCGCACGCTACCCGGCCTGAATCTGACCCTGATGAAACTCAGGTTACCCTTCCCATATACAGTTCCATCTTATACGGTGACAAAGAGGAAGCTGCAGATGAAAGTGCAGGTTCGGCCCACCCGCCATCAGACACACCACCGTACTATCAGGGGCCCTGTGCCAGTGCCGTCGCCAACGAGTGGGCCCCCCCTGCTTGCCCAGGATCACAGCACTTGCAAAGTTGAAATACTGTGCAGTGAGATGGAAGATGGGGACGACGAGGAGTCTAGACTAGTACAGGGATTCCCTAGCGAGGAGACTTATTTGATTGTTTTCAATGTTGGGACAGCAATTTTTGGGGAGCACTATACTCTGGAGAATGATAGATGGGGCCCACCATACACTGGAACATTCCAAAGGTGGACATCAGACACTGGAGCATCATTTACAGGGCCCATTATACACTAGAGCATTAGAAATGGGGCCCATTATGTTTGGAGCATTATTTGGGCCCATAAGACAGTGGAGCTTCATCCATGGGGACCAACATATACTGTAGCATTATGTGGAGCTCATCATATACTGTTTCAAACATTATATGGGACCAATGATTCTGTATGGAGAAATAGATGGGCCTCGTCATGAGATGTAAAAAGTGAGGTATTTTTCATTGTACTATACCGCTATTTCTCTGCCGTATCGGAGCATGATGAGTTGTGGTATGTGTTAAAGGGGCGCTCTTTCGCTCAGGGCACATGAAAACCTGGAGCCAGCCCTCCCCCCCCACAACTTTAGCCAAATAACCCGCATTTTTCAGTGCGTAACTTGTATTATGAAGTTAATTAAGGTTGACAAGCTTAAGTAAGAAGAATTGATGCTTTTGGCATTCAAATGGGCACTGTAGGTGTGTTTCCTGTCCTCCTCTCACTGCCGACTTTTATTCCCCATTGACTTACATTGGGTTTCGTGTTTCGGGACGACCCCGACTTTTCCCTATAATCGGACGATCTTGCTCGACCCGACTTTTGGAAAAGTCGGGTTTCACGAAACGAAACTCGACCCTAAAAAACCAAAAGTCGCTCAACTCTAGTGGTGACGTGTTTCTATTATACTTTTCCTCTGTTCTGCTCCTGGTTGTGGTTTACAAATACTGAGGTAAAAAACTCACCAAATACCGAACATGTGCACGTGGCCTTACGGCTCATTCAGACTTCAGTTTTTCACGTACAGGGTCTGTCCGTATAGTCTATGGGGCTTATTTTTGTGCATTGGCACCAAAATGTAGGAACATATCTGAATTTGATGGAATGCAAGTCTCTGGGTCATGTAAAAAAATAAATAAATAACAAAAATCGGACAGTACTCAGATGTCAGCTGCGTGTGGTCCATTTTTTAGAGACTTAGCCTTCAGGAATGAATGAGCCTTAGGGTATGTGCACATGTTGCAGATTCTGCTGCGGTTCTGCATTATTTTCAATGTAAAATAGAAACTGCTGTGCACATGCTGATTTTTCTGCGGGTTTGAATCCGCAGCATGTCAATTCTTTGTGCAGATTCTGCTGCGTTTTTACACCTCTTCCATTATAGGAATCCGCAGGTGTAAAAACACAGGGGAAATCCGCACAAAAACTGCAAAAAATCCGCAGTAAATCTGCACTCGTTTTACCTGCGGATTTAGTAAAATCTGCAGCAGAACCCGCAACTTGTGCACATACCCTAAGGGTGTGTGCACGCGCTGCAGATTTTGCTGTGGATCCGCAGCGTTTCTGGCCAGAATCTGCTGCGTTGCACAGTACCATTTACTCTATGTAAAATGGAAACCGCAGTGCAAATGCTGCGGAATTTTCCGCGCGGTTTCAAATCCGCAGAAAGAAATGACATGTCATTCTTTTCTGCAGATTCTGCTGCGGTTTACCATCTCCTTCATTGTAGAGGTGATAAACCGCAGGGCAAACCCACAGCCTAAGGCCGGTTTCACATTTGCGCTTTATAGCGCAGCGACGGCCTGAGCACGGCCGCCGCTAAGCCCCGCCCCCTCCCGGCTCCCTGCCCGCCCCATCCCGTCATCGCCGCCTACTAGCGCACATGGACGCTTGCGATCTGCGCACCCTATCTTTAGCATAGGGTGCGCAGATCGTGCGCTGGCCATGCACTAGCAGGATTTTGTTGTGCGCTGCGCACTTTTGAAGGTGCGCTGTGCGCGCCGAAATGCAACATGCTGCGTTCGGCGCACATGGGCGCACCTTCAAAAGTGCGCAGCGCATGGCAAAATCCTGCCAGCGCACGGCCAGCGCATGATCTGCGCACCCTATGCTAAAGACAGGGTGCGCAGATCGCAAGCGTCCATGTGCGCTAGTAGGCGGCGATGACCGGAAGGGGCGGGCAGGGAGCCGGGAGGGAGCGGGGCTTAGCGGCGGCCGTGCTCAGGCCGTCGCTGCGCTATAAAGCGCAAATGTGAAACCGGCCTAATCCGCAGGTAAACCGCAGTCTTTTGACCTGAAATTTACCTGCGGATTTCTACAAATCCGCAGCTCCAAAAAAATAAGTGTGCATATAGCCTCAGGCCTAGATATAGCCAAGGTATTAGGCCGGGGTCACACTGGCGAGGAATACGGCCGAGTGAGAGGCGCTAAAAGCACGCATTAGACACGGACCAATGATTCTCTATGGGGTACCTCGCACCAGGCGTATAGTTCTCCTCAGTATCCTACGCTCCGTGCCAATTGCAGCATGCTGCGATTGTCAGCGTACTACGCCCGTAATACGCCAATGCAAGTCTATGGGTGCGCAAAAAATACGGATTACACACGGACCACACGTGTGACTTGTGAGAAATACGCACCCGGTGTCTTTTAGCAAAGCCGGCAATTCAGTGCGCTATACAGTAAACTCACACTGACAGGTTTAATAAAGAAAGAATAGATATATACACATAGAATACATATATATATCTATATATATATGCATTCTATGTGTCTATATCTATTCTTTGGTTTGTGTTATTAAACCTGTCATAGGGCTCCATTATATGTCCATTTTGCAAGCCTGCGAGAAAATCTCGCCATACGGATTACATACGGATGCTGACATGCGCAGAATACGCGACCACACCTTGATTACGGATGACATACGGAGCACTGTTTAGGGGCCATTCATCCGTATTACACATGTAATATACTGACCGTATTTTGCGTCAGTTAGTGTGACTCCGGCCTTACATTATAAATCTGGTGTAAAAAGCGTTGAGAAGTCCCAGAAGCGAGGTCAGGCTGTGGCTTTGTGACTTTTGGCAGTCTCATGAGTGGGCGCTGTTGGGTTGGGATGGGGGTCTGGTAACTCCCGCTCCTTAAATTAATGCCATGCAGCAGAATTCCTTGTGCCACAAGGATATGGCCCTTTATGGTGCACACACTGAGTATTTGGTGAGTTTTTACCTCAGGGTGCTGCCATCAGCCAGTGAGAAGGAAGGCTTCGCCTGCTGGCAGCAGAGCGGTTACATCTGGGCTGAGCTCCCATGAGAAGGTGGCGCCAGGTGAGAGCAGGAATGTGACTAGTGCAGTTTGTGAGGAGGGTGGGGTCAGGTGCAGGCAAATCATCGACTCAACCAACAAGAATGAGCTATTTACCTGCTGGAAAGGTGGTTTCGGCTTCATTTCCTCCTGCCTGCCACATACAGGGACTGCTGCGCTGTCAGGGGAGACATGCCCTGCTAGAGACTAAGATTCCTAGTCTTCGCCTTGTGAGGACGACTTCTACACAATGAAGAAGAATAGCTCCATGCAGGGAACTCTCAACAAGCTCTTTGGGAAGAAGAACGCAAATGCCAACTCTCTGTACGCCGATAACCCGCCATGGATGCTGCCCCAGAGGGCGTCTGTGGACCACAATGGTGAGTAGCAGCCGCCGCCATTGTTTTCTCTCGCCTTATTAGTCCTGGCTGAATGCAGATCATCCTCACAAATCTGTTCATTAGCTGGGGATTACAACAGCTCGCTGTAGAACTAGAACTCCCAGCATGTTTCACAGCAGCTGGAGAGCCACCGACCACCCAGTCTGCCCAGTGTACTTGTAACCCTTTCTTGTCAGGAAAGCTTGATTTGCCGAGGGTTATTGGTGTTTTACGGCAGTCTTCTAGTTTTTATTGAAAATAAAGCATATTTGAAGCCTTTTCGATGATTTCCAGTTGTCGAGAAAAGGTGGCGTACCTTCACGGTCACCTGTGGATCGATGTCTGCAGCGTACTGAACATAGACATCGATGTTCTGTAATTATTAACATGAATCTGTATTGTACCCGTATAATGGAGAATGTCGTCTTATTACATGGCGGGGGATACCTGGGGCCGCCAGTATGTTCTGCGTTTAGATAAAGGGTGAGGACGGCCAACCTTTGCCCCAGGTGAAGGAAAGCCTTGGCTCGTAGCATTGCTGTTCAGAACACACACGTGTCGTATGAATATATTTCTTCCTCTTCATCCCCATATGACATTGCCCCAATGGCGTACAGCCATCTGTAGTCCAATAAATCCATTTGTTTTCACAGATGTTGACTTTTTTTGCATGAGATCGGAGGAGCAGGATCTAGGAGAAGTCACGTCATCCTGTCACTTGTGAGACTCTTCTTACTGTTTATGCCAACTTTTTTTTAAAGGGGTTGCTCAAGAGTTTAAGAAACAAAGTATTTTTCTTTTTTAATATATATTATTTTTTTTTTTTCGGGAAGCGATGGCATCATGTATGTTCATACATTTATGGTGCGTCGGCAAACTGCGACTAATGAACACACAAACTCCACTATTGCTGTAAACATTAAATGCACAAGGTACTTTGAGTTTTTGATCAAAGAGCGCAGAAGCCATCCGACCGTGTCAGTGTACCTCATTACTATGCATGGTCCCTGTTAATAGATTAATGAAATGGATAAATAGATTTTCATGGATCCTGCTGCAGAGTCAGCACAAATGATGCAAATAGAATACTTGCTGCAAATCTTCAGGCCCTTTACATTGCAGGTTGGTAGAATATTATTCTATCTTTGATCACCTTTCCTTAACGAGGTGTGGGCCTAATTTATGGGACCCCCAATATTAGCCAAAACATTGAATAGACAGCAATGAATGCTAGCCCCTTCTGTCAGCTGATTGGTGGTGATCCAAGGGGATTGATCCTAACAGTGAGCACCCATTAAGCCCATCATTAGGGCTTGTGCAGACAAGCATATCTTCGGTCCTAGTGCAATCTCCCTAAACATCGGATGACATCTGAGTGCAGTGCGATTTTTATTTTTTTCCACAAACTTTTTTTTATTGGATCACATTGAACAGTGTGTGATTAGCATAATTGGCCCAATTCTCTTGGAGCAGAGAAAATATGGTCGTGTGAGCCTAACCTAGAGTATTCTAGCTTCTTGGTGCCATACATTTGAGAGAAGTGGACCAGCATGCCCAATGTGTTTCAATTGAAACACCCACGACATTCTAAAAAATCACCAAGCTAGTGGACATGTTAACATATAAACTGGAATAGGCCTTTGCAATGGTCGATCAATGAGTGATCGTTGAAGGATCCAGTTCCCACATTAGCTAGATTAAGGAGCCAACAAGCTTCGCAGTCTATTCAGCTGTGTTCCAGACATGGAACACACATGCCATCAACAGATGTTTATAAATCCCCCTTTTATTTGACTTCCATAACTTATTTTGACGTGTTTGCTACAGTACAATGCTACATGCCACTAGAAATATTTTGGCTGATATGTCAAAACATTGTTATGGAAGGCAGTTGACTAATGACTCCTGCCACATGCCAGTGCACAGCAGATCATGTCGCCTAGTTATAGCGCTTTGAGATAAAATTGCTTGCGGTGAGTAAACCGTATTCATTTGAATATAATGTGGACAAATGAGGTGAGTATGGTATTTAAACAAACCTTTATCCTATGACATCAGCCAGAATATGTGGAATGTCCTAAATGACTGACCTCTTGCATTTGCACACTAATGTCTGACTAATGATGACTATCGAATATTGCATCATTGCTGGAGGAATGGGCTTCACACAGTTCTGTTTGCTCCTGTATTATGTGGTCAACAATCAGCCTAAGGGAATATCAAAGAATACCTACAAACTTGGTATAAAGCCTCAATGAAATGAATTGAACCATATAGCGGTAGGAATGCCGCCCAACTTTGATTTGATACAGCCCTTTGTATTTATATAGTTTTAAGTAACCTACGTGCCGTCTTCTGTGACGCATATGCTTAGTCTTGTGACGTTGAGAACATGCTTAGTCAGTCAAAAGTTTGTAGATTTTGTTAATCCGGGGCCGTGTGAATATGTGGTTAGGTGAGGTAGGATATGTATAGTGTTCACAAACATGTAAAACAATGGGTTAATCATTTACCTCCCAACTATGATCTTGGGACTTGTTTATATAACCACTTCTTTACCATCGATGTTATAGTCACGTGCAATCTGATGAAGCTCATATTTTACCTTCTCACGTGTGTAGTTTGTAATTAATGACCATTTTGTGCCTGCCGTAACAGAAACCTGCTCTTCGTGCACAGATTCCGGCAGGGCTCATGCTTTATATACTGTAGCTAATCTGAAGAAGCAGAGCTTCAGTGAATGATCAGTAGCCGGATCGTGCAATGTGATACATCTCGCTTCTGATAATAATAAATAATAATCTTTATTTTTATATAGCGCTAACATATTCCGCAGCGCTTTACAGTTTGCACCCATTATCATCACTGTCCCCAATGGGGCTCACAATCTAAATTCCTTATCAGTATGTCTTTGGAATGTGGGAGGAAACCCACGCAAGCACGGGGAGAACATACAAACTCCTTGCAAATGTTGTCCTTGGTGGGATTCGAACCCAGGACCCCAAGCTAACCACTGAGCCACCGTGCTGGTAACTGGGACTCCTTTATAGGCCCTCTATAACTTGCTTCCATTGTGTATTTTACTGCTTCCTAATAGAGCAGGGCTCAAAAATGGACGGGTAGTCTAGACAGAAAATCAATATCATGTGAACATTACACACAGGTGCTGATTCTCATAACTTGTATGCTTAGAACAGGGCATGGGAATATTGTAGGGAAGGTCTCTCCTACCTTGTAACTTACCTGAACAGATCTCCTCAGGTGCACGTTACACATTACTCCATAGCAGAGGAAAGCCTGGCAAGAAGTAGCTTAGTCTATAGTCAAGGGTTAAGCTGCTCATACATATTTGATAGCTGGCAGCTAAAATTCCTGACATCCCCTGATTCTGTGTCTCATATCTGTTTTGCGCTGCATCACTCTATTGTAGAGATATTCACAGTTATCTTTGGAGTGCAGTACTGTATGTGAAATCTCTGCATACAGACCAACTGCACATTGCTTCACCACTCTCTCTGGGGGTGTGCGCTTTCACCCCTCTCTCCCAGATTATATTAATCACAGCTTAGCAGTGTCTGGTAGTTGGGGGCATGCACTTCCACCCTAGAGAAGAATGTGAAGACATGCGCAGTAGGTCTGTAAGCAGAGATTTCACATACTTGATTTCAGAGATATTAACATTTTTGATTATGGAGGGAAGTGATGCAATGCAAGAGAGGAAAGAAGCAGTAGAATAGGTGCAACTCAAGGATGTTTACAAGGTCCTTAACTCCAGTTCTTTGACCAAGTGATGGATCTTTAATCCCTTCCGCCACAGGTTGGGAGCTGGTGTAGGGAGAGGGCTTACAAACTGAGTTTGTTCTTATTGGCAGATAATGGCTGCATATTGCAGACAGGATCTGCCTCTAACAGCTGGTGTTAGAGTGGATAACCTATGAAAAGCAGCTGTCATTCTCTGAAAGCAGCATTTGCAGTGCACCGGTATGGTGTGTGCATTATTCTATGCACCCATCAGCCACCCTGTGATGTGAATGTGCGATGCCGATGGACTGCTTTGGCATCTGTGTCTGCAAAAGACCCATCCCACCCATGCCTGCCATCATAGAGCTCTGTTAAAACCCAGCCTAGCTAGTAAAAGACAGCAATATAATGTGATTTGCACTTTGTGTACAAGTTATTTTTCTTTTGCTTTTGGAAGCACAGTCCTGAGCTAGCCAGGATCGCAGGAGTGTGATGTTAGCCTGGCCACCTCTCTCATGCCCTGCTGTGCTGCCTCATACAGTAACATCGGAAGCGCACAGTTCAGTCTAGTGGCACCACAAAACTGCTTGTCTGAACTGTGACTCAAGCCCCCTGAACATCAACCCCAGCAATCGGCAAGTTGGCAATTCCATTCTACAGCTTTAAATTGTCTTTGTTGTCGTAGTTGCTAAGTGCTTACATTTTTCAATAATGCCACTAATGATCGTGGAATATTTAGGTGGGAAGGAATTTTACAAACTGACTTGTCGCAATGATGTCATCCTTTTACAATGCACGCTCAATTCAGTGATCACTTTAGAACAGGGGTGGGTAACTTAATTTTCCTCTGGGTGCCGAACAAATAGGCAGAAATGTATTCTGCTTATTAACTTTTAAGTACAACTAGCATCCAACCTAATATTAATAATAAATAATAAAATTAATTAATAAAGTCTGCTGACACCCCACTATATATTGTAGGAGTGTCCACATAGCCCTCCTATATACAGACATGTCCCACACTCTAAATGATGGAGGAAGGAGCTGGTGGCTCACCCCTCCATCATTATATTCACCACTGTTTGCATCCTGACGCTACAGCAAGCAAGGAGCGAGAGGCACAGTGTTTTCATCCATTTGGCTGTATGTCTGACCTGGAACAACCAGAGGGTTGGATGTGGCCTGCGGACTGCACTTTGCCTAGGTCTAGTTAAGAAGGATCCATTTCTTTTTTACAAATATTTCTAGAGGCAGACTGTATGTTTAAAGAGCACCAGACAGCTGATAAATGCTGCCCAAATGGTGTATCAGACCCTAGTTGCATTGTTATATCCATGTGTGTCTGACTTTACAACACTGCGGCCACGCAGAAGACTAGCCGGACAGGCGGATACCCGGCGGCTCACCCTGTCCAACCCCCTTGTGTCACTGCTTTCTCCCTATACACGCATGTAAGAAGAGGCCCAACGCTTTTTTTTTTTTTTTTTTCCCCTGAAATGTCAGTGTTTTGAATCATATAGTTGGTTGAGATTATACAATCAGTGTTTGATACATGCTGGTTCTGGCTGCACATTTCAGCTGACAGTTTCCCTCAAGGCTATGTGCACACGCTGCGGATTCTGCTGCGGTTCCGCAGCGTTTTTGGCCCTGCGGATCCGCAGCAGTTCTGCAGACATGGTACAGTACCATATCCTATGGGTTTTCAAAACCGCTGTGCCCACGCTTCGTTTTTTCAGCGCGGCTTACAATCCGCAGCATGTCCATTCTTTCTGCGGATTCCGCAGCGGTTTGGCACCTGTTCCAATGTCCAGGTGTCAAACCGCAGGTCACGTTACCTGCGGCTCTGCACGGAAAAACCCGCAGGTGAATCCGCAGCGTGTGCACATAGCCTTATAAGGACTGGATTTTGTATACCTGGGACTGAATGAAAAACCTAAGCTAAACTCCATATAATATACCATAGGATAGGGCCAGAGGGTGCAGCTGAAACTCTACCCACCATGATGGTCAATTGCCACACTGTTTTGTGTCCCAGTTCTGCAGCCATTGGCTAGCCGTGGGTGGACATAGATTCGGAAGTGCTCATATCCTTGGGATGCATTTCACATGTTTCAACCAGGGTGCATGGATGTTTTTTTTCCCCCTTATTAAAGCAGCAAACCCAACTTGGAACACAGCCTTACAGGGACTTTATCTTCAGCACTTTGCCACCTAATCTGAGCGTAACAATGTACAGGCCATAACATTTTTGTACACTAAATAGGCTGAAATCTCTAACAGTATAGCAGATTTAAAAAGGACAAAAAAATGGCATACGCATGTGACCGGGAATAAAATAAGACCTGTCATCGGGTCAAAAGTAGCCAGTTGTTAAAGAGGTTGTCCGGGCTTTCTATATACTGTGTGTGTACCTAGGATGCAGAATAGTGACAGTATGTATATACCCCCTGTCAGCATTCTGCATGGTGTCCTAGGTATCACACCTATCCTTATGAGCAGCTGTCTCCTGATTCTGGAATAACTCGGGTGATCGGAATAACCAGTCCAATCAGCTGCTACCAGAGACAAGACTGCCTGCATTGAATAGTGGAGAAATTAAAAAGCTGAAAGCTTTCTCCACTGTTAACCCCTTAAGCCCCAAGGGTGGTTTGCACGTTCATGACCAGGCCAATTTTTACAATTCTGACCACTGTCCCTTTATGAGGTAATAACTCTGAAACACTTCCATGGTTCCCGGTGATTCTGACATTGTTTTCTCGTGACATATTGTACTTCATGTTAGTGGTAAAATTTCATTCAAATAACTTGTGTTTATTTGTGAAAAAAACGGAAATTTGGCGAAAATTTTGAAAATTTCGCAATTTTCCAACTTTGAATTTATATGCCCTTTAAATCACAGAGATACAGCACACAAAAAACTTCATAAGTAACATTTCCCACAAGTTTACTTTACATAAGCACAATTTTGGAACCAAAAATTTTTTTTGTTAGGAAGTTATAAGGGTTAAAAATTGACCAGTGATATTTCACTTTTGCAACACCATTTTATTTTTACGGGCCACATCACATTTGAAGATACTTTAAGGGGTCTGTATGATAGAAAATACCCAAAAGTGACACCATTCTAAAAACTGCACCCCTTAAGGTGCTCAAAACCACATTCAAAAAGTTTATTAACCCTTTAGGTGCGTCACAGGAATTTTTTGAATATTTAAAAAAAAAAAAATGAACATTTAACTTTTTTTCACAAAAAAAACACTTCAGGTTCAATTTTTTTTATTTTACCAAGGGTAACAGGAGAAATTGGACTGCAAAATTTATTGTGCAATTTGTCCTGAGTACGCTGATACCTGATATGTGGGGGGGAACCACTGTTTCGGCGCATGGCTGAGCTCAGAAGGGAAGGAGCGCCGTTTGACTTTTTCAATGCAAAATTGGCTGGAATTCAGATCAGACGCCATGTCACGTTTGGAGAGCCCCTGATGTACCTAAACAGTGGAAACCCCCCACAAGTGACCCCATTTTGGAAATTAGACCCCCCAAGGAACTTATCTAGATATGTGGTGAGAACTTTGAACCCACAAGGGCTTCACAGAAGTTTATACCGTACAGCGGTACAATTAAAAAATCATATTTTTTCCACAAAAATGATCTTTTCACCCCCAATTCTTATTTTTCCAAGGGTAACAGGACCCTAAAAGTTATTGTGCAATTTGTCCTGAGTATGCTGATACCCGATATGTGGGGGTAGACCACTATTTGGGCGCATGGCAGAGCTCTGAAGGGAAGCAGCGCCATTTGACGTTATTGGCTGGAATTGAGATCGGACATCATGTCGCGTTTGGAAAGCCCCTGATGTACCAAAACAGTGTAAACCCCCCCACAAATGACACCATTTTGGAAACTAGACCCCCCCCAAGGAACTTATCTAGATGTGTGGTGAGCACTTTGACCCCTCCAGTGCTTCACAGAAGTTTATAACGCCCGGGCATGAAAATAAAAAAATCGTATTTTTTCCATAAACATGATCTTTTAGACACCTATTTTTATTTTCCCAAGGGTACCAGGAGAAATTGGACCCCAAAAGTTGTTTTGCAATTTGTCCTGAGTAGGCTGATACCCCATATGTGGGGGTAAAACACTGTTTGGGTGCATGGCAGAGCTTGGAAGGGAAGGACCACCATTTGACTTTTTCAACTCAGAATTGGCTGGAATTGAGATCAGACGCCATGTTGCATTTGGAGAGCCCCTGATGTGCCCAAACAGTGGAAACCCCCAATTCTAACTCCAACCTAGCACCAACACACCCCTAACCCTAATCTCAGCCCTAGCCCTGGGCCTAACCCTAATGGGGAAAATGGAAATAAATACATTTTCTTTTAATTTTATTATTTTTCCCTAAGGCTGGTTTCACATTTGCGTTTTTTAGCGCTGGAAAAAAACGCATACCTGCGCATGCGTTTTTCCCCTATATTTAACATGGGTGCGCATACCTGCGCGCTGGTAAGCGCATGTATGCGATTTTCATGCGCTGCGTTTTTTTGGGGTGTGCGTTTGGATTTTCCAGACGCAGCATGTTGCATTTTTTGGCCCTGCAAAAAAGCGCATGCGCACATATGCGCACGTTTTGCGCTAAAAATGGCCATTATAGCCTATGGATGCGCATACATGCGCACTGGCATGCTCATGTATGCGTTTTTTTGCACATGCGTTTTTTTTTTTTTAACCATGGAATTTAGGGGTTTAGGGTTAGGGTTAGGGTCAGGGTTAGGGTTAAGTTTGGTTAAGGGTCAGGGTCAGGGTTAGGGTTGGGGTTAGGGTCAGGGTTAGGGTTAAGTATGGTTTGGTTAAGGGTCAGGGTCAGGGTTGGGGTTAGGGTCAGGGTTAGGGTTAAGTATGGTTTGGTTAAGGGTTAGGGTCAGGGTTAGGGTTAAGTTTGGTTTGGTTAAGAGTTAGGGTCAGGGTTAGGGTTGGGGTTAGGGTCAGGGTTAGGGTTAAGTATGGTTTGGTTAAGGGTTAGGGTCAGGGTTAGGGTTAAGTATGGTTTGGTTAAGGGTCAGGGTTAGGGTTAAGTATGGTTTGGTTAAGGGTTAGGGTCAGGGTTAGGGTTAGGGTCAGGGTTAGGGTTAAGTATGGTTTGGTTAAGGGTTAGGGTCAGGGTTAGGGTTAGTTAGGGTTTAGGGTTTGGGTTAGGGTTAAGTATGGTTTGGTTAAGGGTTAGGGTCAGGGTTAGGGTCAGGGTTAGGGTTAGGGTCAGGGTTAGGGTTAGTAAAGTCATTGTTTGGGTTAGTGTGAGGGGCCAACTAATGTTGGGAAAAAAAACGCAAACGCGGTAAAAACGCACTAAAAACGCATAAAAACGCTGCGTTTTTTTCATGCATGCTCATAAAAATGCTTGAAAAAAAACGCAGCAGTTGTATGCTTTTGTATGCGTTTTTTCAATGCGTTTTTTTGCGGGAAAAACGCGCTGCAAAAAAAAGCAAGTGTGAAACTAGCCTTAATAAGGGGGTGATAACGGGGGGTTTGATTTACTATTTATGGCGGTTTTTATGTTTGGCAGCTGTCACACGCTAAAAGATGCTTTTTATTGTAAAAATAGTTTTTGCATCACCACATATTGAGAGCTATAATTTTTTCCGTATTTTGACCCACCGAGTCATGTGAGGTCATATTTTTTTGCGGGACGAGTTGACGTTTTTATTGGTATCATTTTCGGGCACGTGACATTTTTTGATCGCTTTTTATTCTGATTTTTGGGACGCAGAATGAACAAAAACCAGAGTTTCATGAATTTCTTTTGGGGGGGGTGCGTTTACACCGTTCCGCGTGCGATAAAATTGATAAAGCCCTTTTATTCTTCGGGTCAGTACGGTTACAGTGATACTTCATTTAGGTCTTTTATGTTTTGTCGGTTTTATGCAATGAAAACTATTTTATATAAATTATTTTTGCATCACTTTATTCTGTGAGCTATAACTTTTTTTTATTTTTTCGCTGATGATGCTGTATGGCGGCTCGTTTTTTGCGGGACAAGCTGACGTTTTCAGCGGTACCATGGATATTTATATGCTTTTTGATCGTGCGTTATTGCACTTTTTGTTCGGCGGTATGATAATAAATCATTATTTTTTGCTTTGTTTTTTATTTTTATTTTTTAAGGGGTTCGCTAAAGGGGTAAACTAATGGGACAGTTTTATAGGGCAAGTCGTTACGGACGTGGCGATACCAAATATGTGTACTTTTATTATTTGATTTTATTTCCAAATAATGAATTTATTGGGGAAATATTTTTTTTTTCTAATTTATTTAGCTTTTTTTTTTTTTTTTTTTTTTTAAACTTTATTACATTGTCCCAGGTGGGACATCACTGTCCTGTGACAGGACGCTGATCTGTCACATCACAGATCACTGTGACAGATCAGCAGACTTCCTCATGCCTGCGCTTTGCAGGCACTGTGGACGCTGGCTCCCTGCAGGCCCCAGAAGGTCCCCGTCGCCATCTTGGATTTGGGGGCCTGCAGGGAAGGAGCCCCCCGCAACAGCGCTGCACATTGCGCTGCCGTGGGGGGCTCAGGGAAGCACGGAGGGAGCCCCCTTCCTGCCGATGCTTCCCTTTAACTCCCGGTACACCGCGATCGTGTTTGATCGTGGTGTGCAAGGGGTTAACGTGTCGGGGGCGGTCCGTGACCGCCCCTGATACATTGTGCCGGGTGTCAGCTGTGATAATCAGCTGACACCCGGCAGCTATCAGCGGCGCTCACCACGTGGGCGCTGCTGATTGCTATGACGTACTATCCCGTCCCTGGGGATTAAGTCCCAGGGCACATGGACGGGATAGTACGTCTCATGGCAGAAAGGGGGTTAAAGCTCAAGAAAGTCAGAAGTTCCTGCCAGGACTTTTGGGTCACATGACAGCCTCATGTGACTAGATGCGAACACACAGTTTCCTCCCTGAAACTCCAGGAAGGAAAAGACTTCTTCACAGGTGAGTATAAGGTGCTGTGTGTGTCTCTCCATCACCAGAAAAAATATCCTGGAGATATGGGGTTAATCTGCAGGCTAATAGTGTTCTTACCCTGCCTGGTGCAGTGATGGGTCATTCGTGAACAATCCGGGAACAAAGAGTCGTCTCCCTGCTATTTACGATGGGAGCCGGCACCCCAGGGAGAGCCTCTACATTTTTTTTGAATGGCTTTCCCTGGGCGTAAAATTCTGCTGTTTGGCGGATGTAACTCACCCCAATCATCAAATTAATTGGCTAACAGCAAGTAGGCGGAATTCTATCTGTTGGTGGGCGGTGTTTCAGGTGCATGAACACCAGCTTAAATGTGTTCATCAGTTGTGAACACACATTTAATAGGATCCATTTAGGATCCAAAAGAGCTGGCTTTTTGGAGAGTGGAGTAAGATCACCAAAAAGAACCAGGCTGCCCATCACTAGAGTGATGACTGAGGTCAGCACAGGGACAGATTACTCATTGGTTTGAGGTCATCCTGAAATTAATTTAAAAAAAAAATAAATAAATAATCCATATGAAAATGGCAGTGGCTGGGCCATAGCTATTGATGATCCGATAGCGGCTGGTGCCATTTTTTTTTTTTTTTAAACAAATTACAGGATAACCTCAAATTCCAATATATATAATTCACAGCATTTCATACATCTCATTATGCAAACTAGGGAGCAGGTCAGAAGCCATACATATAAATAAGCACAGCATCAAGACCCCCCCCCCCCCCCAGTCCGCCCTGAAGCACAAGCATATTAACTCAAAACTGAAAATAAGGATTAAACAGCCACAAGATGGATTTCATCAACCACAGTATCGATGTAATCAGTATAACGGTGCTGACCTGACACTGTCTGGAGGTTACTGTACACAATCCTGCTGACAGGTTCCCTTTAGTGGAAAAGCTGATCAAAACTGCACTGTGTGGCCTGTTCTATCTTTTGTAACATATAAGGCCCAACATCTCCAATAGCCTGTCATAGCGAAGAGGCTGAGGCTGTGTGCACACGGTGCGTTTTTTTTTATGCATTTTGCAGCGTTCTTTCCACGTGGCATTGGTCCAAAAAAGCTAAGAAATCCTTTATGCCACCAAAGTCAATAAGACCCTATTTTTGACCCACCAACTGCACAGGGATAAAGTGCACTAAAAACGCTGCAGGCTTTCTGCAAGCAAATACTAAACATGCGCACATACTCTGAAGATCATATGTAACTGAAATCCACATACAAAAATTGTTAGTAATAATAGTTAATGATCAAAATCTAGTATTCTGACTTCAGTTGGGGTGAGATATATATTTTTTTTTTTTACCTATATTATGCTTGTGTGATACTTGCCTTAGGTTGATTTTTTTTTTTTTTTTTTCCTTATTGAACCTGATAAGCTTTGTAACTATCCATGTAGTAGCTAAAAGGCAGGCATGTTCTACTGCTGCCATGGATTTGGTTTCTCCTTGCTCTCATTAGCTCTTAATTCCCTTTGTGTTTATGTTGTGGCTTGACATCTTAGTGACTCAGCTGGATTGTACATGTGCAGGTGTCTGCACATTCTAATCTAAAGTATCATCTGAGCGTCAGGATACAAAATGGCTCGTGTTGCAACATTGAGATTGTTGGGGTGTTTTTTTTTTTTTTTTTTTTTACTTAATCGCACCAGCGTTTAAGGCAAAACATAGATTGAAGATTTAACCACAGACGCTTTGGAGAATTGTGAATAGTCTGTGTCTCAGATTCACTCCAAGTGATCGACAGGTTTCTGCTACGTGTGTACATAAGGGGAGACCTGTCGATCAACTATAGCAGTGAGGGGAGAGGCCGGCCTTAAAGTTGTTTTCTTTGAAACACTGCAGCATTAGGCTAGGGTCACACAAGCATATATTCTCTCACCCAAGAGAATGTGATCAGTGTGATTTGATCCAATTCTATCAGATGAGAAGGAGAAAAACTGTCTCCATTGTCTGTCTGTGGAAAACAGACTGCACTCAATGTCATCTGAGTGCAGTCCGACACTTTCCACGGACTCTTTGACATGCATATCGAAGCGAATTCCAAACATCTGATCAAACTTAACCCCTTTAGGACCGGGG
Source organism: Dendrobates tinctorius (assembly GCF_039654945.1). Classification (NCBI taxonomy): domain Eukaryota; kingdom Metazoa; phylum Chordata; class Amphibia; order Anura; family Dendrobatidae; genus Dendrobates; species Dendrobates tinctorius. The sequence goes on along the minus strand of NW_027361766.1, from coordinate 16,140,931 downwards.
TTATTTTCGTTTTTGCGTTTGTTTTTCGCTCCCTTTCTTCCCAGAGCCATAACTTTTTTTTATTTTTCCGTCAATATGGCCATGTGAGGGCTTATTTTTTGTGGAACGAGTTGTACTTTTGAACAACACAATTGATTTTACCATGTCGTGTACTACAAAATGGGGGAAAAAAATTCAAGTGCGGTGAAATTGCAAAAAAAAGTGCAATCCCACACTTGTTTTTTGCTTGGCTTTTTTGCTAGGTTAACTAAATGCTAAAACTGACCCACCATTATGATTCGCCAGGTCATTACGAGTTCATAGACACCAAACATGTCTAGGTTCTTTTTATTCGGACTCCCATGACAGCACCACGAGAGAGGGGATCCGCCCTTCAGGAACAGGAAACCTACAGATACAAAAGGGAGGCACCTCTCCCACGCATCAGTTGGTTTCCTGTTCCTAAGGGGACGGGATCCTACAGACAGATCCCAGGCCGGCCGGTGCAGGTAGCAAGGGGGTCTCCTACCTCGGCCTGGTGCGGAGCTCCTGGAGGACGCCACGGTAGCCCAGGATGGGTGGCACGGCAGTGGCGTGTGCAGCAGGGAGCGGCGTCCGGAGGGTGTCTCCGTAAAAGAAGCCGCTGCCGGTATGTATGCCCCCTGGGGGCTCCCAGCTCCGGCGGCACGGTGGCGGGGGGGCCGGCGCGTGCAGGGTGCTGAGGTCGGGGAGCGCTGCATACTGGAGCGCCCCGGCGTCCCACGTGACTTCCGGTCACATCAGAGTCGTGATGTCAGGGGGCGGAGCCTGGGGGCGCTTCTGGGTCGGCGGCACCACTGCGCAGGCATGAGGACCCAAGATGGCGGCGCCCATCGTAGAGACGCCGGTAAGCGCCGGTTCACCTGCCAGGAGCGGCGCCAGCTGGGGAGGGGGGCACTACTAGGGGGAGGGCACGCAGGAGGAAATCTGCTGTCCGGAGGAGGGGTATATAGGCTGGACCCTAGATGGGTGCCATGCCTTGGCCACATTATTGTACGCAGTAATGGAGAGCGATCAGGAGCAGCAGAAGCAGCAGCGACAATCATCACTGCCGCCCCTGGATCACCTTCGGCAGGTCAAACAAAAGAAGAGAGTCCCGTGACAGTAAGGAAGCGTGCAGGACGAAGTGACCAATCCAGTCATAAAGGCTCCTCTAGGCGGACAGGAGCGTCGACTGAGAAAAATCCCCCTCATTCTCCGGTACTTAATTATGGCACTGGTAAGTGATCTTCGTGAATGTTCACTCAGTGACGGGGCCTCCTTCTATGTTTTATTCTAGGGGAAGAAAGCTACGAGTAAAACCAAACACAGGGAATGTGCACTCTGTGCACGCCCATTACCAGACTCATGTCCCAAAAGGTTGTGTCCCCCCTCTATCCAGCAGACAGTGGCGGAGGAGTCGCCCGTGGTAGCTGCGAGTTTAAGGGACATATAGTCAGGGCAGAGATGAAGGAAACCCTAAAATCCCTGTCCCAACCAGAAAGCTTAAGGGGTGGGGACCCTGTGGAGTCTGATTCCTCAGCAGAATGGAGGAGAAGTAAGGGCTCCCATGTTTCATCTCCCTCGTCCTCCTCAGAAGAGGACTCTGGTCAGTTTTGTCTGCCGCTTGACCGAGTAGACAAGCTAGTAAAAGCAGTCAGAGGGACAATGGAAGTGGAGGAGCCTAAGCCTCAGTTATCCATGCAGGATGTCATGCAGGGGGGCTAGAGCAGATGAAGAGAAGAGTCTTCCCGTTGAACGAAAAAATTCAGGATCTGATCCGCAGAGAGTGGAAAAAAGCAGATAAAAGAGGGTCGCTACCACCAGCCCTCAAGCGTAGATACCCCTTCTATGATCCGACGGTGAACACTTGGGACAAGGCCCCCAAATTAGATGCGGCAATTGCGAAGGCGTCAAAAAAATCCTCACTACTCTTTGAGGACATGGGGTCCCTTAAAGATCCTTTAGATAGGAAGGCAGATACCTTCCTTAAAAGTACCTGGGAGATGGCAGCCGGTTCCTTAAGACCAGCAGTAGCATCAACATGCACGGCCAGGTCCATGATGGTCTGGTTGGACCAGTTAGTCGCAGTTAAAACAGGGAACGTCTAGACAGACAATTCTTGGGGCCCTACCAATAATCCAGGAGGGTGCAGCCTTCCTAGCGGATGCCTCGGCTGATGCAGTAAGAATGGCCGCCAGGGCAGCAGGACTCTCTAATGTGGCTTGTAGAGCCCTGTGGCTAAAGTGCTGGCAGGGAGGCATTCAATCCAGAGCGAAACTCTGTACTATCCCGTGTGAGGGGTAATATTTGTTCGGAGCAGTCCTGGATGAACTGCTTGAGAAAGCCGGGGACGATAAGAAAAAATTTCCAAATCTTTGGTCTGCATCCTACCGACATCCATTTAATAGGAGATTCGGTCAGGGGAGAAGGTGCAATCCTTCACCTAATAGAGACCGTCCCAGATGGGAGGATAGAAGAAGAGGAGGTACGGGCTTCATGTTCAGGCGCTCGTGGAGAGAACGAAAGAGACCGAATCAATGACTAGCAATTCCCGTGGAGGGTAGACTGTCATCCTCCCAGCATGGTTACAGATCACCAATAGTGACTGGGTGCGGAATGTAATATCCACCGGGCTCAGGTTGAATTTCAGTCATGTTCCACCGTATACCTTTAAACCAACTCCCTTAAGATCTTCACCCCTCAAACAAGCTGCTTTAGAAGCGGAGGTGTTGAGCCTGTGCCTGAAAAACGTCCTGGAATCTGAGAGAGGTAGAGGTTTCTACTCTCCCTTATTCCTAATCCAAAAACTGGATAAAACATTTAGAAGGATTATTAATTTACGTTTCCTTAATGAATTTTTGGTTAATCACACCTTTAAAATGGAATCCATCAATTCAACAATAAAAATGCTGTTTGAAGGGTGTTTATGGCAGTCGTGGACTTGAAAGACGCGTACTATCATGTACCTAGCCATGCAGATTTCCAGCAGTTCCTTAGAGTGGCGGTTTCAATAGACGGTATAGTCAGTCATTATCAGTATAGAGCCCTTCCCTTTGGTGTCTCAGCAGCGCCCCGGGTATTTATGAAGATAGCGGCCGAAGTTATGGCTCATTTGCGGGAAGTTGATATCTTAATTGTCCCATACTTAGATGATTTTTTGATTGTGGGAAATTCAGCGGCCATTGTCTATCCCAGATAGAGAAAGCTAAGTCCAGATTAGAGAACCTCGGATGGATAATAAATTACGAGAAATCCCGATTTCAGCCCTTAAGGGTCCAGAAGTTTCTAGGCTTACTGTTAAATTCAGAAACTCAGCAGTGTCTGTTACCATTAGATAAATTACAACATCTACAGCAGCAGGTTCATTACGTACCTACAGGGCCATCATGTGAGGATACTCTCTCGGTAACCAGGTAGCAGTAGCCTATGTCAACCACCAAGGTGGAACTCACTCCGACGCCCTGATGCGGATAACGGAACGTCTCCTTCAGACAGCCGAGAAAAATTTTCGATCTTTAACTGCGCTCCACATCAGGGGAAAAGACAACATGAAGGTAGACTTTCTAAGCCACAGGGCCCTATAGCAAGGAGAATGGGCTTTAAACACTGATATTTACAACCAGATTGTCCGAAAGTGGGGTTAACCGAAGGTAGACCTCTTTGCCACCAGAGAAAACGGGAAAGAAAAATCGTTCTGCTCTCTGAATCCCAGGGAAAATCCACTGGCAGTGGACGCCCTCCTGTTAAGATGTGACTTCTCTCAAGCATATGCCTTTCCGCCATTAAACCTCCTACCTCTGGTAGTAAGGAAGGTCAGGGAAGATCGGGCAAGGGTCATATTAATTATCCCCTTCTGGCCCAGGAGGACCTGGTTCGCATGGTTAAGCACCATGTCTGTATGCGATCCCTGGGTACTGCCGAACCTTCCGGATCTCCACTACCAGGGGCCAGTCAGCCACCTACAGGTAGTGGGACTCCATTTGACGGCGTGGTGTTTGAGAGGACACTATTAAAGGATAGAGGGTTCTCCAAAAATTTAATTGATACCCTCCTGGAAAAGCAGAAAACAAACTACCACAAATATCTACTCTAGAATCTGGAGGCGATTCCTGTCCAGCTTTCAGTTTGTCAGGGACGGAATTCCCACAAAACAAATTCTGGGGGTCTCGAATTGGGTCTCTCCACAAGTACATTAAAAGTACAGGTTTCAGCCTTAGGGGCCCTGTTTGCATGTGATATTGCCAACAACTATTGGGTAGCGAGGTTCATCAAAGCAGCGGCTAGTTCAAAGCAGCTGACATGTCCCGGCTTTGATACGGGCTCAGCGATGGAGCCCTCATCAAAGCAGGGGAGAAGTCCAATGACGGACTGTGTCCGTCATTGGACATTAAGGGGTTAAGCATACTGCAATGTTTTTATTTTTTTTTCTTCTTTCCTCTCAGATCTGCTCTCTCCAAGGGGAAAAAAAAATCAGACACTTGAACATTCCCATAGAATAGCATTTGATATATCGCACTTGGACTGAACATATGGTCATGTGCATGAGCCCTTACAGAGTATGGCCTACCTGTTTGCAATCCTGCAGCCAGGATCTGATTCATGCTGCTAGTTTTGGTAACATGAATTGAGCAACAGGTTCCCTTTAAGAACTCTATTAAAACCTTTTCCAAGTCACCACCTGACAGCACACCTGGAGGACGTCCTTCTCATCCGCAGTGGGACAGGAAACCACGAGAGTTTAAAGGGCTCCTCCCCTTACCATCCCACAGTGTCTTTCCTGTCCCACTGCGGATAGGAACGACGAGAGGAAGATCCAGCCGTTCCACGCAGAAGGTCAGGATCGGGGGGGCACAGCCTCTCCCTTCCTACCTGGAAGCTCTGCAGGCTGAAACCCGGCACAGGGTCCCTCAGCTCCTCCAATGTAGCACTGCTCCTGGAGTAGGGGTCGCTTCCTCCCAACGGAGGCTCTTGACCCCGGACGCCACTGCCACCACCGATGGAGGTACCGGGGCCGCCTCTACGGACACCACACGCCTGCAAGCGGACCCCGGCAGAGGATCGCCGCACCTCTCCCCCCGTCCCGCTGCCCCGAGGTGCTGTACAGCCTGGGACCAGAGCGTGCTACTTCCGCCCATACCAGGGACAGGGCGCGCGCGTCATCCAGGACAGGCGGGACTTCCGGGCCGGACGCACTTCCGGACGTCACTTCCGGTCGCGTCACCGAGCCCGGACGTCCCTTCCGGCCGCGGCGTTCAAAACGACAGCCCAGCATTCAGGAAGGGCCGGCACCATCTCTGAGGGGGCAGACTTTGGCGGTGGAGTGGATCGGCAGCGCGGCAGGGAGAGCGGTATGCTGGGCCCTGCAGTGTAAGAACCGGATACCACCTCCGGACCACTAACACGTTCTGGGGTCTCCGCAGGCGGCCACAGGGAACCTTATCTATTTAAAGATGGAGGACCAGGCGAAGACGGAGACAGGCACGGAGAGCCAGGGTCACGTGAGTAGCCTCATATGAGGTTATGGCAGGGCCCCAGTAAGACAGACCCCATAGAACACGTACTTTGTGTTCCAGGGGGGAACCTCCACCTCAGAAAGGAAGAAGGAGAAGAAATGTCCAGTCTGCTCTAAGAAGCTAAAGGACACATGGCAAAAAACCCTCTGCGACGCATGTACAAAGCGTATAATGGGGGAAGAACAGGCTACACATGTCGAACATGAGGGCAATGATTAGAGAGGAAGTACAGGCCTCGGTATCCGGAGCCATGTCCCAAGTCCCGCAGACGAACCCTCAGGCATCCAGAAAGAGGCAGAGGGAGTCAGGCACGTCTTCTGAGGACATCCTGTCCGAATCAGGCGCAGAGGAGGATTTGGAGATCAGAGAGCACCCGGAGAGGGGAAAAAAGTACCTCTTTGCATCCGGCGATACGGACGAACTATTAGGGGCAGTCTGCCAGACTATGCAGATAGAGGAACCCCCGACTACCCTCTCAATACAAGATGAGATGTTCGGGGGGCTGCGCTCCCAGACCTCAATGGTCTTCCCAGTAAATGCCCATTTACGGGCCATGATATTGGATGAATGGGAGGAAGCCGAGAAAAAATTGTCTATTCCCCGAGACTTTAGGCTTCGCCTGCCGTTTGACCCAGAAGAGGTCAAGGTCTGGGAAGAGGTCCCTAAAATCGATATCCCAGTGGCAAGGGTATCAAAAAAGACAGCCATTCCGTTCGAGGACTCCTCAAGTTTAAAGGAGCCCCTAGATCGGAAGGCAGACCGGCTCTTGAAAAGAGCCTGGGAAAGTTCAGCGGCAGTCATAAAGACAAATATAGCCGTGACATCAGTTGCACGCTCCATGCATCTATGGATAGACGATTTAGAGGAGCATTTATCAGATAGAACTCCAAGGGAAACTATTCTAAAATCCCTTCCCTTGCTAAAATTAGCCACGGGGTTTTTGGCTGACGCCTCAGCAGAGTCCGTTAGATTTACGGCCAGAACCCAATCATTGTCCAACACAGCCAGAAGAGCTATCTGGCTTAAAAGTTGGTCGGGTGACATGCAGTCAAAGAATAAGCTGTGCTCAATTCCCTTCTCGGGAGGTAGAGTCTTCGGACCTGTGCTTGACGATATCTTAGAAAAGGCGTCAGATGAAAAAAAGGGGTTCCCTGAAGAAAAACATAAAAGGTATCAGCCCTTTCGTAGACCCCGTTACAGCCAGAGAACGGACTACAGAGGGAAGGGGAAGTCAGGTCGATGGAGCTACCCCAAAGGGGGTGAGGGTAGAAATGGGAGCAGAGATACCATCTTCTCCGGCCCAGGGTCTAGCTCCCGGAAGAAATGACGCCACCAATGTAGGGGGGCGACTGATCAGGTTCAGGAAAGAATGGCGAGAGGTTACCACCAGCCCCTGGGTACTGCAAGTATTTTCTCAGGGATACAAGATAGAATTCGATTCCCTACCCTCAAACAGGTTCCTAGTAACCAGCTCTCGACTTGGTCCGGCCTCCCCCATGTGGTTAGATATCCAGGACCTCCTAGAGATGGAGGCAATCATACCAGTTCCCACGCAAGAAGAGGGAAGGGGACACTACTCGAGCCTCTTCGCGATAAAAAAACCATCAGGGGAGACCAGGACCATAATAAATCTCAAACCCTTAAACAAGTGGGTATCATACAAACGCTTCAAGATGGAATCAATAAGATCCACGATTCCACTCCTGGGAGAAGCGGTGGTAATGTGCACGTTAGATCTAAAAAGCGCATATTACCATGTCCCCATCCATCCAGACCACCAAAAATACCTCAGGTTCGCGGTCGAGAAGGAGGGCAGGGTTCACCACTACCAGTTTCGCTGTCTCCCCTTTGGCCTAGCATCAGCCCCAAGAGTTTTCACGAAGGTAATGGTAGAAGTCGTGGCCTACCTAAGAGCCCAAAACATCACGGTGGTCCCGTACTTAGACCGACTTCCTGATCGTAGCAGACTCGGCAGCCCAGCTCAGTCGACTGTCAATCCTCAATCGCCACACTGCAAAGGTTGGGTTAGATAATAAACTGGTCAAAATCAGATCTTGTACCCAAGCCCAGAATAAAATTTTTAGGGGTCATGCTAGATTCGGAAAGAAGAATGTCCTATCTTCCAGAAGAAAAACAGACCAGCATACCAAAAAAGATCCGTCAGTTCTCAAAGAACCGGGTGTCGATCAGAGACGCAATGAGGATTCTGGGGCTGATAACGTCGTGTATCTCCTGTGTCAGGTGGAGTCAGTTCCACTCCCGCAGACTACAACAAGCAGTCCTAGCATCCTGGGACAGAAGACAGGGCTCACTAGACAGGAAGATAGTTAATTCCCCAGGTCAGAAGGTCGCTGCTGTGGTGGACCATCCCGAGAAACCTAAAAACCGGTGTCTCATGGATTCAGTCCCCAGAGATCGTAGTAACCACGGACGCAAGTCTATATGGCTGGGGAGGGCATATCGGAGGAGAGTACTATCAGGGGCGATGGAGTCGGGAGGACAGCAACAGGTCCTCCAACTTCAGAGAGCTACTGGCCGTCTGTAAGGTACTACTCGCTGCTTGGCCTCGGGTGAAAAACAAGCATGTCAAAATATTTTCGGACAATATCATGACAGTAGCCTTTCCCCGCCATCAGGGTAGACCGAAACACCCGGCACTACAGGGCTTGGCGGAGCAGATCTTCAGATGGGCGGAAAGAGAGGTCCTCTCTGTCTCAGCAGTACATCTGGAGGGCACCAGCAACCAGGTAGCGGACTTTCTCAGCAGAAGAATAATAACCGCAACGGACTGGGAACTCAACGAAGAAGTGTTCAGCAGCCTGTGCGATCGCTGGGGACAACCAGAGGTAGATCTGTTTGCGGACAAGGGGAATGCAAAGGTCAAAGCCTTCTACTCCCTAAACCTGGCAGGAAACCCGATAGGGATAGATGCTCTATCGCAGTCCTGGAACAGGGGTCTACTGTACGCTTTCCCGCCTCTAGCTCTCATTCCAAGGGTCCTCAGGAAGATCTGCGAGGACAGAGCCAGGGTCATACTGGTGGTTCCCTATTGGCCAAAAAGAAGCTGGTTTCCTCTACTCAGAAAGATATCACGGGAAGATCCCATTCTTCTGCCGAAAAGAGAAGACCTTCTTCACCAGGGTCCGGTCTTCCACAAGAGGCCAGAAGCCCTCAAGCTATCAGCCTGGATCCTGAGCGGCAGGTCCTAAGAACAAAGGGTCTATCGGATGAAGTTATATCCACTCTAAAAGCAAGTAGGAAGCCCGTAACGGCAGCGATATATAACAAAATTTGGAAAAAATTTTGCAGCTTTTGTGGAGAGGCGACAGTCGATACTGACCGACCCCAGATCCCGAAGATCCTTGACTTCTTACAGGCAGGGTTCAAGAAGGGCCTCAGACCCAGCACTAGGGTGACCGCAAAAAATCGATGTCGGAATTTTGTCCGTCTGGACCCCACAAAACGATTCCCCTTTCCAGATATTGAGAGAGCCAAAATTTGAGCTCGATCAAACGACGTTAACCCGTGCCACTCGTCGCTCAAAGTTTGAAAAAAATCCAAATTGAGGTATTTTAAGATTTAGGTATTTTGCATAGTCTGTTAGACTATAAAGAATGTGACAACAACATTGCAGAAATAGCCCTGACCAAATTTTCGAACCATTTGTGGTATTTGAATGCAGAGTTGGTGGGATTATCGTTTTTTGATCCCACCATTACAGACGATGAAAAGTTAATGGCTAATAAATTGCTCAGTAACACAGATGAACCATCAGAGCATGCTAGGGTTATAAATCCAAAAGTTAGGAAAGAAAAATTAAAAGAGGTAGGAAGTAACCGACTTTAACGACCTTCTGACAAAAGATGAAGAACAAAAGCAATATGTCCTGCAAGTTGTAAGCAAATGCCGAGCATTATATTCTGACGTTTCAAAAACTAATTTAACAAAAGCTCTAGAATAGATTAGATAACTATGTAAAATTATCAACTCATGTAGGTTAGTGTGCTCTGATGGTTCATCTGTGCTACTGAGCAATTTATTAGCCATTAACATTTCATTGTCTGTAATGGTGGGATCAAAAAACGATAATCCCACCAACTCTGCATTCAAATACCACAAATGGTTCGAAAATTTGGTCAGGGCTATTTCTGCAATGTTGTTGTCACATTCTTTATAGTCTAACAGACTATGCAAAATACCTAAATCTTAAAATACCTCAATTTGGATTTTTTCAAACTTTGAGCGACGAGCGGCACGGGTTAACATCGTTTGATCGAGCTCAAATTTTGGCGCTCTCAATATCTGGAAAGGGGAATCGTTTTGTGGGGTCCAGACGAACAAGATTCTGACATTTTTTTTTTTTCCCCCCCATATGAGATCCGGTCACCCTACCCAGCACCCTGAGAGTGCAGATTTCGGCCTTAAGCGTGTTCTATGACACAACCCTATCGGCTCACCCCTGGATAGCCTGGTTTTCAAGGGCCGTGCAGAGACTTAAGCCCTTGATAAGAAGGACCGTTCCTCCTTGGGACCTTAACCTAGTCCTTAACGCGCTATGTAGACAGCCATACCAGCTAGGGGTAGAAATAACTATCGGTAACCTCTCTCTGAAGACAGCATTTTTAGTGGCAGTTACGTCAGCCAAAAGATTGGGGGAACTTCAGGCCCTATCGGTTCAAGATCCCTACTTACAAATATTCGACGACCGGTTAGTCCTAAAACTCGACCCGGCTTTTCTCCCCAAGGTGATCTCAGACTCGAACATGAATCAGGAGGTAGTGCTCCCCTCATTTTGTCAGTTTCCTAAAAATAGCAAGGAGAGAGCTTACCATAACCTGGATGTCAGGGAAACAGTGCTCAGGTACCTGGACGCAACCAGGCCCTGGAGGCAGGATAGTAACCTCTTTGTCCAGTTTAGAGGCCCTAATAAGGGTAAAAAGGCATCAAAATCCACAATAGCAAGGTGGATTAAATCCGTTATTAGCACAACGTATAGAGCACAGGGTCAGAGCCCCCCGGGGAGTCTTAGAGCCCACTCAACTAGGGCCATGGCCACATCATGGCAGAGAGGGGTGGAGCCTCGGCAGAACAAATCTGCAGAGCCGCATCTTGGGCCAGTCTCAGTACGTTCTCTAAACACTATAAGTTAGACGTGGCCTCCGCACAATTGGCATTTGGGAGAAAGGTACTCCACGTGGTAGTCCCACCCTAAGACCAATATTCTTTGGTACTACTCCAGGTGTGCTGTCAGGTGGTGACCTGGAAAACGGTAATTAGACCTACCGGTAATTGTGTTTCCAGGAATCCGTCCTGACAGCACTATTAGTTCCCTCCCCGACAAACGCATCCATGCAATTGTGATGTAACATGTGTATGGAGAATGTTGGTTTAAATAAAATTTTTTGTTTGAATCCATCCAGAGGTGTTATTTTGTGAAATCACTGTGGGATGGTAAGGGGAGGAGCCCTTTAAACGCTCGTGGTTTCCTGTCCCACTGCGGATGAGAAGGACGTCCTCCAGGTGTGCTGTCAGGATGGATTCCTGGAAACACAATTACCGGTAGGTCTAATTACCGTTTTTATGCATGCATTTATATTTGATATTTGTTCTAAAGTAGGGATATTGCTTGGATGCACGTCCCTTCTACATTAACCCCTTAACCACCCTTGGGAGTATGCATGTTAATTCCCAGGCCAATTTTTACAATTCTGACCACTGTCCCTTTATGAGGTAATAACTCTGGAACGCTTAGATGGATCCTGGTGATTCTGACATTGTTTTCTCGTGACATATTGTACTTCATGTTAGTGGTAAAATTTCATTCATATAACTTGCGTTTATTTGTGAAAAAAATGGAAGTTTGGCGAAAATTTTGTAATTTTCCAACTTTGAATTTTTATGCTCTTAAATCAGAGATATGGCATTCAAAAAAACTTGTTACATTTCCCACATGTTGACTTTACATCAGCACAATTTGGGAACCAAAAATTTTTTTGTTAGGAAGTTATAAGGGTTAAAAGTTGACCAGCGATTTCTCATTTTTACAACACCATTTTATTTCTACAGACCACATCACATTTGAAGCCCCTTTGAGGGGTCTATATGATACAAAATACCCAAAAGTGACACCATTCTAAAAACTGCACCCCTCAAGGTGCTCAAAACCACATTCAAGAAGTTTATTAACCCTTCAGGTGCTTCACAGGAATTTTTTGAATGTTTAAAAAAAAAAAATAAAAATGAACATTTAACTTTTTTTCACAAAAAAAATTACTTCAGGTTCAATTTTTTTATTTTACCAAGGGTATCAGGAGAAATTGGACTGGAAAAGTTATTTTTCAATTTGTCCTGAGTACGCCGATACCTGATATGTGGAGAGAACCACTGTTTGGGCGCATGGCAGAGCTCGGAAGGGAAGGAGCGCCGTTTGACTTTTTCACTGCAAATTTGGCTGGAATTCAGATTGGACGCCATGCCACGTTTGGAGAGCCCCTGATGTGCCTAAACAGTGGAAACCCCCCACATGTGACCCCATTTAGGAAACTAGACCACCCAAGGGACTTATCTAGATATGTGGTAAGCATTTTGAACCCCCAAGGGCTTCACAGAAGTTTATAACGTACAGCCGTACAATTAAAAAAAAATCATTTTTTCCACAAAAATGATCTTCTCACCCCCAATTTTTATTTTCCCAAGAGTAACAGGACCCCAAAAGTTATTGTGCAATTTCTCCTGAGTACGCTGATACCCCATATATGGGGGTAAACCACTATTTGGGCAGATGTTAGAGCTCGGAAGGGAAGCAGCGCCATTTAACTTTTTTGTCTGGAATTGAGATCGGAAGCCATGTCGTGTTTGAAAAGCCCCTGATGTGCCAAAACAGTGGAAACCCCCCAATTCTAACTCCAGCCCTAACCCTAGCTCTAATGGGAAAATGGAAATAAATGATTTTTTATTTTCCCTAACTAAGGGTGTGATAAAGGGGATTTCATTTATTATATATGGATGGTTTTTGTTTTTGGCAGCTGTCATACGCTAAAAGACGCTTTTTATTGTAAAAATAGTTTTTGCATCACCACATATTGAGAGCTATAATTTTTCCGTATTTTGACCCACCGAGTCATGTGAGGTCTTATTTTTGGTGGGACGAGTTGACGTTTTTATTTGCACCATTTTCGGGCACGTGACATTCTTTGATCGCTTTTTATTCCGATTTTTGGGACGCAGAATGAACAAAAACCAGCGTTTCATGAATTTCTTTTGGGGGGTGCGTTTATACCATTCCGCATGCGGTAAAATTGTTAAAGCGGTTTTATTCTTCGGGTCAGTACGGTTACAGCGATACCTCATTTGTTTTTTTTATGTTTTGGCACTTTTATGCAATGAAAACCATTTTATATAAAAAATAATTATTTTTGCATCGCTTTATTCTGCGAGCTATAACTTTTTTATGTTTTCGCTGATGCTGTATGGCAGCTCATTTTTTGCGGGACAAGATGACGTTTTCAGCGGTACCATGGATATTTATATGCGTCTTTTTGATCGCGCGTTATTGCACTTTTTGTTCGGCGGTATGATGATTTATTTTTTGCTTCGTTTTTTATTTTTTAAGGGGTTCGCTAAAGGGGTTAACTAATGAAAGTTTTATAGGGTGGGTCATTACAGATGCGGCGATACCAAATATGTGTACTTTTTATTTTTTTTGTTTTATTTTCAAAAAATGAATACTAGGGAATTTAAATTTTTTTTTTTTTTTTTTTTTTTTTTTTTTTTTTTTTTTTTTCTTCCCCCCCCTTAATGACCGGAGGTTTTTCGCATTCGTTTTTCGCTCCCCTTCTTTCCAGAGCCATAACTTTTTTTTATTTTTTTTTCCGTCTATATGGCCATGTGAGGGCTTATTTTTTGCGGGACAAGTTGTACTTTTAAATGACACCGTTGGTTTTACCATGTCGTGTACTCGAAAACGGGAAAAAAATTCCAAGTGTGGTGGAATTGCAAAAAAAGTGCAATTCCACACTTGTTTTTAGCTTGGCTTTTTTGCTAGGTTCACCAGATGCTAAATCTGACCTGCCATTATGATTCTCCAGGTCATTACGAGTTCATAGACACCAAACATGTCTATGTCCTCTTTTATCTAAGTGATGAAAAAAAAATTCCAAAATTTGCTAAAAAAAAAAAAATTTGCGCAATTTTCCGAGACCCGTAGCATCTCCATTTTTCATGATCTGGGGTCGGGTGAGGGCTTTTTTTTTCCGTGCCGGGCTGACGTTTTTAATGATACCACACTTGTGCAGATATGTTCTTTTGATCGCCCGTTATTGCATTTTAATACAATGTCTTGGCGATCAAAAAAGCGTAATTCTGGCGTTTTGAATTTTTTCTCGCTATGCCGTTTAGCGATTGGGTTAATGCTTTTTTTTTTTTTTTTTTTTTTTTATTGATCGGGCGATTCTGAACGCGGCGATACTTAATGTGTATGTGGGATTTTTTTTTTTTTTACTATTTTGATTGGGGCGAAAGGGGGGGTGATTTGAACTTTTAGGTTTTTTATTTTTAAACTTTTTTTTTTTTTTTACTTTTGGCATGCTTAAATAACCTCCATAGGAGGCTATAAGCATGCGCAACCCGATCAGCTCTGCTCCATATGGGCGATGAGCAGATCGCCCATATGTAGCAAATTTACTCCTGTGCTTTCAGCGCTGACCACCGGGTGGCGCTGAAAGCCATATGCCAGTAACCACCATACAGGTCTCATAGAGACCTCTGGTTGTCCAGGCAACATCACGCCAACCCCCGATAACATGACGGGGGTCGGCGATGAGGTCATTTCCTATTGCGGGCACATGTTAGCTGTTCATAACAGCTGACATGTCCTGGCTTTGATGCGGGCTCAGCGTCGGAGCCCTCATCAAAGCAGGGGATATGTCTAATGACGGACTGTCAGTCATTGGACATTAAGGGGTTAATTATTTTTACACTTTATTTATTTTTTTCTTTATTATAATGTCCCATGGGGGACATCACTCTCCTGTGACAGATCAGCGATCTGTCACAGGCACTGCTGCAGGCTTCCTCATGCCTGCGCTCTGCAGGCAGTGATGAAGCCAGCTCCCTGCAGGCCCCCGAAGGTCCCCGTCGCCATATTGGATCCGGGGACCTGCATGGAAGGCGACCCCCCCCCCCCCCCCCCCCCTCCCGCAGCGGCGCTGCACATTGCGCTGCTGTGGGGGTCGCAGGGAAGCACGGAGGGAGCCCCCTCCCTGCCGATGCTTCCTTTAACCCCCGCTACACTGCAATCTTGTTTTGATCGCGGTGTGTCAGGGGTTAACATGTCGGGGGCGGTCCGTGACCACCCCTGACACATTGTGCCAGGTGTCTCTAGAATTTCTAGAATTTCAATTTTCAAATGCTCTATTGGGGAATTGTGAGTTAAAGACAAACCCTCAGTCTGTATTCCCATACAGCGGTCATTCTGTGGTTTTAAATAGAAGCTGCTCTGTGTTTCTGCGGTCTTTATATTATTCCCCTGCACAATCACTTACTCTTGCAGGGAAATGGTGTCTTTGCCTTAACATTAAATTATTGTGCAAGGAAGAGACTGCAGTGGCACAAGGCTGCTGCAGTTTAAAACTACAGCATGTAAACGCATCCTTAAAGGGGTATTCCCATCTGCAAGATCCTATCCCAATATGTAGTAGGAGTAATAATGTTAGCAAATACCTCCAATTGAAAATGTAGGATAGTTTTTCTAATTTGCTAAGTCTTTCCCCATGTGCAGGCATTGCAGGACTTTGCGTATCCATGGTTACGACCACTAGCAACTAGCTAATTGTCACTGTCAGTGGTCGTAACCATGGATACCTAAAATATATGTAAGGTGTACACTATCCGAGTGAAGACTGGCCCAGAACTCCACAATCACAGCATCTTATATGTAATCAAACTTGGACTTTTGATACCAGCCTGACTGTCCAAGAACTCTTGCGGGGGAGTAATAACAAAGGCATTCCTCCCAAATTTTGAAGAATGGAAAGAGGTACAAAGGTTGCTGTGCGCTGCACGTGCCGTGGCAAATTTTAGGCCACGCCCCAACCACACCAATTTTACCACTAGTCACACCCATGTCCACGCCCAACCGCACCCATTTAGCACTACTGATCACACTGACTGGTACTGAGGGCACAGTGGCTTGTACTGTGGGCATACTGACAGGTACTGAGGAAGAGAGAACAGTGAGGGGAAGAGAACAGAGATGGGAAGATTCTGTAAAGATACTATAGCAGCCTGGCTCCCATGGTAATGCCCACCTGAGCCTCCCGGTGCAGGACATATCATGATCCGCTCACATGGCCGGCATCCCTGATTCCAAGGTGATCCCGCTGTCCGTGCTGTCAGAGGAGGACATGGTGATGGATCTGAAGCATTCCCTGAAGTGCGTCCATGGTTCCATCACAATTTCCTCATGAAATTGCCTCATTTCCGGTCAGCTTCCAGCACATAACTTCCGGTGGAACGTCATGTGCGAGTTTTAAAGTGCTCCTCAGGGCTCCGCCATGTACTGTCTGTGGGAAAAGCCTGCTTTGTACACCTTGCACACACGTGGCTCGGCTCCATACACCTTGCACACGTGGCTCTGCTACATCCACACTGTAAACCCCTCCTGACCCCACACAGAAACTTTACCTCATCCAGCCATGACAACCAGCACAGCAGAGTCCTGCAGAGTGCAGATACCGGAGGCCCCTGATCATGTGACCCCTGACTCCTCCCCCTCCTGTGACCTTATCACAGGTCCTGTCCGCACAGCCACAGATCAGCCCAGCCATATCATTGCAGGCTGCAGTGGGTCTCTGGGACGGCGAGGATGGGGTCGTTGCATGGGGGACGTGGCGGCTCAGTTCAGTGCTGGAAAAATAGCATCCTGGGCAGGACACGGGTGGGGGGGGATAAAAAAAAAAACAGGACTGTCCCGTGAGAATCGGGACGGTTGGGAGCTATGCATAGGGGCTGTTTACACCAGAAAACACACAATACTTTCAAAAGCCTGAAAAATTTAGATTTGACATTTTCACACCATTCTCAACCAGTACTGATAAAATGGGCTGGCTAATTATCAATTACTTTTAATGTGAGAAATCTTACTCTGTGGTTCTGGGTTCCTTGTAAAACCAACTTGCTCTTAAAATGTCCTATCAAAAAGGAGACAAATGTGTTATGTGGTTCATTTTTGGGGACACTTCAGCGAGTGGGGCCTGTCAGAGCCATTGCCTTACTGGCTGCTGCACTATTGACGTCACTCAAGTGCCATAGCCGAAGCCAGACACTTGAATTAGCATCGAGACTCACCGGTGGACTCGTGGAAGATGAGTAAAGCACAGTTTGTTCCTTAATAATGGCCTGTAGTTATGGAATAACTTTTAATGAAGAGGTGCATCCTGTTTTTTTTTTAAATGCTTGTATTTGCGTCTAAGTATTATTGCAGTATGGTTTTCATTAAAAAAAAAAATGTATCTATTTCTTTTTCAAGCACTTTCTTTTTCTGCACATTCATCTTTGCTGTCATCAGTGGTCATAAATCTGCTGTAACTCCAAAAAGACACTGAGTTGCAAATTCCCTGTCAGATCACCATAACACACTGACTGAACGCCTTTCGTAGCTATCAAAAGACAGTGTACCACAGGCTTTAGAAAGCAAGTAGTGCAGGAAAAAAAATAGGTCCCTGATGGGGTCATCTCAAAGTATCAAGCACATGACTGCTTTGTGGCCAGGGCAAGTTTTAAACAGAGGGGCCCTGGGCAGAAGTTTAAAATGGGGCCCCAAATGCTCACATATTGCACCATTGTGAGCAGGTTGCGGGATGCAGTGACAGACAGGAGGCAGAGCAAGGGTTAACAATTTAACTTAACAGGGGAATACTCCACGCAGGGAGGCAAACAGTTAAATGGAGGACAAAAACAGTTTGGATGCAAAAAGATGTGCACAGTCAATGCAAAACAGGGGTAAAGATGGTGGCAGTTCGGGTTAGATCAACTTAGCTGTCAGTCTTCTTCCAGACCGTGGCAATTACGGAGTAGGTGATGACACCAACAACGGCTGGTGCGGTGCTGGTACAGGAAGGTTCAGCTGGCAACGGTGGTCCGTCTTCTGGTGACAGTGGTCGGTCTTCAGTACCTTCCGTTGAGCCCCTAGTCCATATGCTGCGGTGGCTGACAAGGGTGCGGGACACAGTTCTGTATGAGCCCAATGTGGCTTGGCAATATACACTGGCAGAATCAGGGCGCAAGTGTCTGTCCCGTACCAGATTTCTCTCTTTGCGGCACGTGCGCTCTACTCACGGTCACGAAGCACATGGCACCTCGCTCTCCGCCAGCTACCGGGCGCGCTGCACTTCTGTCGGTGCTGCCTGTTCCCACCAAGACTGAAGCACCGACAACAGCTGGCGCGAGGTTCCTCCAACGGAGTCCTGCAGACCATGGTCTGACGACGAGGGCAGCAGCAAACCGTCCTGAACTTTGCCCTGACTCTTAGGCTGGTGTGTGACGCTTGGCTGAACAGGGCTCCCGGCTTTTTCCTTATTACTGCGGCGGGCTCTGGCAGCGTCCCGGCATCAGATCGGCCGCGTGTCGTTGCAGCCTGACTGCGCACCCTCCCCCCCAGAGCCCGCTGTGCACCCACCTTACCTCTGTCACCGTGCCCCCCAGCTTCCAGGTCAGAGGTCCAGTCCTTTTTGTCTTCCCCCGGGAAACAAGGGATGCAGCCTCAACAGTTCCAGACCCAGCTCCGCACAGATACCCACAGCCAGGCCTTCCTCCTTACACCATCACGCAGAAACCTTTTGGTTGTATTTACATGCACTGAGTTCAGGCTGTTAAATGAGCAAGATCGACAATAGTGAAGTCGTTTGATGCTTGTTTCCCGGCCTCTTTACACCGCCGAGGATGAATGACTGGCACAGAATGATGACTGGTACATCACTCTGTCCTTATACAGTATCTTATCAGCAGCACATCTGCAGTTTTCACCGGGCGATGTGCTGCTGAGAACAATGATTTTATTTTTCTGCATAAATAATCCAATCGCTCAATGAAGAGGCAGCACATTGCTTGTTTAGTATAATACATACCCCATAGTCCTCTATACAGTATGATACACACGCCATAGTGCTCCATACAATATACTATACACCCATAGTGCGCCACATAGTATAATGCAACTTATGGTACGCAATATAGTATAATTTGCCCCTTAGTCCTCCATATAGTATAATGCACTTCTTAGTCCTCTATGTAGTACAATGCACTCCCCATAGTATAATGTACCCTTATAGTCCTTATAGTATGAATGGGGGAAGAAGCGTCATCTGACTCTTTCTCCTCCATTATTGCTTTCAAATGTATAGGCATCTATGATGCTAATATAGTTGAATGTGGGGAGCGCGGCAGTGCCAGGGCAGGCCCCATGACTCATAGGCCCCATAGCGGATGTGTGGTGTGCCGATATTAGTGGCACACCACTGACTGGGGGCCCCTGGGAGAGCAGGGGCCCTAGGCTGCTGCCTAGTCTGCCTGCTCCTAACGCTGGCCCTTTGCAGCCCAATAGATCATCACACCGCCACCAGAAATCAGCTCCCACCTCATAGGCACCTTGCTGCATTGTAATTTGAATCTGATTTCATGCAGATTTTTTTTTTTTTTTTTTTTTTTTTGTATGTACAGACATTCGGTCCCAGAAGCAATGTGCTATGAACTAGGCAGTTTTTCGGGTTTTTTTTTTTTTTTTTTAAATCACAATTTGTATCTGGTTTCCTTTTTCCTCTTCTTTCTGCATTGAACACAGGGAGATTTTAACACTCCTATGGTTTGACTGTCTAAAAGCAATTCTTTATTCAATGCATTGTTCTGTGATGCTAGATTGAAATGCCTAATGGCAGATTCAGCACTGTAGGTGTTCCTACATACACCCATTATGAGGCATTCTTTTTGAGGCGTTGGCGACAGGCATTTTATATGAAACCTGAAAACTAGTGAATCCTCTGTAGCGGCCACACCTTTTATCATAAATTCTCTGCTGGTTAATTTCTCGCATGCATAACAAGATATCTGAAGCTTGTTTGCATGAAACGTGCAAGCTGTGTATACACAGGTTTTTAACCTCTTAGAAAACGATACTATTGCATCCTATATACAGTTGTTTGAAAAAGTGTTTGCCCCCTTCCTGATTTTCTATTCTTTTGCATGTTTGACACACTTAAATGTTCCAGATCACTAAGGAATGTAAATATTAGAAAACATAATACAATTTAAGCATAAAATGCAGTTTTGTTAAAAATCTGATTTTACTCGCATGACACTCCTCCCACTTTTCTGGACCAAAATTGGGACTTTTTTTTTTTTTTTTTGAGATGGATATGCGCCCTCAGGAATAAGTGTTTAACCCCTTCCTTCCTCAGTCAGTTTTTGTTTTGATCACCTGTGTAGCAGAAATGCTCACTTGCTATGAGCTCTGACCATGGGGCGGTGCTAATGGCAATCTGGGATAAATTAAGTTAATTTATATTCGTTTGAATTTCATGACCTCTTTTAGAAATTGTGATGATTTGTTCTACTATTTTAAAATCGCTTCCCACAAAAAGTAGTTCTTGGAAAGTATCTAAGAACTGCCACTTCTAAGAAAAATAGACCTTTATGGATGAAAACTTGTTGGCTACAGAAATAGGCTTTGGGAATATATAGTAAGAATTGGTTGGTATTGGCGGCAGCAC
Source organism: Dendrobates tinctorius (assembly GCF_039654945.1). Classification (NCBI taxonomy): domain Eukaryota; kingdom Metazoa; phylum Chordata; class Amphibia; order Anura; family Dendrobatidae; genus Dendrobates; species Dendrobates tinctorius. The sequence continues at coordinate 16,120,656 of NW_027361766.1, read as the reverse complement.
TGACCATGAAGGTTCAATCTTTCCATCCATCATGACAGAGCCCACTGCTCGTTGCTGCTATATATGAAATGGCTAGCTGATTAAACAAAATAAAAGTGGTGAATGAATGCAATCTTTGTTGGCTTCTCCACTCCAAGAATGTCCAGTTTGACTCTTTGGTGTTTACAGCTTGGGCTCCAGGGTGTGACAGCCTGGAATGTGCATACACTGCATTCCTTCCATCAGACCAGAAGATGCGCTTGGTCTCAAAGCTGCCAATAAGTGCTGACTTGACAATCCTTATCAGATGCATTGAACGTAAGTGTATGTATATTAGTACAGTACATATTGCAAACTTTTGTTTTGGTACAGCTATAGGAAAAAACTTCCCCCTTCCCAGTACTGCAGTGACACACATTGTGTACTTTCTTTTAGACATGATACGGCAGTTTTATGCAAGTTTGAGCCCGATTATTCATATATAATATGCCCATCGGTGACCCCCGTCACGTGATCACAGGTTACTGATGGGTTGGCATGACAACCAGAGGTCTCTTGCAGAGCTCTATGGTTGTCACTGCTTGATTGCTATTAGCGCCACCTGGTGGACAACGCTCATAGCAAGTCGGCAATTCTGCTACCTACAGGCAATCTGATCGTCTGTATGTAGCAAAGCCGATTGGGTTATGGCCGCTTCTAGTCTCCCATGGAGTCTATTAAAGCATGCCAAAAGTAAAAATTTTTGCAATTTCACCGCACTTGGAATTTTTTTTCCTGTTTTCCAGTACACTATATGTTAAAACCAATGTTGTCATTCAAAAGTACCGCTTGTGCCGCAAAAAACAAGCCCTCACATGGCCACATTGACGGAAAAATGAAAAACTATGGCTCTGGGAGATGCAGTACAGACCAAAAGTTTGGACACACCTTCTCATTCAAAGAGTTTTCTTTATTTTCATGACTATTAAAATTGTAGATTCACTCTGAAGGCATCAAAACTATGAATTAACTCATGTGGAATTATATAATTAACAAAAAAGTGAAAAAACTGAAAATATGCTTTGATTACTGCTTTGCACTCTCTTGGCATTTTCTTGGCGACCTTCAAGAGGTAGTCACCGGAAATGGTTTTCACTTCACAGGTGTGCCCTGTCAGGTTTAATAAGTGGGATTTCTTGCCTTATAAATGAGGTTGGGACCATCAGTTGTGTTGTGCAGAAGTATGGTGGATACACAGCTGATAGTCCTACTGAATAGACTGTTAGCTGCTTTTTTTCTTGCCATAATACAAATTCTAAGTAAAGAAAAATGAGTGGCCATCATTACTTTAAGAAATGAAGGTCAGTCAGTCTGAAAAATTGGGAAAACTTTGAAATTGTCCCCAAGTGCAGTGGCAAAAACCATCAAGCGCTACAAAGAAACTGGCTCTCATGAGGTCCACCCCAGGAAAGGAAGACCAAGAGTCACCTCTGCTGCGGAGGATAAGTTCATCTGAGTCACCAGCCTCAGAAATCGCAGGTTAACAGCAGCTCAGATTAGAGACCAGGTCAGTGCCACACAGAATTCTAGCAACAGACACATCTCTACAACAACTGATAAGGGGAGACTTTGTGCAGCAGGCCTTCATGGTAAAATAGCTGCTAGGAAACCACTGCTAAGGACAGGCAACAAGCAGAAGAGACTTGTTTGGGCTAAAGAACACAAGGAATGGACATTAGACCAGTGGAAATCTGTGCTTTGGTCTGAGTCCAAATTTGAGATCTTTGGTTCCAGCCACCGTGTCTTTGTGCGACGCAGAAAAGGTGAACGGATGGACTCTACATGCCTGGTTCCCACCTTGAAGCGTGGAGGAGAAGGTGTGATGGTGTGGGGGTGCTTTGCTGGTGACACTGTTGGGGATTTATTCAAAATCGAAGGCATACTGAACCAGCATGGCTACCACAGCATCTTGCAGCGGCATGCTATTCCATTTGGTTTGCATTTAGTTGGACCATTTATTTTTCAACAGGACAATGACCCCCAAACACACCTCCAGGCTGTGTAAGGGCTATTTGACCAAGAAGGAGAGTGATGGGGTGCTACGCCAGATCACCTGGCCTCCACAGTCACCAGACCTGAACCCAATCGAGATGGTTTGGGGTGAGCTGGACCGCAGAGTGAAGGCAAAAGAGCCAACAAGAGCTAAGCATCTCTGGGAACTCCTTCAAGACTGTTGGAAGACCATTTCCGGTGACTACCTCTTGAAGCTCATCAAGAGAATGCCAAGAGTGTGCAAAGCCATAATCAAAGCAAAAGGTGGCTACTTTGAAGAACCTAGAATATAAGACATATTTTCAGTTGTTTCATGCGTTTTTGTTAATTATATAATTCCACATGTGTTCATAGTTTTGATGCCTTCAGAGTGAATCTACAATTTTCATAGTCATGAAAATAAAGAAAACTCTTTGAATGAGAAGGTGTGTCCAAACTTTTGGTCTGTACTGTAGGGGAACGAAAACTCGAAAACAAAAATGTCTCCAGTCGTGTCGGGGTTAATGACAGGAATGTCCAGGAAGGATGTGAAATGTATAAAATGAGATTTTCAAAGCATCATTAACAATCCCTAAAAGAGAGGAAGCATTTAAGGAAACCAGGATGGATGAACACAGAACTTAAATTCAGGCTAAAAAGGAAGAAAAATGTCTAGCAAATAGAGGGAGGCATAGCTAAAGAATATAATGCTGTATGCAGAATCTGCAGGGCACGAATCAGATTACTAAAGCTGATAATGAATTTAGGTTTGCAGGAGACGTTACAAGCAATAAAAAGTTTTTTTTGAGATATGATCTAAGTAAAAGAAAAATCAAAAATGCAATAGGATTTTTACAAGATGAAAATGGTGACGTGGTAGAGGTTGAAAAGGCCAAACTTTTAAATTCTTATTTTGCATCTGCTTTCTCTTAGAAAGTATAGGTAACATCAATTGATCTTCAATGTACTATTGAAGGAATAGTGTGGATTCTTCTATCTATAAACAGAGAGAAGGTGCGGGAACACTTGGCTAACATAAATTAATTCAAGTCTCCAGGTGCAGATGAATTACATACTATGGTACTGATGGAGATAGTAGAGGATATTATTGACCCACTGTCCATAATCTTTGAAAATTCTTGGAGAACAGGAGTAGTCCCAGAACACTGGAGAAGAGCAAATGTTGCTGTCCCTTTCTTCAAAAAGGGGAATAAGATGGGCTTGTGTGTATGACTCGCCAGCATAAGGGCAGCTAGGATAGCCATCGAAGAGCAGAGGAGCCATCACTTGTATTTTTTGTTTAGGGTGCCAGTCTCTGCTGATAGGCATGTACAGAGTTTAGGGAATTCATCTTGGAGTGCACTCTCAGGAAGAGCGGATATATGTGTACAGAGTTTGTTCGTCTTTTATTCAAGAATATTAAGTTACATTTTAACTTTGATATTTAAATTCTGGAGACTTTCCTTGTAGGTCCTTTTTGACTTGTAACCCCCATAAGCCAACAGTGTTAACAAATTCTTGGTGTCCATACAGACTAGCATTGAAAAAATCTGTTAATATTGGTGTGCCGACAGTCTGTGTATGGTGGTGTTTCAACGCTTCTCGATAGATGTTAGAGGAGATATGGCTCCTCAACCAGTTTTGTTATTGGCAAGGAAATGGCAAAGGAGTCCAGCAGCAGCAACACAGCCATACAGAACACAGAGAAACTCCTGTGTATGGAGGAGCTCCGACGAGAGAGCGGAACTTGATGAAAGCTGTTGTGAAGCCTCCCCATACACAATGGACTCCTGGCATGCAATACATAAAAGTATCACCTGTTTAACTGTTTATAGGACTAATCAATTATTGTTAAACACTTTAAAAAAAAATTCTAAGAAAAAAAAATGCACTTTTAACCATGCTCCGATGTAGTGCAAATGTTTTTTTTTTTTTTTTTCCCTTATACTGCACTCAATGAGTTTATTGGTTAAGTATTATCTGACATTAAGTACATCCTTCAGCTGCAAACTGCTGGTCCTTTTCTGGATTGTGCTGGACAGTTAAAGCAAAGAGTGTGTGTATGTAATAAATATATATGTGAGATATAGATATAATATATACACAGCAGCCCATATTATAAATCACTTTAGATATTTATACATTTTCCACTATATACTTTTCTTCATGTTTATATGCTATAGGGCTGCTTCAGTGAGATCCATTTGACTTATGACAGGAAAGGAAGCTAGTTGACATGAGCGTTGGAAATGACCAGCCAGATAATATAAAATAAACCACAGACATAATGGAAAAGAGAAGAATTAGCTGGGTAGAAAGGCAAAATGAGCAATTGTAAGTGCACAGTGCCATAAACCATGATTGCAATATATTAAAAGGAAACCATTTTTTGATGGGATTACTTCTTTAACAGTTAGACAGGGAAGGGACTTGCAATAATATGATGCAGATACCAGCAGGAGAGGGGATAGACATAATTACTGGTCATGCAATGTACAATTCATGTGGTCACATGCAAGAATTGTAATTTTGACTTGAACAATAGGACGAGTGTACATGTATGCTAGAAAACGGCATCGTTTATATTAAAAATGTGCACATACCCATGGTGTAACTCCTCCCCTCCTGGAATGGTGCCTGCCCTGGCGCGAGTTTCGGCGATTGCCTTAGTCTGTGGAAAGCTGCATATAAATAGGAGGCCTCCAATCAGTGCTTCAAAAAAGGGAACAGTACTGTGCAGTCTTTTTTTTTTTTTTTTTTGTCGCAAACCCAAAACACAGTCTAGATCACGGCGCCTTTTGAGATATGAAATGTATTAAGTTGTATGTTACTAATAAGCTCATATGAAAACAATTTTTATACTGGACCAGCCTTTTAAAATGGACACCAAGTGTTTTAAGAAAAAAACAAAAATAAGAAACCTGTCTGTGAGGTAGTTCTACATATATTTTTGAATGCCTCCAAAAATCTTCTAAATTTATTTTTTCCATATCTTCTAGATGAAATACAAAACTCATTTGCATTCCTGGATGACTCTGGCACTGCAACTTTGAAATCACGCCCTGGTCCCAGAGTTAGACCTATGCTTCAATTTTCTACTAGTGTAAGTATCTTTCTACGGTAAATTCATTATTTTTTTTTTTTTTTTCCATTTCTCGAAATGAAAAGACTATATTGACCATAGGCTCAAGAGTGTCAAACACTACCTCACTGCGAATAGAGATCAGTGCCAGGTTTGGAAGTGACAAGTGAGCAAACAGCTTTGTAAATGCTCACACTTTACTTCTAATAGGTTTCCCATCCTTAAAATACAGCTCTGGCAAAAATTAGGAGACCACTTTGTTCAGTTTGTCTGATTTTTCTCTTTATAGGTATATTTTTGAGTAAAATGTAAATTGTTCTTTTAGTCTATAAACTTCTGACAACATGTCTCCTAATTTCCAAGCAAAAATTTCAATTTTTTTTTTTTTTTTTTTTTTCTGACAAAAATGGTCAAAATTAAAAAAAACGGAGATTAGACCTACCGGTAATGTTATTTCCAGGAGTCCATCCTGACAGCACCATGGGGTTGTCCTTTCATCCTTACAGGGAAAGGGAAATGCACGAGAGGTTAAAGGTCCCCACACACTCTCTGCCCATGACGTCGCTATTGCCCTGGTGGAATGGGCCCTAAGCCCTTCAGGTATAGGTAACCCTTCGGCCTCGTACGCTGAGGTGATAATTGATGTTATCCATCTTGCCAGGGTATGTGTGACTGCGCTTCTACCCTTATTTTTACCGCCCTACTGGATAAATAGTACTGTCGCCAATCTCGGGTGACTGCACATCTAATGTCCATTGAGTGAAACAGTTTTTCTTTATCATTCTTTGGAGCTGGACAGAATGAGGGTAGGATTATCTCCTGGTTTAGATTCTGAGGAGACACTACCTTAGGGTGGAACCCTGGGTCTAGTTTGAGTATTAGGTGGTCCTCGAAGATCTGAAAGTAGGGGTTCTAGACTGAGAGGGCCTGGATCTCACCTAATCATTTGGCTGAGGTGATAGGTACCAAAAATACCGTCTTTTGTGTGAGCTTTGAGATGTCTATTTCGGATATTGGCTCATAAGGGGGCCTACACAGAGTGTTAAGTACCAGATTTAGGTCCCACAGGGGGACAGTTTTTCTTAATGTGGGCCTCAATCTCTGGATGGCTTTTGGAAATCGTGCTATCCATGGATGGGAGGATAGGGAGAAATTGAAGAAAGTACTTAAAGCTGTTATCTGGACTTTCAGTGTGCTTGAGGTTAGGCCCTTATCAAATCCTGCCTGTAGGAAGTTCAGGATCTGAGGGATATTTGGGCCAGACAGGTCTATGGGGGTACTACCACTTTCTGAGCAGAACCTCTTCCAGATCTTACAATATATTGCCCTCGTAACAGGCTTACGGCTGGCCTGCAATGTGGAGATCACTTGGTCAGAGAGGCCTCTGGACTTTAGGATGTCCCTCTCAGGATCCATGCTGCTAGTTATAGGTTTCCTGGGTTTGGGTGTAGAACTGTGCACTGGGAAAGAAGGTCTGTCATCGTTGGTAGATGGAATGGCCCATTCTGAACCATCTTCTTGAGGCGGGGAAACCAACTCCGCCTGGGCCAAAAGGGTACGATTAGCATCACCCATGCTCCTTCCTCCTGGATCTTTCTGAGGACCCTCGGTATTATGGCGATAGGGGGAAACCCGTATAGCAGTCCCCCTCCCCAACTCTGGTTCAGGGCGTCGACTTCTTCTGGATGGTCCGCCGGATTGAGGGAGTAGAATCTTTTAGCTTGGTGTTTTTTCTTGTCGCGAAGAGGTCCAGTTGGGGTGTCCCCCACCAATGGCACAAATCTATGAAGATTTCTTCTTTCAGTTCCCACTTGGTGGCCCGGACTTCCTGTCTGCTCAGATAGTCGGCTATACTGTTTTTGGCGCATTCTAGGTGTACTGCTGACAGGGAACCAGAGTTGTTTTCCGCCCAGGTGGGGATGCGGGCTGCTAAATCCTGAAGTTTCCTGTGCCTTGGGCCCCCCTGGTGGCGTAGGAAGGCTACTGTGGTCACGTTGTCCAACATGATCTTTAGATGTCGGTTCTGTAGGCTCGAATTGTTTCTTTTCAGCGTCTCCCAAACAGCTCACAGCTCTCGGTAGTTTGAGGACTGTCAGCTGATGTTTCTGGGCCATGTTTCTTGTAGGTATCTTCCCTCAAGGTGGGCTCCCCATCCTTCTCTGCTGGCATCCGTGGTGATGGTCACACATGGAGACAGGATCCAAGGAATCCCCTGGCTGATATTTCTGTGGTTGATCCACCACTTCAGAGATGATCTCAAAGCTGGGGATGGTCGAATCTTCTTGTCCAGCGAGGACTGCCGTCTGTCCCATCTAGTCAGGATCTCCCTTTGCAGGGTTCTTGTGTGAGCCTGGCTCCACATAACGCAAGGTATGCATGCTGTTAGGGTGCCCAGGATCTTCATCGTGGTTCTTATTGAAATCTGGTCTCGACCGAGCTGACGAACTTTGTCCATGATGGGTTTCTTCCCTTCCGGCAAGAATGAGACTCTTCTTTTGGAGTCCAACATGACTCCCAGGAATTTCTTCCGGGTACTGGGCTGCAGGTCCAATTTTTTTCTTAGTTCAGGATCCAACCTAGGCTCTCGAGTGTGAAAATTACTGAGAGGAGTTGTTCTTTTAACTCCGACGCTGGATGGGATATCACCAAGAAGTTGTCTAAGTATGGCACAATGATTATACCCTCCTGTCTTAAGTGGGCTACAACTTCGGCGACCAGTTTCGTAAAAACTCGAGGTGCTGATGCCAAGCCGAACAGAAGAGCCTGAAACTGGTAGTACCTGCTTCCTTTTTGTAGTGCGAAGCATAGGAACCTCTGAGACTGAGGATGGATGGGAACGTGATAATACGCGCTTTTTAGATCTATAGTGCACATCGCAGCGTTCTGGTCTATTAGCGGGTTGGTGGTTTTCAGGGACTCCATTTGGCATCTCTTGTACCGAACCCATTGAGTTAATGGTTTTAAATTTATAATGGTTCGGCTTTCCCCCGATTGTTTTTTTTTTTTTTTTTTTTTTTTTTTTTTTTATTGTGAAGAGAGTTTAATAGTGGCCCTGACCTCTCTCTATTTCTGGAACCGGAACCACTACTTCTGTTCATAACAGGTCTCTTATGTCTGCCCATATAGGATCTATTAGGGTTCTGGAACGGGGTTTTGTAACCACGAATCGTGCTGGGGGGGGGGGGTTTGTGAACTCGAGGGTATAGCCCTGGGAGATTGTATTGAGGACCCATGGGTTTTGGGAGTTGAGTTCCCATGCCTCCGAAGTGTCTGAGGCACCCCCCCCTACAGGTATGGTGTCATTGTCTCCTGCTTCTGGAACTTTGTCCAGAGCGAGACAGGGGAGCCCTACTTTTTCTCCCCTTCGTGTACTCCCATAAAGATGATTTCCCCTTTCCTCTATATTCCTGCCTCTGGTTAGGACGGGATCTTTGAAAGGGAAACTGCCTTTTTGGTTTTTCCTCCGGAAACCCTCTTTTGTCGTCCGAGGCATTCTCTAGAATCTTAGCTAAGGCCAGCCCAAATACCTTCCTGCCTGAGAAGGGTATGGAACATAATTTATTTTTTTGACTGGTAGTCACCAGACCAGGTTTTCATCCATATGGCTCGGCGAGCTGCATCTGGCCGCAAACCGTACGGATTCGGCAGAAGAGCGTCCGCCAGAAAACCAGCCACGATCTTTAACAGGGGAATGCTCTCTAGGATATCACCCCTAGGGGTTTTCTCTTTTAACTGCTGCTCTAAATGGTCGATCCATAGATGCATGGATCTAGCGACTGATGTGGCGGCTATGTTTGCTGTCATCACCGTCGGCTCTTTTTAAGAGCATGTCGGCCTTTTTGTCCATGGGTTCTTTGAGACTGGAAGAATCTTCAAAGGGAATTGAAGTCTTTTTTGACACCTTGGCCAATGGGGAATCGATCTTAGGAACTTCGTCCCAAGTGTTGATGTCCTCCTGGTTAAATGGAAGTCGCAGCTTAAAGTCTCGAGGCACAATCGGTCTTTTCTCGGCGTCCTCCCATTCTTCCAGGATCATTGTCCGGATATGGTCATTAACTGGGAAGACCTGACGAATTCTGGCTCTTAATCCCCCGAACATCGTGTCCTGGATGGATTGCGCTTTCGGGGTCTCCTCAATTTGTATCGTACTTCTCACGGCGCTGAGAAGCTCGTCCGTGTTCTTTTGAGGTGAAGAGGTATCTTTTCTCTGTCTCCGGGGGTTCAGAGGTGATCTTGCCCTCTTCCTCGGAGTCCGTACCCCGGATTTCCTCCTCCGATGACTGATCGGACTCCCATCTTGGTCTCTTGGCCTGTGACCGGCCGGAAGAGTGGGTAGCAGCCCAGAGACGGAGGCCTGGACCTTGTCTCTGACCATTGTGCGCATGTCCATCAGGAAAGCGGCCTGCTCGCCTCTGACAATCCTCAGGGTGCAGTCCTCACATAGGGGTTTTTTCCATGCCCCCGGTAGTTTGCTGGCACAGATGGGGCATTTGGGTTTGCCTGATGTCCTAGATGTTGCTGGTGTCAGTGTAGTCTTATCCTAATATAAGGAACAGGAGTTTTTTTTTTTTTTAATTAAAGCTCCTGTCTTTGGTATAGCAGTCCGCCGTGTCCCTTACTCAGACACTGGCTCTGGCTGATCACCGGTCCTGGTCTCCATGTCCGTGGCGCTGACGGGAATTTGAGGCCCGTCTCGTCACCTGTCTTTCCTTCTGTGCCGGCCCACTCCGTTCTGATGCGCCCTCCGTTACGCGACCAGAAGTCGTCATCCACGGGCGCCCGGAAGTGACGCGGGAGCCGTGCGTTGGGGGGAAGCTGTCTCGAGTCCCAGAGCAATGCTCCACGGGACAGCCGGCGGAGAACCCCCTTAGGGGGGTGCCGCCCTGCATCGTCCGACCGGAAGAGTTGGAGTTAGGACCCCGAACCTCCTGGCCCCGGTAAACTTCTTTCTGGATGCCGCGGCGCTCTCGTGCCTGTCCTTACAGGGACAGGAAAAACACTGGTGTGGGAGGGGACCTTTAACCTCTCGTGCATTTCCTGTCCCTGTAAGGATGAAAGGACAACCCCATGGTGCTGTCACAATAGGAGATCCTGGAAAAGTGCTTTCAGACCTCAAATAATGCAAAGACAACAAGTTCATAACCATTTAGAAACAAGAATACTAATGTCTTAAATACTAATGTTTTAACTCAGAGTTCTGAAATCAATATTTTGTGGAATAACCATGATTTTTAATCACAGCTTTCATGCATCTTGACATGCTTGCCACCAGTCTTTCACACTGCTTCTGGCGTGAAAAGTTAAGCAGTTCTTCTTTGTTTGATGGCTTGTGACTATCCATCCTCCTCTTGATTTACATTCCAGAGGTTTTCAATGGGGTTCAGGTCTGGAGATTGGGCTGGCCATGACAGGGTTTGGATGTGGTAGTCTCATATTTTTTGCCAGAGCTGTATGTGGTATGCACAGGATAGATCATAAAATTTCTAATCGTTTGGGACCCAGGTATGTGATGGAAATATTTATTGAAATATTGGTAATTTCATAGCTTTCATTCACTCTCCTTGGATTAAAAGTATGGATCAACTTTGTTGTATCTAAAAGACTATGGTGCTTCTTTGCAGAATTCTGTTGTAAGACTGTTTTGCAACATGTCAATCTGTTCATGTTGTGGAAACATGTTGCAACTTTTGGCATGTTTAACTCGGTAACTAGTTAACCCCTACAACATTGAAAAGTGGGTAGAGCATAACAATAATGAATTGTAGCTTAGCAAGGCTGAAAACCTCAATTTACACCACAGAGGTGGCCTAAAATACAGCCAATATGTACTACGCTACCTGACTAGTAGTTTTTGCCTTTGCACATCACAGCTGGGAGATTCATCAAATTTATTAAGAGGTGAATGCTGATAAATGAGTTGACTGTACTGTAGTAAAATATGCCATCAAGACTGGCGTACATATACAATGGTCAAATTTTACAACATGGAAGCATATAGTCATCTGCTGGTTACCACAGCCTTCTCTTCCTCACCCCACCTACTTCAAATGCAGTTTGGGCATCTGTAATGGCTAAATCATTGTATTGAAGGATGCTCATATGCTATCTGCATTCCTTTGTCTGGTGGTGCAGAAAATTTTAAGTCTGTCTGCATCTGCAAATAGTCCCATATGGTGTTCTGGAAACTGTCCCAAATTTAACAGAACCTACCCTGGTAAAAGTGGCCTCACGGAACTTTAATGATGCTCTAAGCCTGGCCTGGGCAAACTGCGGCCTTTGACCCCATCCGGCCCCCTGAGTGTTTGTGTGGCCCGCTGACACTCAGAGGGCCGGACCGGAGAGGGACTGATTTACGATTCTGACCTTTCTCAGAAGTGATTGTAGCCCTGCCCCTGTCTTCTCATTGGTGGATGCGGGGTCTGCTCAGCTCCAGGCTTGCAGAGAGAGCTAGCTGGTGAAACCTGTGAAGGAGGCAGAGCGGTCAGGACAGGGACAAGGGAGGCTGGGACCACAACATCCATCTGCTGTAGATAATGGGCAAGTAGTTTCTAAGAGGAGGCCAGATACCACCTAGGAGGCAGCATCGTGTGTCTGCTGTGCTGAGTAGGTCACAGCACCTGCGTTGCCTCCTTTTTCACTGTGGAATGAAAGGTGTGACTGCAGTTTATGTTCAGTGAGAACAGCTAATAAGCAGCCACTAAATCTCCCTGGATCTTCCTGACAGCTGATAGGAGATAAAACACTTGGGCGGCACCTCCACTGCAGCCTTCAGATGGGATATTCTTTGTACTCCCCAAGCTGCTCTTCTGCCTCACCATACTCTGATGCCTCCTTACCTCTCCCTCTTTGCTCCCTGCTTGTACTGTTGTATGTCCTGTGCAGGATAAGTAAGGGTTAAGTCCCCCGCATTGCTCCCCCTGTGATCTGTGGCCTATCACTTCACTCCATAGACTGCAGTAAGGATTCCCACCCCCTGCCTGTCAGCTCCTGCCCATATGTGATGTGGAGCAGAGGTGGGCGAATAACTTTTTTCCAATGTTCCCAATTTATTGCTTTATCAACTGCTATTACTTGTTACGATAAGCTTTATTGCAACAAGTATTGTCAGGCTACGTTCATACTACTGTAATATTTGTCCATTTGCAATCTATGAAAAAAAAAAAATAAACCCGACCTCAGACAGAGCACTAGGAGCAATGTTATGCAATTGGGCTATCCAGATTTCAGCCAGGAAATATCTGTGTGAGAAAGATCACAACATCCACCGGTCTCTTCTGTATTTTGGATCAGACTCTCCTGTTGAAGTCTGTGTGCAAAAATAAAAAATTTGGATGCCATGTGCATCATCCATATAGCATCCGATTTTTACGAATACATTTCCATTACTAACACAGGACACTGTATTTATTTTAAATTGTATTCACTTCTGATGTATAAAAATGGATGCCATACAGATGGAAAATTGTCTTTTTCTGGATGAATCTTTTTTTTTTTTTTTTTTTTTTTTTTTTTTTTTTTTTTTTTAATGCTCTTGTCAACTTCATCACATAAGCAACTGCTTCTTATAAAGTGATGAAATTAATATTATGCAGATTTATAGGCTGGTCTGAAACCAAAGGTTTCTGCCCCCTGATGACCACTCATTCAAGTATACCAGCATGCACTGGTGAATCTAAAACAAAACAAAATGTCAAAAAACAAAAAGACAAACAAAAAAACAGGAAGACCGAATGTAGAGGATACATTAGGGAATTTTTCATTGAAGTATATTAGAAAACAAGATTAGATTACTACACTGAATAGATGTACATTTAATACAAAATTCGCCTTTGGATTTGGACCGTCCCTTTAAGTTCAGCCGATTTTGGTTTGGCCCTCCAGAGCAATGACAGTTTCTCATGTGGCCTCTTTCATTTCACCAGAGCTGTTTAAAAGAAGCTGAGCTGTGATTGGTTGCTATGAGCAACAGTTTTCCTTGTAGACAGTTATGGTAACTGAGGCCTATTATTCTCATTTCTATGGTATTATCGTCCTGTAAAGCTGGAAATAACACAAATTATTACTGTGCTGACACAGACCACCCTCTGAGACAGACTGCAGAGGGAGCCCAGGGGGAGCACAGTATCATACAGGATAGGATTAGATACACGGCTCAGCAGACTGTATCACACAGAATAGGATTAGATACGCAGCTCAGAAACAGGATGTGCCAAAGGAGAGGACATTTTTCATTCCAAGAATTCCACTCATTCAATGAATTCCACTCATTCCATCTGATTTTCCTTTTGATTTTAAATGCCTCCAGTTTCCACTTCGACTGGCATTTGCAATGTCCAATGTCCATTAACAAGGCTCAGAAACAGTTCTTGAAAGAAGTAGGGATCGATTTGCAAGCTCCATGCTTTTCTCATGGTCAAGTTTACATGGCCTGTTCAAGAGTTGGAACTGCCAAAAATCTGTTCATCTTTGCACCAAAAGGAAAAACCAAAAATGTTTATCAAAAGGCTCTTGAATGAGTTGAAAATAAAATACTATCAATACTTAATTTGTGCTGCAAATCTGTAGTGTTGAATATATGATATGAAATATGATTATAATTTGTTATAACTACATTTAGCTACTATGCCCGGGCAACGGCAGGCTCTTCAGCTGGTATCACATAAGCTAAACTGAGACTGCTGCAGATATCGGAGAACAGCTCTGTCACAGATCCATTAGATAGGAGCAAGAGCATTAGCATTCTAATGAGAAAACTCATTTAAAATGCAGTTTGCGTTAAGGGAACCATATCATATGGGAAGAAGGGATTATGGTGCCGACAGCGTGGCCATGGCACATAAACTAAAACCGGTATACAGAAGAGTCTCTCCATTATTCTAGTCTATGCTGTCTCTGCTTTTGTCTTCGAAACTTCAGTGCCTCTGAGCCTGTGGATTGTTGTCTCCACCCAAGACTTTTTGTTCACCATGGAGATTTTCATGATCTATTCAAAGGAATCTTCAAGTTGTCATGTTAGAATGGAAATTTTAATATATTGGATATAATATTGTTTTTAAAAAGGACTTTACGTGTTTGCTGTTTTTCGGTTTACTGGCACACGAGCTTCTACATTATTTTAGTCTCTGCTGTACTAGATAAAAAATTATACATTCAGCTGGAGTGCCACTTTTAACTGTCAATTGATGTTTGGTTGATTTTATTTCCCCACATCCTGACAGAACTGATGCTGTTCTGTATAAGGCAATCATTGACTACTATAAACTGATGGCTGCTCAAAGTGAGGATCTTTTGCCTCAAACTTAAAAGGAATTTCCAGAACTTTGATGTTGGTAGTCTATCAGACTGGTGGGGGTCCTAACTATTCACATCCTCTACATCAGCTGATTGGAGACGTTGCAACGCCATAGTGAGCTCCACATACCCATTGATGCTATCCAGGCATCACTCTGTTACTTTAGTAGTGGCTGTGCCTTGAATTGCAGCATAATTGCATTAATTTAAGATGGGCATGGCCACTGTAAACTGCACAGATCACTGGTGAACTTCATTTTATTTTATTCACCAATGAGCTGATACTCAGTAGTGCAGTGAGTCAGTTCTACTGTTCTGATGTTGAATTCTTATCCTCAGGCTGACAGTTTATAGCTTGTATTGCATTCTACCTTTTTTTTTTTTTATGAATTTTATATTTTTTTTCAGAACACAGACACACAGGGACTGGCTGTACCCACTCCCTCAGTTCCACAAGGCTTTACCGATAATGCCTCCTTAGGTAAGTGCGGTGTTCCCCCTGAACTCCTATGCATAATGTAGAAGACTTGTAATGGTGCTGACCGATAACCTGCCTGTGTACAAAAGGAGGTGACATTTAAATGTGCAATTTAACAATTGATGGACTGTGAGTATTGAATTTAACTGTTTTCCGTTAAGACAGACCCAGAGTTAAATATTGTTTCGCTCGTGCCACTGGTCTCACAGGTGCATCTCACAAAATTAGAATATCATTAAAGTTAATTTTATTTGAGATCTTCAAGGTCCCAGAGTCTGGAGGAAGAGTGGAGAGACAGACAATCCAAGATGCTTGAGGTCTAGTGTGATGTTTCCACAATCAGTGATGGTTTAGGGAGCCATGTCATCTGCTGGTTGTAGGTCCACTGTTTTATCAAGACCAAAGTTAGTGCAACCATCTACCAGGAAATTTTAGAGCACTTCACGCTTCCCTCTGCTGACAAGCTTTTTGGAGATGGAAATGTCATTCATCAGCAGGACTTGACACCTATCCACACTGCCAAAATACCAATACCTGGTTTAAAAACAACAGTATCACTCTGCTTGATTGGCCAGCAAACACGCCTGACCTTATCTCCATAGAGAATCTGTGGGGTATTGTCAAGAGGAAGATGAGGCACCATACCCAACAATGAAGACAAACTGAAGGCTGCTATCAAAACAACCTGGGCTTCCATAAAACCTCAGCAGTGCCACAGGCTGATCGCCTCCATGCCACGCTACATCGATGCGGTTATTGATGCCAAAGAAGACTGATCAAGTATTGAGTGCATTTACTGAACATAAATTTCAGTAGGCCAACATTTCGTATTTTAAAATAATTTTTCAAGCTGGGGTTATAAAGTATTCTAATTTACTGGGATGATTTTTGAGTTTTCATTGGCTGTAAGCCATAATCATCAACATTAACAGAAATAACTCTCAAAATAGATCACTGTGTGATTACACTATATAATGAGTTTCACTTTTTGTATTGAGGAACTGAAATTAACTTTTTGATGATTTTCTAATTTTGAGATGCACCTGTATATAATATAAGTCTTCTGGATCCATTCATCTCAATTTAATGGTAGAATTACAATGAAATGTAAGCTGTGTGATTAAGCCTGAGGCCGATATCACAGGAGTACACCATTTATTAAAGATTGACCTCTTCAGAAGTCATAGAGTATACATACCAATCTTCTGTAAGTCAGGGAGTCCTCTCCAAATGTCAGGTTCCTCTGGTTCACATGGCTGCGGTGAAGCATATCTCTGAAAAAGCTACGTACGTATTTAAAGATGTTGTGTTAAATCCTGCTGAAAGATTCTCTTTAACAGCATTCAAAGTCCAGTTCAGCAGTTACTGAAAAATCAGGTTTTGAATTGATATGTGGTTAACTATTTGGATACGAAACCTGTCACTCCATCCATATTCCCCACCCTGCATCCATCTTTCTTGATTCACTGACTACTCCTTTGCCTGAAGTCACACAGCTTAAAGGCTGTTGGTCAAGCAGGAGCAAGGAGCGCTGGGAGGAGAATAGAGTTGGTGTGACAGAGGCTTCAGATATCAACCTCATTTGCATATTAATTTAAATGCTGATTTCTTAGTAACTGAGGAGTGGATAAAGGTATTTTTGGCAGATCCCACCGCTGTCACCAGTTTGTCAAAACACCACTCCGATGCCTTCAATCGTCAAGTCAATTGCGCAATTGACAAGTGATGGACGAGGCTGTGACTGCTTCCACTACTAGGCTGGTTATTGGGGAACTCAGTGAACGTGTGGTATATATGTAGGGGGGTGACATGGTACCTCTTCTACTACTCATCCCCACTTGTTCTAATATACTGCAAATGTGTTGTACATGTGAGTGAATGTTGTGACAGATGGTCATTAGGTGACAGCAGCAGTAGGCACTAGAATGGGAGCAGTGGTAGACTACAAGCAGGCATGGATTAACTTGGAGGGAGGAGCAAGGGGATAGGGGAACAGCAGCAGGAAGTCAGGGAGCAGAGCATGGGCAGCCATGCCCTGGGCAAGAAGTGAATAGAGTTCAGTTCCTGGGTGGTCATGCGCAGGGCAAGGAATAAATAGAAGCTGTGTTGCAGAGACTGGGCAAGACTAGGAAGATACCAGACGTCTGAGACTAGAGTCGGTGGTTGAGAGTAACCTCCTGGGGATGCCTTGTAGAGGCAAAGCAACACTACAGAACAGTGTGAACCAGTGAATGGTGTAAAGCGTGCTCAGACAAGAGGCCAGTACACGTTGAGTCAAGGGTCCACGTGAGTACCAGAGTCCGGCAGCCTGAGACCAAGACAGGGTCAAGATGGTGCGTGGACTGCTGCACAAGAAGAGTCAGCAGCTGAGGCTGTGGCGAAGGGATAGAATTGATATCTGAGTAGCACCGCTTCCTAGGACAAGACTGGAGGTTCAGCAACTGGGACTGAGTGTGTGCTGAATGTGTAAGGATTGCCTGCTGCTTATAACATGTGCCTCAAGACATCTATTCTGAAAGTAAATGTTTTCATTATGAAAAGCATTGGACGTGTCATTGTCTCTTCGCCACCCTCTGAAGGAGAAGTGAACGTGGAATAGAGATAAAGTCCTTGTACTGCTATACAGTTGGTTATCTTTTCATGTACCAGGTGCCGGGGTGCTCACTGACTGTTGCTTAGTGAACTGGCCCACGACTACCACCCCGTGCCACCTTGTTACATATACACCTCCTATTCTAATGCATGGCATATATAATATATACATTCACACACACATACCCTGGTAGGGTCACAGCTATCTCCATTTTAACAAAAAAAAAAAAAAAAAACCACTGCTAGCTGTCACTACCAATCATTTATACAGGCCAAACTGTTACAGGTGGAGTATGGCTGCAGTCTACAGAGCATCATCAACAGAGCTATTAAATTTTACATTTAACCCCTGGAGATTTTTTTGTTTTGCATTTGTTTTTTGCTCCCCTCCTTTCCAGAGCCATAACTTTTTGATTTTTCCGTCAATATGGCTATGTGAAGGCTTATTTTTTGTGGGATGAGTTGTACTTTTGAATGACACCATTGGTTTTAACATGTGTACTAGAAAATGGGAAATAAATTCCAAGTGCGGTGAAATTGCAAAAAAAGTGCAAACCCACACTTGTTTTTTTTTTTTTTACTAGGTTCACTAAATGCTAAAACTGACTTGCCATTATGATTCTTCAGGTCATTAAGAGTTCATAGACACAAAACATGTCTAGGTTCTTTTTTTATCTAAATGATCAAACTTTGCTAAAAAAAAAAAAAAAATTGCATCATTTTCCAATACCTGTAGCGTCTCCATTTTTCATGATCTTGAGTTGGGTGAAGACTCATTTTTTGCATGCCAGACTGACACTTTTAATGATACCATCTTGGTGCAGATACGTTCTTTTGATCGCCCGTTATTGCATTTTAATGCAGTGTCGTACGACCAAAAAAAAGTAATTCTGGCGTTTTGACTTTTTTTCTCATACTGCTGTTCAGCAATCAGGTTAATCTTTTTTTTTTTTTCTTTTATATTGATCGGGCGACTCTGAATGCGGCGATACCGAATGTGTGTGTGTTTTTATTTTGAATGGGGCGAATTTCAACTTTTTTTTTTTTTTTTTTTACCTTTTTTATTTTTTTCTTTTGGCATACTTCAATAGTCTCCATGGGAGACTAGAAACGGCCACAACCCGATCGGCTCTGCTACATAGAGGCGATGGTCAGATCACCTCTATGTAGGAGAATTGCTCACCTGCTGTGAGCGCAGACCACTGGGAGGCACTCACAGCAATCCGGCACTGACAAACATAAAGGTCTCCAGGAGACCTCCAGTTGTCATGTCGACACACCGGTGACCCGCGATCACGTGACGCAGGTCACCGGTGTGCGTAGTTCCAGCGTGGTTGCCAGAAGTGCCTGTTAAATGCTGTCAGTTTGACAGTGGCATTTAACTGGTTAATAGCCACGGGTGGATTGCGATTCCACCCGCGGCTATTGCGGGCACATGTCAGCTGTTCAAAACAGCTGACTTGTCCCGGGAAAGATGTTGGAGCCCACATAAAAGGGAGGGAGTCTGACATATAAGCCTGATGTCGGAAAGGGGTTAATCTGGAAAAGTAGGCAGTATTTATGTAAAAAATAAAAATGCGAAGATCGCACAAAATGGGAACAAAACAATAGGCAATATACAAGTGCATGAAATAGGAATAGCGAAAGAAAATGACTAAACCTGATGTCATAGAAATGGCCCAGAGCCTAGCTGAGTTAGGTACTCCTTGGGAAAATGGACAGAACTACAGCAAGCTGTACCTTCCAGGTCTGACAAAGGTCAAAAAGCAATTTCTGCTTTGTATTAG
Organism: Dendrobates tinctorius; assembly: GCF_039654945.1. NCBI lineage: Eukaryota > Metazoa > Chordata > Amphibia > Anura > Dendrobatidae > Dendrobates > Dendrobates tinctorius. The sequence goes on along the minus strand of NW_027361766.1, from coordinate 16,101,437 downwards.
ATCAAGCTTAGGCTAGTTTCACATTTGCGCTTTTGAGCGCAGTGATGGCCTGCGCATGACCGCCGCTAAGCCCCGCCTCCGCCGGTAGCTCCGCCTACCGGCGCACGACTCTGCATGCGTCCTGCGTCCTCTATCTTTATCACTGGGATCATAAACCAGAAAAGAGGCATGTAAAGAGGAGGGATCACCAATAAGGTATAACAAAATACAAGATAATAAACTTTTTATTAATCATCCAAAACAAACAACATGTAGTGCAATTATAAAAACAGTTAAAACCGCACAATCGCGTTCATTTAACACAATAACCCCTGCACAAACCCTTCATGATGCTATTATTTGCAAATATGCTAACAAAGCACCTGGTATGAGTATATAAAACCCTATCAACAGGTAATGAAAAACATACACTCCACCTTCCACCTTATATAATAATGGATGCAAACTACCTAGTTAGTCTAACAAATTGTTAGGACAAAAAACCTGCTCAAATTAGCACAAAAAACCCCTAGCAAATAAACAATGTGTATACACAAATGAGAACATAGGGGTTGATAGGGTAAAAGGCTGCTAATGCAGTGAAAACAGGCCAAAAAAAAAAAACCAAGGGTCCCAATTGCCAATGGCCCCCTCTATACAACCTGTTAAGAGCAAAATAATGCTGGCAGGTAAAGCCCTAATCCAGTAACCAGTGGAGGTAAGAGTGTGAAGTGGTGAGGCAGGGGCAGAGGAAACGCCCGACGCGTTACGCCAGAGCAACTGGCTTCATCAGGAGCAGTGTCATGTTGTGAGTGGATGGTGCTTTGTTAGCATATTTGCAAATAATAGCATCATGAAGGGTTTGTGCAGGGGTTATTGTGTTAAATGAACGCGATTGTGCGGTTTTAACTGTTTTTATAATTGCACTACATGTTTGTTTTGGATGATTAATAAAAAGTTTATTATCTTGTATTTTGTTATACCTTATTGGTGATCCCTCCTCTTTACATGCCTCTTTTCTGGTTTATGATATTGGTCTTAAGCATGTAATTGGTGATCCCTTAGTGGTGCCCTCCATAATTTTTGAGGTTCTATCTTTATCACTGGGGGCGCAGCCCGTGCGCAGAATGCGTTTGGCGGCGCATGCGTCCTTTTCACAGTGCGCCGAGCGCAACCAAACTGCAGCAGGTTGCGTTTGGCGCTGGTCGGCGCACCGTGAAAAGGACGCATGCGCCGCCAAACGAATACTGCGCACGGCCTGCGCCCCCAGTGATGGAGAGAGGACGCATGCAGCGTCATGCGCCGGTAGGCGGAGCTTAGGCTGGTTTCACATTAGCGCTTTTGTGCGCAGCGCATTGTGCGCACCCGTGCGCATGCGTTTTTGTCTTTCGCGCCAGACGCAACATGTTGCATTTTTTGGTCCGCCCTGTCTCGTCAAGAAAATGCTTGCGCATGGAATGCGCAAAAACACATTGAAGTCTATGGGAACGCATGCGTGCGCATTGTCTTGCGCACGCTTGCGTTTTTTTGTGCATGCGTTTTTGAGGTAAACAAGTCTAGAATGTTCTCTAGACAATGGAAAAAATGTCACACCTAAAAACTCATGTGCATAAACGAAAACGCATGTAAAATGCAAGCAACGCTGCATTTTTTTTGACGCATCAGCAAGCGCATGACGCTATAAAAATGCGCGTTTGCGTTTTTATGCGCCCGATGCGCTGCGCAAAAAAACGCTAATGTGAAACTAGCCTTAGCGGCGGCCGTGCGCAGGCCGTCACTGCGCTCAAAAGCGCAAATGTGAAACTAGCCTTACACCCTTATACCTTCCTTTGGGGATCTCATGTGGGGGCTGGTGGTGGGATATGCCAGTTCCTTTTATAATTTATATATGAGCCCCAACTTTCAGGATACCTTCCCCCTTGGAGGTCCCAGGATATTTGTTGTCATGTTTCTTGCGATTTTACCTGTCTATAGAAAGGAAACATGACATGGATGTCACCATCCTTTGGACCCGATATTAAGTTGGATGGGTTCTTCTGGCCTTACAGTGATGTGAATGCATTATATGCATCCCTTTGCTATGATGCCGAAGATATCTCCCATAAAAACTGGATTGATGCAAAACTCCGAAACTCATCACTGACCACTGACTCAAAAACGTCTCAGAGCTGTGCTTTGATGAGAGGAAGCTTATACCTGAGAAGCGTACTTTCCAACCTCTGATTAAACAAATCCCAGTCTTGCTGTCTCAAAAAAAATTGTTATAATTACCTAGCCATCACAGGAGGTCTCTACTTCAGTTGAGGTTAAAGTGTTGGCTCCCTTTCACTTTACCGGTTTTAATTAGTTTCTCAATTTACCTTATTATAATTAGTTCCATATGTTCAATGTGAGGGCGATATGTCCCCTTTCTGGAGATGTCTTATGAATTTTTTATTATCCGTGACATAACTTTCAAATAGTTTGGGTTGTAAAAACATTTGTTTCCCTTTTGAGAGAACAGCTGCTTGGGCAAGATAAAAGAAAACCAAATATGAAAATCTAGCCAGAAAAAGAAACAGACACCGCTATCCCCTAAAAAAAAAAATAAAGATACAAAAAAAGCTGTTGTATTTAAGCTTCATTGGCGTGAGTTCCCATCTAGTAAGAAGATACTGACCAGAATTCTGATCCCTTTTTTTGAGGATTTAGATGCCAGTAGCAATTTATGGGTTTCCTCAGGATACCAATTTTGTTTGTAAAACCAGTTGAACTAGCTGTGAAAAAAAGAAAATTTGTGACTCTTCGAGCATAAGGTCAAACCATGGAAGAGGTCTGTTTGTCCAAACCAAAAGTAATATGTTTATAATAATATACACAATATAATATACTATAATATATAATAATATACACAATGTGGATGATGCTGTAGCTTTGATATCTGCTGCCCCACTTACACATACCAAAGCTTGCAAAATCAACAGACAGCCCTGGCACACCAGCCTGACCAAAGAACTGAGGCGAGCTTCCAGGGCTGCTGAGTGCAGATGGAAAAGATCCCACTCCAAAGAGCACTTCATCGCATTCAAACAGTCCCTCACTACTTTCAAGACCACATTCGCCACAGCTAAACAAACCTACTTCTCATCTCTCATATCCTCCCTGTCTCACAACCCTAAACAGTTATTCAACACCTTCAATTCTCTCCTCCGTCCCCCAGCACCTCCTCCCTCCCCACTCATCTCAGCTGAAGACTTTGCCTCATTTTTCAAGCAGAAGATTGATAACATCAGAGACAGTTTGTCAACAACCCCCAGAGCCCCTCCTCCCGACTTCCCAGCCCTCCACCTCCAAAACCAACTTCTCCACCATTACAGAAGATCGACTCTCCACTCTACTCTCAAGATCACATCTCACCACCTGTGCACTTGACCCGATCCCTTCCCACTTCATCCCAAACCTCACCACAGTCTTCATCCCAATCCTAACCTATCACTAACAACTGGTGTTTTCCCCTCAAGCTTTAAACATGCCTCCATCACACCCATCCTCAAAAAGCCCTCTCTTGACCCATCCTCTGTATCTAGCTATCGCCCTTTATCACTTCTCCCCTATGCCTCAAAACTACTGGAACAACACGTCCATCTTGAACTGTCCTCCCATCTCTCTTCTTGCTCCCTCTTCGACCGCTTACAATCTGGCTTCCGGTCACACCACTCCACTGAAACTGCCCTTACTAAGGTCACCAATGACCTCATAACCGCCAAGAGCAAGCGACACTACTCTGTCCTCCTCCTCCTGGACCTGTCAGCTGCCTTTGACAGTGGACCATTCCCTATTACAGACCCTCTCATCCCTTGGCATCACAGACTTGGCCCTATCCTGGATCTCATCATACCTAACAGACCGGACATTCAGCGTCTCCCACTCACACACCACCTCCTCACCTCGCCCCCTATCTGTTGGAGTCCCACAAGGTTCAGTCCTAGGACCCCTGCTCTTCTCCATTTACACCTTTGGCCTGGGACAGCTCATAGAATCTCATGGCTTTCAGTATCATCTCTATGCTGATGACACACAGATCTACATCTCTGGACCAGATATCACCTCCCTACTAACCAGAATTCCTCAATGTCTGTCCACTGTTTCATCCTTCTCCGCTAGATTTCTGAAACTTAACATGGACAAAACAGAATTCTTCATCTTTCCCCCATCACCCCCCCCCCCCAACGAACCTATCCATTACAGTAAATGGCTGCCCACCCTCCCCAGTCCCACAAGCACGCTGCCTCGGGGTAATCCTTGACGCTGATCTCTCCTTCAAACCACATATCCAAGTCCTTTCCACTTCCTGCCGACTTCAACTCAAAAATATTTCACGAATCCGTTCATTCCTCAACCAAAAATCTGCAAAAACCCTAGTCCATGCCCTCATCATCTCTCGCCTTGACTACTGCAACCTCCTGCTCTGTGGCCTCCCCTCGAACATTCTCGCACCCCTCCAATCTATTCTAAACTCTGCTGCCTGACTAATCCACCTGTCCCCCTGCTATTCACCAGCTTCTCCCCTCTGTCAATCCCTTCACTGGCTCCCCATTGCCCAGAGACTTCAGTACAAAACCCTAACCATGACATACAAAGCCATCCACAACCTGTCTCCTCCATACATCTGTGACCTCGTCTCCCGGTACTTTCCTGAACGCAACCTCCGATCCTCACAATATCTCCTTCTCTACTCCCCTCTTATATCCTCTTCCCACAATTGCATACAAGATTTCTCTCGCGCATCACCCCTATTCTGGAACTCTTTACCACAACATATCAGACACTCACCTACCATCGAAACCTTCAAAAAGAGCCTATAGACCCACCTCTTCCGACAAGCCTATAACCTGCAGTAACCACCGATAGACCAAACCGCTGCATGACCAGCTGTACCCTTGCCTACTGTATTCTCACCCATCCCTTGTAGATTGTGAGCCTTCGCGGGCAGGGTCCTATCTCATCGGGTACCAGTTATGACTTGTATTGTTTTAACATTATTGTACTTGTTTTTATTATGTATACCCCTCCTTACATGTAAAGTGCCATGGAATAAATGGCACTATAACAATAAAAAAATAATAAAGCTTGGTAACCAATGTTCTGACCATGTCACAGATGGAACACCCATATCATTTACTCTGGAAACTTGCCTCTTGGATTTTATTCCCAGATAAAATCCCTAAATCTAAGTTTCAACTAGACACTTGATTAGTCACAAAGAACCCAATTATTCCTTACTGGAAATCCCAAATCTCAATGGTGCTTAATCAAGGAACATAAAAAGTTTGACAAACTATAGTTTTGAAATATGGACATTTAAGAAGCATGTACAAATAAGAGGTTTTGTCACTCTTGGCCCACTTTGGGAAACTGTATTTTTATATTCTATGTATGTATCCTGATAAAAATCCATCCTCCTCTATCTAGGAGAATCTACTTCTCGTATCTCTTGAATTTATGGTCAAGGTCAGATGACTAGTAGCTAAATTGTAGTTTGCTTTTTTTTGTCTGTTCTTCAGCATATAAAGCCGATAAGGTACAACAATCTACCTCCTGTCTTTTTTTTTTTTTTTTTTTTTTTTGGTTGAAATGCCCTTATGAATTCTACTTGGACTTTAGTATGTGGGACACTTTATAACATCACAAGTTCGCTGCATATGTGAAGTGACCTGGAGCCTGTGCCATCTGCCATTAATATTTTGATAATTGTCTTATGTTTTTTTTTTTTTACTGATTTTAAAAAATTTAGAATTTTCTTTTAGAATCTGAGCTTAATAAATATTGATCATACATTTCCATTTAAATAGTGCAAATATAAGTTAAAAATATCTACAAATTTATAAACCTATAGTTATCTTTTCATTGCTCAGTCACTTTCAGATTTTTTTGGTTTGTTCTACAATTTAATTGTAAGTATTTTTTATTCCAGATAATTTCTCGAAGATGAATGGAAACTACAGAATGTATAGTTCTGTTGGAGATCTTCGATTAACTAACTATTATGATGATTATCTTGAGGAGATCCCGGCACCACCATCTATGCCCCCACCACCTCCTCCAACAATGGCACCTCCATCACCACCATCACAAAAAAGTCCTCCCTCATCAACTATTTCATCGCCTTCATCTCCTAGTCCTCCAGACTTTATACCCCCCACCCCACAAACTTCAGTACCTAGCTTTTTACCAACCAGTCAATCTGCAGTACCAACAACTGAACAGCAGCAATCAAATGTTGCTAAATGGAAATCTGAGATTGTTCTTAATGCAGTGTCAAAAGATCAGCCTATGACTTTACCTAACAGATTTTCATTAAATCCTGCCGCTTTCCAGCATAACCAAGGGCAGACTAATCTTGACGTGGAGCCTCGGTCCACTTTACCAAAGTCCTTTAAAATACCTCCTCCAGCTCCAACTAGGACATCATCAATGCAGTTGCAAGAGCCTCAGAACATCAGTTATTCCAAAGTTTCTCCTCGGTCCCCAGTACCATCTAGCTTTAATCCAAGTTATCAAGCTAAACTTTACACATCAAATCAGGGACAGCTGTCTGTAAATGATACACTAAACAAGAGAAAATCCATGCTGATAATGGAAGACCTCACAGATCTATCAGAAAAATCTGATCAAATAACAGAAAAATTAACTATTGTGACAGATTCTGTAGGCGCTAGAACAACCTCTTCACTAAAGGATAACTCAAATATTATTCATATTACTCATGTAGATTTCAATAAGCAAATTAAGAATGAATATCCTTTACACGACAACAAAACTGAGTATTCATCAATATTTCAGGAGGATCACACAAACCTGCCCGACAAACCTAATATCATTGACTATGCATTGACGTCAGTTCTTCCTGCGAATGCTGAGGAAGGGCAAAACTTTTCTCAGAATGGCACTAGACATAACACTCTATCCCTTAATAAACCTGGATTCAGTCAGGAAATGGTGAAAACTTCCAAGCCTACTGTTAAACACATTTCTATTAAGCCTATTATAGACGACCTTACACTAGCAAATTCAAATGGGTTTAAGTTTAACTCTCTAACAAGAAAGGAGATGGACATATTCCCTCAAGAGTTAACTAGAATAGATAATGAAGTTAAATCAAAACCAGGAGTAAGTTTAGAAAATGTAAAGGAGAGACCTCCAACACCACCAATGATGGCGCCACCACCCCCACCACCACCTACTCCTCCGCCTCCACCACCACCAACAATGACTGTTCAAACAATAACCCCTTTTCCACTGCCTATTGGAAATACTACACCACCAAAGAATTTGCCTATTAAATCATCAACTCCGCCACCTACTCCTCCTTTAGTTGCAGCACCAGTAGTACCTATGCCTTCACCATTGCTTTCTCCAAAGCCAAAGACTATTTCCATTACTCCAAAGCCCTCATCACTTCTTCCTTCTCAACCTCCAAAAGCACCACCAGCACCTCCACTTTTGCCAAGCTCTCTTGGTCCATCAGGTTCGGCACCTTTGCTGGAAGCTTTACAAACGAAGCAGCAGTCACTAAAAAAGATTTCACAGTCTATAGAGGTAAGACCTGCTCAGACAAATCCTATCTCAAGTATTGATGATGATCAAAAAGCCAGAGTTGGCAAGATAAAGGGTGAGTTAGAAGCATTATTCTCTCCAAAAAAAGATGAGAAAGGAGAGCGGCTTAAAAATTCTCGCATAGGTCTGGAGGCAAATAAAAACGTCAGTGGAAATGGCACACAGTCAAAAGGAGGAGAAAATACATTGGTGAATTCTTTAATGTTGAAAGTCCCTCTTCTACCTGCAAAATTTGAAAGAGACGATGTAGATACGGACAATTCTGAATGGCTGCCTAAAGGTAATAAAATGGATATTCAGATTCCTGAGCCTGACTACTTACCTGCAAGCCCCATTCATAAATCAGAGAAGCCAACATATTCGGAAGTGCAAAACAAAATTCCAAAGGCAACTCTTGAGAGATCTCTTCCTTCAGTGCCAATTGCTTCCCCTCTAAAAGACACAAATGCAGAAGATACAATGAAGAACTCTATTCCAACCTACAAGCCACATCGTGCAACAAAGGTTTCAACTGAAAAGATTGCCTTAGGTGAAATGCCAGTAGTAAATTCAAAACCAGCGGCAGATGTTGGCGTAAACCTAGACTACGTATCTCAACATATAGAAATTGCAGCTTTAGGACCCTCTGAGAAGCAAAATCAAATCAAATCTCAAACTGAAAATGCAAATAAGTACCCTGTTACTGAAGAACAGTTTGAATCAAATTCTCCAATGGCTTTACTAATGGCTGCACAAAAGCGAGCACAGAAAACAAAGTCCTCAGATAAGAAAAATCTGCCAAAAATTTCTGCTACAAGTGGACTTAGGAGTTCATCTACTTCTCCGTATAATGAGAGGAAGGCAAGTACATTAGTTCCCAATAAAGTCAATGCAGGACAATTTGATGAGGAAGAGGTCACCAGTTTTACATCTAGCTCACTCCAAAATTCAAATCAATCAACCTGGCAAGATGGAGAGCCCCAGTCTTCAGATATAAGCAGTACATTTAGTAGAACTTCTGAGAACTCCAGGGACTTTAGTGTACCATATAGTTACAATACTACAGATGCTTTGGCATCTACCAAAAATGATCCTGAAGAATATTGGAAGCCTAAATCGACAACATTCAATAACACTATTTCTAGCACTGTGCCAAATTTAATTGAATCCCCCTCTTTTAAAATTTCTGCTTTTCCTTCACCTCTTCGTGACTCAAAGATGGATAATGAGATTGAATATGGAATAATACCACCTCCAGCAGAGTTCATGAATAGTCCAGTAGCATCTAATGGTAATTTGCTTAGCATGCAGCAGGCAGGCAGACAATATCATTTTGATCATAGTACAAGTATTAAGTCTGATTTAATTCCAAATTATACCAGAAATGATTCCGTTCTTCAAACATCTGTTTCACGGTCAACCACAAGCAACCACGACTTAAACAGCTATTCAAGTGACAGTTACAGCACTGCGCAAAGGGGCTCTCTAATTAAGAAACGACTGTACATGCCTGAACCAGAGAGTTCATACTATGGCAAAACTACTAGCTCCTTAAGGTCTTCTGCAATGCCAATGTCTTACAATAATCTTCATGCACAAACTAGCTCTAACATGGTGCCAGATCCACGACGTTCCAACGTTACATCAAGGTTCCTACCTCAGGGAAGAAGAGTATCCTCTGAGAATATTGGCCGAATGGCACCAACTATGACTGATATGAAATACATACCTCAAGCTTCTGATTATTCAGGGGGAAAATCCTCTACCAGGTTAGTGTTTCTGTAAATAGAACTTGACATTACATTCATGCTGCTCAAACCACAAGCTTGACTGTGCAACGACAGCCAATTCTGTCTTTCTCTAAGACATTCCGTTGTTTCAGAGAAAACAGTTTGAAAAGCTGTTTGCCTTCTCTCCACCCTAATCTAGCTGATTGAGGGGTCTCTCCCATATGTGGTCAGAGACAGACCCATAAAATGGATCAGAGAAGGGAGAAGCATATTATGGGTCCCATTGATCTAAACAGGTCTCTCCTTAAGGTCCCTGACCGGCTCTTTAAACTTTGTTTCTCTGAAATGCTGCAGCGTTATTAAGCACAATTTCAGCATTTTTGTTTTTTTTATTTCAGAGCTAGAGTGGTGCAACTAATCGAATAATCTGACCCTAGCATTATACTTACCAGCTTCTGTATTCTGCTCCACCCAACACTGCTCGGTCTTGCACCGTTATCTTGTGACTAGAGTTGAGCGATACCGTCCGATACTTCAAAGTATCGTATCGGTATCGCCGATTCCGATACCGGAAGTCCCATTCAAGTCTATGGGACTTCCGGTATCGGAATAAGAAAAACCCTTTCCTGCCCTTGTACAGCCTCTCTGGGGTCTGTACGGGCCTTTCGGGGGGCTGTGCCGGCCTGCCAGGGGGTCTGTGCAGGCTCCGGTGGTCTGTGCCGGCCTGCCGGTGGTCTGTGCAGGCTCCGGGGGGCTGTGCCGGCCTGCCGGGGGGCTGTGCCGGCCTGCCGGGGGGCTGTGCCGGCCTGCCGGGGGGCTGTGCAGGCTCCGGGGGGCTGTGCCGGCCTGCCGGGGGGCTGTGCCGGCCTGCCGGTGGTCTGTGCAGGCTCCGGGGGTCTGTGCAGGCATCGTCCGATGGGACTACAAGTCCCATCGGGCGATGCCTGCTACCATGACAGTGATTGACACATTAGCCAATGATGGGACAGTAGTAGTCCCATCATCCGGCTAATGTGTTGAATGTAAAAAAAAAAAAAAAAAAAAATTACATGCTACATACATACAACATGCATACTACATACATGCTACATTCATACTACATACTACATACATGCTACATTCATACTACATAAATACTACATGCAACATATATACTACATGCATGCTACATACATACTGCATGCTACATACATACCACATATATACTACATACATACTACATGCATGCTACATGCATAACACATATATACTACATGCATGCTACATACATACTACATATATACTACATGCATGCTACATACATACTGCATGCTACATGCATGCTACATACATACTACATGCATACTACATGCATGCTACATACTACATGCATGCTACATGCATGCTACATACATACTACATGCTACATACATACCACATATATACTACATACATACAATACATTCATACAATACATACATAGACATACAGTACATATAACATAGAGTAACATACTTACCAATACTTGTCACATTGTTCCCCGAAGCCATTGTCTTTTCCGGGATAAATATTAACATAACAAACCACAAAAATACTCACCCACGATCCGAAGCAGTCCACGAGTGTGTCCCACGACGATCTTGGGTAGAGAACGGCAGCATCAGATGATGCTGCCGTTCTCTACGGGCTGCAGGAATCCAATGACGGAAGGTAGGTATCCTTCCGCACTGTATTCCTCCGCCACTTAAAAAAAAAAAAAAAGTCCCTAGTCTCACTTTATGCCATTGCTGTGTGGGAATTTTCCACACAGCAATGGCATAAAGTGAGACTAGGGACTTTTTTTTTTTTTTTTAAGTGGCGGAGGAATACAGTGCGGAAGGATACCTACCTTCCGTCATTGGATTCCTGCAGCCCGTAGAGAACGGCAGCATCATCTGATGCTGCCGTTCTCTACCCAAGATCGTCGTGGGACACACTCGTGGACTGCTTCGGATCGTGGGTGAGTATTTTTGTGGTTTGTTATGTTAATATTTATTCCGGAAAGACAATGGCTTCGGGGAACAATGTGACAAGTATTGGTAAGTATGTTACTCTATGTTATATGTACTGTATGTCTATGTATGTATTGTATGAATGTATTGTATGTATGTAGTATATATGTGGTATGTATGTAGCATGTAGTATGTATGTAGCATGTAGTATGTATGTAGCATGTAGTATGTATGTAGCATGTAGTATGTATGTAGCATGCAGTATGTATGTAGTATATATGTAGTATGTATGTAGTATGCATGCAGTATGTATGTAGCATGTATGTAGTATGTATGTAGTATATATGTAGTATGTATGTAGCATGCATGTAGTATGTATGTAGTATGTATGTAGTATATATGTAGTATGTATGTAGCATGTAATATGTATGTAGCATGCATGTAGTATGTATGTAGTATTTTTTTTTTTTTTTTTTTTTTTTTTTTTTTTTAACATTTAACACATTAGCCGGATGATGGGACTACTACTGTCCCATCATTGGCTAATGTGTCAATCACTGTCATGGTAGCAGGCATCGCCCGATGGGACTTGTAGTCCCATCGGACGATGCTTGCACAGACCCCCGGACATCAGCACAGCCCCCCGGCAGGCCGGCACAGCCCCCCGGCAGGCCGGTACAGACCCCCACAGGGTGCACAGACCACCGGCAGGCCGGCACAGCCCCCCGGCAGGCCGGTACAGACCCCGGGCAGTCCACACAGCCCCCCGGCAGGCCGGCAGAGACCCCCGGAAGGCCCGAAATGACGGCGCATCATGATGCGCACACACCGCGCATCATGATGACGTCAGGCCGTCAATCAACTGAACTTCCGATTCCGATGCCGAATTCCGATATTGAAAAAATATCGGAAGTCGGTATCGGAATTCCGATACAGCAAGTATCGGCCGATACCCGATACTTGCGGTATCGGAATGCTCAACACTACTTGTGACCGCATCTTCTAACTGCCTGGAAGTCGGGGGTAATGGTCACAATCTTAGTGTACGTCTCAGTGCCTCTTTCTGGCCTCCATAGACTTCACATTGAGCTGTGACTTCCAGCTCGCCCAGCAAACAATGGAGTGATCTGGCACGTCACAACCTGCTGAATACAGACTAGAGCGGCTCCGATGAAAGATGAAGACGGCAGCTGATAACTATAATGCTAGATGCAGAGTAGTAGTAGCTGAAGTGATGCTTTTAAAAGACATGTGGCTGTAATGGAGCAGCCAAGCTCTCATACATGCTGCTTGTGGTTCGGGGTGCATGAATTTAAAGACTTAAATTTTGCAATATGGCACTATATGTAAATCATTTTTACAATGCAGATTAAAGTTTTAACTTGAAGCATAAGGGGAATATAGTTTGACCCCCCCCCCCTGGAAAAAAAAAATCCTCACCTTTGCCCTACGTTTCTCTTTGGTTCTTCCGGTTTCTTGCTGGTATGTACTTTTTTAAAGTATGGAAAAATGGAAGAAACAATTAGGAAATAAAGTAACTTTGATTTGCTTTTTTCTCTCTGGAACAAAATTCTAAGCAGATTTGTAAGGATTGGCTATGTGTGCACATAGCAGATTTTTTAATGCAGCTCTGCAGCAGTTTTTCCACGCTTATTTGCACTAAATCCGCAGTGTATTGCACAACCAATGTAAATCAATGGGAATCCAGAATTGGTGTGCACATGCTGCGGAAAATTCCATGCAGATTCTCAGCGTTTTATTTTTCGCAGAATATCAATTCTTTTTGTGGATCTGCAGTGTTTCTGCACCCAGTGACTTGCACTGAGTCAGTCAAATCCGCAGCTAAACTGCAAGTGTAAAAAGGTCTGCGGATTTGCATGCTAAAAACGCTGCAGATGGGGAGGAGGAAGAGTGTGTGGGCAGAGGCTAAATGTGAGCTGAGAATATGTGCAGGTCTGTCTGTGGGTCTGTCTGCGGGTGTCTGTGTAGCCAGAAGAATATTTAGAATTGAGAGTCCTCAGTGGTTGATACCTTTTAATGGCTAACTGAAAAGATGGTAACAAATTGCAAGCTTTCGAGACTACGCAGGTCTCTTCATCATGCTAGACTAATAAATATCTGAGGAATCGCATATTTATACACAAGACAGCACAGAAATAACGCAATAGCTAAGACAAGTGATGTGAAGCGAAATAGTCATTATGGGAGAGGGATAAGCATAAATATTGGAGCAGTTCATAGATAAGCAGTGTGAAGGTTTTATTGCCCTCTGATTGCGGTCTGGTTCTGTGTTGTGATGACCCCATAAGGTCTGAGGAGCAAATTCCTTAATTGATGTAAAAAGACATAAATCCATGCGACATATTCATACCTGCACTGAATGTGTCGAAAGTTTTCATAAATTTGTACTCGGAGATTCTTCTCTCTCTGAGACTTGAAGTTACCTTTTAATACAAGTAATTTAATGTCCATCATGGTACGACCAGGGATACAAAAATGTTTTGCCACAGGCAGATCCATTTTTTTTTTTTTTTCTTGTGTGACGATGAGAATTCATCCTTGTTCTCAGCTTTTGCCCTGTCTCCCCCACATATGTATCTTTCCTGTGTGTAGCCAGGCATTGTATGATTTGACTACTACTCCCATCTGGTTATGTCTGGTGTCACACAACAGTGACCGCATGAGCCGATGATGAGATAGTAGTCCCATCATCCGGTGACTTGTGTTCAAGTGTAAAACCATAAAAAAATTCATACTCGCCAAACACCTAATTCCCTCCCACCCTCGATCTCCTGTAATAAAAATAAAATAAACCACCATAACTACTCCTGGCCCGCCGTAGTCCTAAACGACTGTCCCATGGCGATCTCGCGTGTAGAACAGTTACATCGGGAGATGTGACCACGCTATCTACTATATAATTGTCTAAGTCTGTCTGTCATGGAAATCCTGCCTTGCGGATTGGTCGCGGCCTAACTGCTGCGACCAATCAGCGACAGTTGCTTAGTCGTCACGGCAACACGGCTGCATTGCTTATTGTACAGGCACATTACATCCGTTAAAGGCATCACTGCTGCGTCGCTCATTACACAGGCACAGTCCTGTACATATTCTGGAGTACAATACATTAGGTAACAGCAGAAAAGTGACTGCAGCTCTGGGTGTAACTGGAGTACAAAACATTAGGCAAGATCTGAACAGTGACTGCAGCTCTGGCTGTAACAGGAGTATAATACATTAGGTAAAAGCAGAAAAGTGACTGCAGCTCTGGGAGTAACGGGAGTACAATACATTAGGTAACAGCAGAACAGTGACTGCAGATCTGGGTGTAACAGCAGTACATTAGGTAAGAGCAGAACAGTGACTGCAGCTCTGGAGTACAATACATTAGATAACAGCAGAACAGTAACTTCAGCTCTGGGTGTAACTGGAGTACACTACATTAGGTAACAGCAGATCTGTGACTGCAGCTCTGGGTGTAACAGCAGTACATTGGGTAAGAGCAGAACAGTGACTGCAGCTCTGGCTGTAACAGGAGTATAATACATTAGGTAAGAGCAGAACAGTGACTGCAGCTCTGGGTGTATCTGGACTACAATACATTAGGTAACAGCAGAAGTGACTGCAGCCCTGGGTGTAACTGGACTACAATACATTAGGTAAAAGCAGAACAGTGACTGCAGCTCTGGGAGTAACTGGAGTACAATACATTAGGTAACAGCAGAACAGTGACAGCAGCTCCGGGTGTAACATCAGTATATTACACTAGATGGTGGCCCGATTCTATCGCATTGGGTAGTTTAGAGTCTCTGTTAAAATAAAAAATAGTTATATACTCACCTTCTGACGGCCCCCGGACTCTGTCCCACCTCTCTCACCACGCTTCCGGCATCTTCTGGTCCCAGTAATGATTAGCGAGAAGGGCCGGAGATGAAGTCACTCTTGCGAGAGCGTGACGTCATCAGCGATGTTTCGCACAAAGCATTACTGGGACTGGAAGATGCCGGGAACGTGGTGAGAGGAGGGATAGTGTCCGGGGGCTGTCGGAAGGTGAGTATATCACTATTTTTTATTTTAACAGAGACTCTAGAATACCCGATGCGATAGAATCGGGCCACCATCTAGTATATTATATTCACTCATGTGTGTAAACATTATATTTGAACATGGTATGCAATGATATTTTCGTCTCACATGGAGAATATAAAAGAGCTTGGACAAGGAAATAACATCAGTTTTTTTTTGTTTTTTTTTGTTAATATATATTTGACTTGCAAATCCGCATAAAAAAAGCATGAATTTTCAACTGCGTTTTCTGCCAAGAGGAAGAAGCCGCGCAGATTTTTAAAAGAGCAAATCCGCAACGTGTGCACATTCCCTTAGTCTAGAGCTTTCAGACGAGCTCACTGATGAATAAAGAGAGGTTGTAGAAACTGAACGGTCCAATGATGCTCTGTTGCCAAATTCTTTCTTTAACAAAAATGGACATTCATGGCCTCATTCAGACATCAAGGTTTTTTAACATGCGAGAGAAGATGAGTTATGTCAGTCAGTGATTTTGGTCTGAGCATAATCAGTTTTTCTTGATCATGAAAGTTTCTCTATTCTGTTCCCATCGAAGAGTCTGTGAATTGGACTGCATGCAAATGGCATTCGAGTGTTGTCTGATATTTTATTTTTCTTCCTGCACAAAGCTATATCCAATTTTGATCAGTCGAGTATCTGCAATTTTGCGCAACTCCCTCGTTCTGCAAAAAATCAGACTTGACTGGCTCAATTCGCTATTGTAGATTCAAATGCTATCTGTGTGCTTTCAGACCTAAAACTCGTGGTAGTTTCTAACCTGCGTAAAATTATCAATGTCCATAGTTTTTAAAGTATTTATTAAAACTGTACTTTGAGCTATGTATCAGTAGTCTTCATAGTAATAAGAACATAAAATAATACAGGAAATGGACAACTTTAGGGCACAAATTATTTTTAAAGAAAAGCATTTTTGTTAATTTTGCTATAGTATTTCATTAAAAACTATGGACTGTTCTGGTGTCTACAGCTCGTTTATTCAGCAGTGAGCTTGTCTGAAGGCTCGGGTCTGAAACACTCATAAATTTGCAGAGAATATTCTCCAGGTGAGAAATAAGTAAATCCATCTCCTCCATGGCCTGACTTGGTGTATATCAGATTACACTGGAATGACATCAGAGTGCAGTCCGATGTTACTCTTGTGCCCATAGGCTTGCATGGGTGCGAGTGAGCCGAGTCTCGGAAGTACTCACAGCATGCCGCAATCATTTTTTCATGCCGATTCGGCATGAGAAAATCGCAGATCTGAGCTGCCCCATAGTGTAACACTCATCAAGTGCTCAGCCATGTTATATGGTTGGTAATGTGACTCCGGCATTAATTTTTCTAATTTTTCTCTACCATTGTTGGGTGTCAGTTAAGTATTGTACGCATCTTTTTATGGTGTACATACAAATAACTTTGTAACTGTTTTTCTCTTTTTAAATCCTAATGACAACCCAAAACATCCAAATGACTCTGATCAAAAGTTCCCATACCCCATTTCTTGATACCGTGTATTTCCCTTTCTAACATCAATGACTGCTTGAAGTCTTTTGTGGCGGTTGTGGATGAGGTTCTTTATTTTCTCAGATGGTAAAGCTGCACGCAAAAAGCCTCCAGTTCCTGTAAATTCCTGGGCTGTCTAGCATGAACTGCGCACTTGAGATCTCTGCAGATTGGCTCAGTGATATTGAGGTCAGGAGACTGAAATGGCCACTCCAGAACCTTCACTTTGTTCTGCTGCAGCCAATGACAGGTTGACTTGGCACTGTGTGTTTTGGATCGTTATGTTGGCATGTCCAAGTATGTTCCATGCGCAGCTTCAAGGCTGATGATTGCAAATTTGCCTCTAGTATTTGCTGATAACATGCTGCATTCATCTTTCCTTCAAATTTGACAGTTTCTTGTGCCTTTGTAGCTCACACATCTCCAAAACATCAGCGATCCACCTCCATGCTTTACAGTAGGAATGGTGGTCTTTTCATCGGACTAAATTTAGTGGAAAAAAAAATTGAGCCAAAAAACTAACAATTAAAAACTAGTTAGCAACTACTTGCTCTTTTTACCCGTCACTGGCTTAGAGCAGTCATCAACTGCTCCTGCTAGCGATTCTGCTGCTTCACATCAACATAGCAGCTCCTCTTCCAGGTCACTCTGTTGCAGAAGTCTGTAACCATTCTTGCCTGCAGAGATCTGTGCTGAGCAGAATAGGCAGTTAGCAACCACCTGCCTGTTAGTTCTGCGGCCCATTAATAAGAAAAAAACAGTCCTGGATAACCCTTTAAGAACAATTCTAAGCTACTACAGCAGTCTTCAGAATCGGGGTAGATTTTTTTTTTTTTTTTATTTATTTATTTTTTTTTCCCTTGCTTGTCAACTATTTGCGGTCCGTATGCAACCTTTTTTTCATTTTTTTCACTTGCTGCAGCTATTAATTCTTTACAGGACTATTTTCTATGCCCTATCACAGAATTGCAGTCTATCTGTAAAAATCGGATGCATTGTGCTTACATATGGCATCTGCCTTTTTCCTTTTTTTTTTTTTTTTGTTCTGCTTTTTTGGATCTGTAGTCTTGAATGGAAGAGACTCATCTGATTTATGGAATAAACTAGTGTGTGATGTGTTTCCCCCCCCCCCACTGGCAGCACTTGAGTGTGAGTGTTACACTAGAATTTTGATGTATTGCTTTGCTTCTAAGTCTCTCTTCTCTGTTTTCTCCAGGTCACACAGTCAATACCAACAAGGCATGACCTTCACTGTCAGACCAGGTACCAGACAACCAATTTCTCAAATGTATCAGGGTGGCTACTTGTGAGATGCTCCTTATTGAACGTCTAGTACCTGCCATCTTGCCTACAAACTGTGTCATAAAGCTGCATATAAGTTGTGTTACACCATAGTACAGGAAACTAACTTGTAAATTGTATGAAATGTGCTTTTTTTTTTTATTTTGTGGCTTAACATTATTTCACAATGGAGAATACGCGTAAGGGTGCCCGCAGTATAACTATATTAAGGCTTTATTTGCGGACAAAGCAGACTATGCTGCTAAAATATCCCTACTAAACTGGATGTGGCTTTTGTTTCCAGTGTTTGATTGAGGCTCTAAAAAAAATTATATAATATAATATTTTGTGTATTTTTTAAATATTTTAAATGTTTGTTGTCTTTTATTTTATATATTAAAGGGATAATCATGTTCCACTTACTCTGTCACCAAGCGGTGACAGAACAGGTGACCCCACATCTACTGAAACCTGCTGGGACACTTGCACGATCGGCTCCTGTCACATTCATCAGAAGGACGTACATGTCCTGGCAGGTGTCGGCAGATGTGGAGTTGCCTCGCTCGTCTTTTGGTGCAGAAGAAAGTGGAGCATCAGCGGGAATATACCTATGTTATGTGCCTTTGTCTTTATTTCTGTAATATTTGGCATGTATGCTTAGCCTTGTTTTATTAATGTATACATATCTATTAAAAAGAGTATAACGTTGATGTATATATGCTTGAGAGGAGAGGGAAATCCTGTGAGGACCCGGCAAAAAGCACCTTTGTTTGTATATTAAATGTATATTTATATATATATACAGTATGTATGTGTTTTGTCCTTTTTATGTACCCTCATTTATTTGTATTATATAGTGTTACAAGTTAAAAAAAAAAAGTCTCTGGATTTGCTTTTAAGGAAGATGCATAAAGCTTTTGCATGCGATTTCCTCAATGTTATTTTCAGCAATAAACTATTTTATGTAAAATGTTTTCATTTTCTATGACTTTACACTTATTTTCTATGTGCTGCTTGTGATGGTCTCTTCAACAGTAGGCTAGAGACAATTGGTTGAAATTTAAGGGCCTCAAGGTAGTAAAGCCTAATTTAAAAGTGCTTTTCCAATTTGGCAACAGCTGCTGAAATAATTGTTATCCCACTACTCTTGTACTTTCTTTGAATGAATCAATGCTAACCCTCCAGTGCTGGTCCCTATCTTTGTTTGCATGCTTTCTGCTAGGGTGGGTTGAAAGAAACGGTGTGTGTGTGGGGGGTGTTCTTTAAACACACAGTTGCGGTCTAAAGCCTCCGTCACACATAGCGATCTCGCTAGCGAGATCGCTGCTGAGTCACAAGTTTTGTGACGCAACAGCGATCTCACCAGCGAGATCGCTGTGTGTGACACTGACCAGCGATCGGCCCCCCCTGGCGGTTATCGCTGATCGTCCTGGAATAGCCAGGACATTTTTTTTTTTTTGATCGTTGGTCTCCCGCTGGCCAGCACACATCGCTGCGTGTGACAGGCAGCAGATCAGCGTGCTGGTAACTAAGGTAAATGCAGGGTTTCTAAGCACCGTGCGCTGCTTAAAAACCTGGTGTACCTTAGTTACCAGCTCCCTGCATCAGCACACTGGTAACTAACGTACACAGCGATGCTGCGCGCTCTGCGTCGCTGGTGAAGTTGCCTGTTTGACAGCTCACCAGCCATCATGTAGCGACTCGCCAGCGATCCTGACAAGTTGATATCATTGTCGGGATCGCTGGTGAGTTGCTGTGTGTGACGGGGCCCTAACTGCTTTCTCCAGGTAAAGGGACAAAACAAAAATGGTCTACTAGATCCAAAGAATGCTGTTCCTGCAAAAATGACTTTGCGACTTTAAATCAACACTCAAGCCATGTAAGCATGGCCCAAGCTTGAGGATTTAATCTGGCATGGTGAGCTGCCATAATATTGATTGCCAAATATGATTGTCCAACAAAAAACAAACCTACAGAGAAAAGAACAAAAACACCTAAGTAAAATCAAATAACTTTCATTATGTTACAAAAAAGACATGCCGTAAATATAAAAGTGGAGCGTGTACACAGATACTATGTCACTCGAGTAACCCAATACATAAGGGTTAATGCCAAGATTCAATATATGTCCAGTTAAAGTGATACAAAAAAAATCAAATAGGATGGTGATATGAAGCTTATAGCCTAATCTGATTGCAATATTTAACCCCTTCCTAACATGCGCCGTACATATACTGCTCTCGAGAAGCTGCATTCCTGCAAACAGAAGTATATGTACAACACTGCCTTACGTTGAGCGCAACGGTGATCAGGTGCAGGTGTCGGCTCTGAGAGAGCTGACACCCCGCAGCAATGCCCACGATCAGTGCTAGCACCGATTACAGGCATTTAACCCCTCTGATGCCGCTGTCAGACAGTGACATAGAGGAGCATCGCGCAGGGGTGGGACTCCCTGGATGCTTTCATCAGGACAACGCGATCGTATCACGCTGTCCTGATGGTATCCATGGAGACTCCTGGCCGCAAGATGACCACAGGATCCTTCAAGTAAGGTGGTGTGTCCATGCCTGCTCAGAGCAGGACATGAGACGCCTCCTTTCCCGCCTGTCATATGCTTATGTGAAGATTAAGTTTAAAAATATTTCTATAAAAATCCCTAAATATAGAACAAAAAAGAAAAATATTTTTCCAATAAATACATTTATTTAGGTAAATAAAAAAGCAAAGTTCACATTTGGTATCGCCATGTCTGTAACGACCCACTCTATAAAACTGTCCTGCTAGTTAACGCCTTCGGTGAACACCGTAAAAAATGGGGCAAAAAACAATGCTTTATCATACCGCCGAATAAAAAGTGCAATAAAACGCTATCAAGAAGACTAATGTAAATAAAAATCATACCACTGAAAACGTAATTTTGTCTCATAAAAAACAACCTGCCATAAAGCTCCATCAGCAGAAAGATAGTTAGGCTGGTTTCACATTTGCGTTTTTTAGCGCTGGAAAAAAACGCACACCTGCGCATGCGTTTTTTCCCCTATATTTAACATGGGTGCGCATACCTGCGCGCTGGTAAGCGCATGTATGCGATTTTCATGCGCTGCGTTTTTTTGGGGTGTGCGTTGGGATTTTCCAGACGCAGCATGTTGCATTTTTTGGCCCTGCAAAAAAGCGCATGCGCACGTTTTGCGCTAAAAATGGCCATTATAGCCTATGGATGCGCATATGTGCGCACTGGCATGCTCATGTATGCTTTTTTTGCATATGCGTTTTTTTTTTTAAACCATGGAATTTAGGGGTTTGGGTTAGAGTTAGGGTTAGTTAAGGGGGTTTAGGGTTAGGGTTATGGTCAGGGTTAGGGTTGGGGTTTGGGTCAGGGTTAGGGTTAAGTATGGTTTTGTTAAGGATTAGGGTCATGGTTAGGGTCAGGATTAGGGTTAAGTATGGTTTTGTTAAGGGTTAGGGTCAGGGTTAGGGTCAGGGTTAGGGTCAGGATTAGGGTTAAGTATGGTTTTGTTAAGGATTAGGGTCATGGTTAGGGTCAGGATTAGGGTTAAGTATGGTTTTGTTAAGGGTTAGGGTCAGGGTTAGGGTCAGGGTTAGGGTCAGGGTTAGGGTTAAGTATGGTTTTGTTAAGGATTAGGGTCAGGGTCAGGATTAGGGTTAAGTATGGTTTTGTTAAGGGTTAGGGTCAGGGTTAGGGTCAGGGTTAGGGTTAAGTATGGTTTTGTTAAGGGTTAGGGTCAGGGTTAGGGTTAGTTAGGGTTTAGGGTTTGGGTTAGGGTTAAGTATGATTTGGTTAAGGGTTAGGGTTAGGGTCAGGGTTAGGGTCAGGGTTAGGGTTAGTAAAGTCATGGTTTGGGTAGTGTGAGGGGCCACCTAAAAATGTTGGAAAAAAACGCAAACGCGGTAAAAACGCATACAAACGCATAAAAACGCTGCGTTTTTTTCATGCATGCTCATAAAAATGCTTGAAAAAAACGCAGCAGTTGTATGCTTATGTATGCGTTTTTTCAATGCGTTTTTTTGCGGGAAAAACGCGCTGCAAAAAAAAGCAAGTGTGAAACTAGCCTTATAGCTCTCAAAAAAAGCGGCGCAAAAATTTAATTTAAATTTTTTTCTATAAAATAGTTTTCATAGTTTAAATGCCAAAACATAAAAAAATATAAATGTGGTATTGCAGTAATCATATTGACCCAAAGAATAAACCTGCCTTACCAATTTTACCACACGCAAAACAGCATATAAAAAAACAAACATGCAATTCCTGAATTGCTGGTTTTTGGTCATTCTGTCTCCCAAAAATAGAAAGCTAGTCAGTGACCGAAAATGGTACCAATAAAAACATAAACTCGTCCTGCAAAAAAACAAGCCATCACATGACTGATGGGTGAAATATTGAAAAATTATAGCTCTCTAAATATTGTGATGCAAAAACTAGTTTTCGGAATAAAGTGTCTTTTAGAGTGTGACAGCAGCCAAACAAAAAACCCCCATAAAAATCTGGTATCTATGTAATCGCACCGACCCGAAGAATAAAGTCACCTAATCACTTATACCGCGCAAGGAACGGCGTAAAAAATAAAACCAATTCTTCACATGCTGTTTTTTTTTTTCCATTCATTCTGCCTCCCAAAGATTGCACTAAGACTCAGCGCACCTTTATCCTGCACAATACGCTGGATGCTTACACCGAGGTTTATGTGTAAATCTCTGAAATATGTGATTTGGGCAGAACCCCCAGCGGAAGATTCCCTATGAGGCAGATGGAGGCGCTGTGGACACCATAGGACCTGTGATCCTGCGGTGTCCGTCTTTTTAGAAATCCATAAAAGTGCCGTTGGCCACAGTTTCGGCACTCCTGAAAAGGACAACACTGAACAGAGGCCAGATGGAGTCCACAGTAAGGCTGAGTTCACACGTGGCGTTTTTTTCGCGTTTCCGTGGCGGTTTTAATCGCGCGATTTTGCCGCGAAAACGCGAAAAATAAGCATCCCATGCATTCCTATGGGATTCCGCAATGCTGTGCTAATGCTGCGGTTCTTACTGCGGTGGAATCGCTTCGTGGTAAAAAACGCAGCATGCTCATTAATTTGCGGAATCGCGGTGATCCCGCATCCATAGGAATGCATTGTTCCGCTTACTTCCCGCATGTGGCTGTGCACACCATGCGGAAAGTAAGCAGAACAATTGCGGATGGTACCCACTGTCCGGAGGAGAGGAGACTGTCCTCCGGGCTTTGGGTACCATATCCCTGTAAAAAAAAAAAAAAAAAAAGAATTTAAAAATTAAAAAATATTGTTATTCTCACCCTCCGACGTCCCGCGCAGCCTTCCTGCTTCTCTCCACGCTCCCGTTCCCAGTAATCCTTTGCGAAAATGCCCGCGATGGCGTCCGTTCTCGCGGGATCGCGAAGTCGTCGCGGTCATTCGCGCGACGTCATCGCGATCCCGCGAGAACGGACGTCATCGCGGGCATTTTCGCAAAGGATTACTGGGAACGGATGCGTGGGACGTCGGAGGGTAAGAATAAAACCATTTCTCCCTCACCCATGACAGCACCACGGAGAGAGGGGGTCCGCCCATCAAGGACAGGAACCTACAGACAAAAGAGCGGCACCTCTCCTCCGCCCCCAGTTGGGTTCCTGTCCTTGACGGGTGAACCACGGCAGCAGGAGCTCAGCGCTTACCGGAAGGTGAAGATCCGGGACCGTCCCGTCCGCGGTCAGACAGCGGGGAGGCCCCTGTCGCGGCGGGGTCGGTTGCCGAAGCTGCCACCGCTGCAGCTGAGGGGCTGTCCAGGGTGAGCAGGCGGGGAGGACCGGGCCGCCGCTCCGGGAGGAGTAGGGGCCGGGGGACGCCGGTATAGGGACAGCGCCGGGTACAGAGGTGTACCAAGATGGCGCTGCCCCGGAAGTAGAAGGAGAAACTTCCGGGTCCCCGCGGTCGGCACATGCGCAGTGCGCACTCCCCGGGGGAGGCAGCGGTGCAGGCCGGGAAGACAGGTGACGCCAGGGCGGCTTATTCAAACTTGGAACGCTGAAGCAGCCTCAGGGCTGGAAGCGTTCAGGCCCGATGGATAGCGACCAGCATGAGGAGCTACAGCAGCCTAAGCAGCACCAGCACCGCCAAAAGGATAAAGACGGACGGGGGAGCCGGTCCAGTAGCCACTCCACGCAGCATTCAACTGCAAGGAGCAAGTCACCTGCCGTTGATCGCCCAGTGAGGGATTTGGATCCACTTCCAGAACCGGTACCTGCAACCGCGCATGGGGGGTAAGTGGATCTTCGTGAATGTTCCCCATTGTAATAGACTTCTTTCCCTTATAAGGGAAAGAAGAAAGAAAAAACCAAGAACAGGGAATGCCCCACCTGTAGGAAACCATTACCAACGCCCTGGGAGAAAAAATTGTGTGACTCCTGTATTTAGGAGGTCCTCGGCGATGAAACCCCGGATCATGCCGCAGACCTAAGGGCGGTAATCCGCGCAGAAATTCAGAGTGCCCTTTCATCCAATAAACGGGAAAGGAAGGAAGGGGGACGTGGTAATAGAGTCCCAATCAGAGAGCTTATCGTCAGGGGAAGTCACCTCCCATACTGTAAATACCGACTCGTCATCCTCCGAAGAGGAGACGGAAGGTCGTCATTGTTTCCCCCTGGACGAAGTGGATGCCTTAGTAAAGGCGGTAAGATCCACTATGGGGGGTGGAAGACCCCCGGACTGATAGATCAGTCCAGGACATTATGTTCGGAGGACTGGGTCAAAAGAAACGGAGGGTATTTCCGTTAAATAAGAACGTCCAAGGCCTCATAGATAAAGAATGGGAAAAACCGGATAGGAAAAACTCTACGGTTCCTTCCATCAAAAGCAAGTACCCATTTGATGAGGAGGCATCCACATCGTGGGATAAGGCCCCCAAACTAGACGTGGCGGTAGCCAAAGCTTCAAGAAGGTTTGCACTCCCCTTTGAAGATATGGGTACCCTGAAAGACCCGTTAGATAAAAAAGCGGATACCCTACTTAAGGGCACCTGGGAATCAGCAGGGGGAAACATCAGGCCGGCGGTAGCGGCAACCTGTACCTCCAGAGCTCTTATGGTATGGATAGACCAATTGGAAAGACAGATAAGGGAAGGGGTTCCCAGAGATAAAATCCTGGAATCCATGCCAATGATAAGAGGGGCTGGCCGACTCTTCGGCTGATTCGATAAGATTGTCATCTAAAACGGCAGCCTTGTCGAATGCAGCTAGAAGAGCTTTATGGTTAAAATGTTGGTCTGGGGATCTCCAGACAAAAATGAAGTTATGCGCCATTCCCTGTGAAGGAAAATTCCTCTTCGGGGAAACCTTGGATGACATCCTCGAAAAGGCAGGTGACAAAAAGAAAGGCTTCCCAAACCTAGGACCAGTGAGCGCCACAGGCTTTAAACGGTCCTTTCGGAACAAAAAGTTCTTTCAGAGGAGACCCCCGAGAGACCAAAAATGGGAAGACAGAAGAAGGGACAGGGGGTTCATCTTCGGTAACTCGTCCCGGGATAAAAAACCCGCCAAGTGACTGTGGGCCCAGGGTGGGAGGGAGACTAAGTTTTTTCCTCCCAGCCTGGGAGAAAATATCCAACAATCCCTGGCTGATAAATCTTGTAAGATCAGGATTAAGGATAAACTTTTATTCTCTCCCGCCGCAAAAATATATAATTACCCCGATAAGGTCGTCAAAAAACGAACAGGACGCCCTCGAAAAGGAGGTCCTGAGTATGTTGGACAAAAAAGTCCTACAGGAGGTTCCCCCACAGGAGAGAGGCAGGGGGTTCTACTCGCCTCTCTTCCTGGTAACCAAACCAGACGGCACCTTCCGCACCATCATAAATTTTAAAAAGACTGAATTGCTATATCAAGAACGAAAAATTCAAGATGGAATCGATCAAATCGACCATCAAAATTCTCTTTCCGCAATGCTTTATGGTGGTCTTAGACCTCAGCGATGCCTACTACCATGTCCCCATTCACAAAGAATCCAGGCAATACCTCAGGCTAGCAGTCTCGATAGCAGGAGAAATAAGAGAATTCCAATACAAGGCCCTGCCATTTGGGATCTCAGTGGCTCCACGGGTCTTTACGAAATTGGTGGCAGAGATGATGGCTCACATAAGAGAACAGGATGTTCTGATAGTGCCTTATTTGGACGACTTTTTAATAGCGAGCAACTCAGGCCAGAAATGCACAGAACAGAGGGACAGAGTGATGAGCACTCTAAAAAACCTCGGGTGGCTTCTGAACCTGAAAAAGTCAAGGCTGGAACCAAGGAGAGTCCAGGAGTTCCTAGGCCTGACACTGGATTCAAACATCCAAGTGTGTTACTTGCCAGATCACAAAAGGGACAGAATTATTCATATGGTACAAAAAGCGAGGCAAAACCCTTCAATGACACTAAGACGAGCAATGTCCCTGTTAGGGTCCCTCTCTGCATGCTTGCCGGCGGTCCAGTGGGCACAAATACACATGAGGGATCTGCAGTGGGATATCCTGACCAACCAGCGGGCCTTGGGAGACTACTTGGAACATCATATTACGCTAGTTTCAAAAACTATTCATTCCCTAGCCTGGTGGGAGGACAAAAACAACTTGTCCAAAGGGATCCCCTGGGAGGCCAAGATCACACATGTAATTACCACCGACGCCAGTCCTGTGGGATGGGGAGCACACATGGGCATCAGTGTGGCTCAAGGGGGATGGAGAAGTCAAGAACTAAAAGCCTCCTCGAATCAAAAAGAACTGCTAGCAGTAAATTATGCCTTGAGTCACTTTTTGCCAGCATTAAAGGGCCATCATGTCCGGATATTCTCGGACAACCGAGTAACAGGGGCCTATATAAACCACCAGGGGGGAACCAGGTCCAGAACGCTAATGGAGGCATCCTCCGAGATATTCGGGTTAGCCAAGGAAAACTTACTGTCCCTATCGGCGCTACACATACGGGGAGTAGAGAACCAGACAGCAGACTTTCTGAGCCGTACCCAACTACATCAAGGGGAGTGGGCTCTAAATCAGTCCGTTTTTCAGAAGATTGTGGAAATGTGGGGAACCCCAGACATAGACTTATTTGCAGACCACAAAAACAAAAAAGTGGAAGCATTCTGTTCTCTAAATCCCAAGGGGAATCCTCAGACCCTGGATGCATTTATGCTCCCATGGACACGGGGACTACTGTATGCCTTCCCACCGACCATTCTCCTCCCGGCGGTGATAAGGAAAGTCAGGGAAGAGGGGGCTCGGGTAATACTTATAGCCCCTTTCTGGCCAAAAAGAACATGGTTTTCATGGCTCAGAATAATGTCAGTAACCGACCACTGGGTTCTACCAGATCTCCCCGACCTATCGCAGGGTCCTGTGCTACACCCCCAAGCAGTGAACCTCCATTTAACAGCATGGAATTTGAAAGGTCACTGGTGAGGGGGAAAGGATTTTCAGAAAATCTAATTTCCACGTTACAAAAAAGTAGAAAACCAATTACAATCAAAGCCTATGGTAGAACCTGGAGGAAATTCCTATCCAGTTCGGGGGCAAAGGTTCAGGATGGAATACAAATGGATAAAATCCTGGAATTCCTCCAAA
This sequence comes from Dendrobates tinctorius, assembly GCF_039654945.1. Classification (NCBI taxonomy): domain Eukaryota; kingdom Metazoa; phylum Chordata; class Amphibia; order Anura; family Dendrobatidae; genus Dendrobates; species Dendrobates tinctorius. The sequence goes on along the minus strand of NW_027361766.1, from coordinate 16,073,721 downwards.
GGGGGTTAGAACAGGGACTAGCGACTAACACACTTGAGGGTACAGGTAGCGGCCCTAGGCGCCCTCTATAATCAGGAGGTGGCGAGCGACCCTTGGGTATCACGGTTTATGAGGGCCGCAGCCAGGTCTAGACCAATAGCTACTCAGAAAGTACCATCATGGGATCTGAACTTAGTGTTGTCAGCCCTAACAGGACCCCCATTCGAGCCTATCCAGTCAGCTCCACTAAAGACCCTATCATTAAAAACGATACTGCTAGTGGCCCTAACATCGGCTCGCAGAGTGAGTGACATTCAAGCCTTACCGGCATTACCCCCATTCATTAAAATTATGGAGGATAGAATTATATTGAAACCTGACCCTGCATATTTGCCCAAGGTAGCAACACAATTCCATAGATCACAGGAGGTAGTCCTTCCTTCCTTCTGCCCAAACCCTACGAATAGTGGAGAGGAGAAATTTCACACATTAGATGTGAAGAGGTGCTTAGTGCACTACCTAGAGGCCACCAAGGGATGTAGGAAGGAAGGATCTCTCTTTGTGTGTTTCCAGGGACCTCGTAAGGGGCTTGGGGCATCCAAAAGTACCCTGGCAAGATGGATAAGGGATGCGATTGCCCTGGCATACTCATGCAGCGGGAATACCATCCCGGAGGGTCTAAAAGCCCACTCTATGAGAGCAATGGCGACCTCATGGGCAGAAAGATCAGAGGTATCAATAGAACAGATCTGTAAGGCGGCCACCTCGTCAACACCTTCTACCTTTTTCAAACACTATCGCCTAGATCTAGCCTCTGCGTCTGACCTGACCTTCGGGAGAAGGGTCCTTCAGGCGGTGGTCCCTCCCTAAGCTACCAATCTCTGAAATTCTCTCCGTGGTGCTGTCATGGGTGAGGGAGAATAGCTTAGTTACTCACCGATAACGGTGTTTCTCGGAACCCATGACAGCACCCGCTTAATTCCCCCCCTTTTTTCACGTGTGCGGTGAGCACGATTTAATGTGTGTAGAGTGTTCTTAGACACGAGGCTTCTCTATAAGTATACAAATTATAATGTTATGTATATACTTTTGTTGTTAACTAACCGGGAGACCCTCTGATGCTCTGTAACCAACTGGGGGCGGAGGAGAGGTGCCGCTCTTTTGTCTGTAGGTTCCTGTCCTTGATGGGCGGACCCCCTCTCTCCGTGGTGCTGTCATGGGTTCCGAAAAACACCGTTATCGGTGAGTAACTAAGCTATTTTTATTTTTTTTTTGCATTTTATCTTTTACTACTGATGCTGCATAGGCGGCCTCAGTGGTAAAAAGTTGGTCACACTCGTCAAACACTATGTTTGACGAGTGTGACCAACCTGTCAATCAGTTCTCCAAGCGATGCTACAGATCGCTTGGAAAACGCTAGCATTTTGCAAGCTAAATACGCTTGCAAAATGCTAGTTTTTCCGCGGGAAAATCGCGGGAATTTAAAATCCGATTTTCCCGCGGACTGGAATTCCGGAATTCTCGCGGTAATTTCTGCGAGAGTTCCGGTACGTGTGCACTTAGCCTAACTCTACTGCCTCTTTAGTGATTGGATCCATCAGGGGTCTTTCTGTCACGTCACTCGGAGATTTAGATGGAAACCCCAAAGTAAGTGCTCAGCGTAGAGCGCCAGATACTCAAGTACTACTACTTCGGTCTGTCATCTGCTAATGGAAATTTAGTGGGCTTCCACATTACTGGTAGCCCAAAGGCTTTCAAAATGAAATGGCTCCTTGCCCCCAAAAGAAACTAAGCAAAATCTCCGCTCCCAAATCCAAATGCCTCCCCTCCCTTTTGAGTCCCAGTGTGTCTAAACAACATTTAGCGCCCACATGTTTGGCATTTCTGTAGTGATGAGAGCTCGCCTAATTTACAGGTGCGTGTCCCAGAAGCATGAGCTGGGCATAATGTAGTGGTCGCTCCAGCTTGCAACTTTCACTCGGCAACATCCACTGCTGCTGGTTTCTGGAAAAACAGCCATGGAGTCAAAATCGTCACTACATCTGTAGATAAATTTCCAAAAGGTTATAATTTCCAAAACTGAGTCATTTGAGGAGGAATTCTACTTTCTTAGCACTTGGGGGCTCTGTATATGGAATCCGCAAACTATTCTAGTAACATCTGCACTCCAGGAGGCAAATAGAGCTCCGTCCCTCCCGAGTCACTCTGTATGGCTAAGCAGTACTGTACATCCACATTTGGAAATTGTGGGACAAATTTTGGTGCCATTTTTACCCATTTCCCTGTATGAAAATGTAAAACTTTGGGCTAACGCACAATATTGGTGGTAAAAATGTAAATTATTTTTTCTTCACTGCCCAATGGTATAAAAGTCTGTGACACACATGTGGTGTAAATTTATAACAACTGCACCCCTAGACGAATTCATTGAGGTTTAATTGGTAAAATGAGGTCACTTATGGGGGTTTCTGCTGTCCTGGCACCTCAGGGGCTCTGCCAATGTAACATGGCACACTCAAAAAAAAAAAGTGCAGCAGAATCTGCACTGTAATATGGCATTACTTCCCTTCTGAGCTTTGTGCTGTGCCTTAAAAAGTAGTTTTTGACCACGTATGGGGTATCTGCATGCTCAGGAGAAATTGCACAACAAATTTTGGGGTCAGTTTTCTCCTGTTAACCCTTGCAAAAATGTATCTGAGAGATGTGTTTTGTTTTTTTTTACAGCTCTACATTATCTGCTGTGAAGCAACTGTGGGGTCAAGGTGCTCAATATACATCTAGATAAGTTCTTTAAGGGGTTCAGTTTCCAAAATAGGGTCATTTGTGGGAGGTTTCCACTGTTTCATCAAATCAGAGGCTCATCAAAAGTGACAGGGCGTCCGCTAATTATTCCAGCAAATTTTACATTCAAAAAGTGAAAAGGCGCTCCTTCCCTTCCGAGCCCTGCCATGCACCCAAACAGTAGATTTCCCCACATAGGGGGTATCAGCATGCTCAAGAGAAATTGCACAACAAATTGTATGGAACAATTTCTCCTGTTACCCTTGTGAAAGTAGCAAAAAATTAGGTCTAAAGGAAAATTTTTGTGAAAGAAAAGTAAATGTTTTTTTCTTCCACATTCCATTAATTCCTGTGAAGCACCTGAAGGGTTAATAAACTTCTTGAATGTGGTTTTGAGCACCTTGAGGGGTGCAGTTTTTAGAATGGTGTCACTTTGGGAATTTTCTGTCATATAAGCCCCTCAAAGTCAGTTCAAATCTGAGGTGGTCCATAAAAATGATTTTGCAAATTTTGTTGTAAAAATGATAAATTGTTGGTCTTTTCGTCAAATTTCATTTTTTTTCCCACAAATAAATGCAAGTCATGTCAAATAAATGTTATCATGCTCATGAAGTACAATATGTCACTAGAAAACATTCATCGAATCAGTGGGATCCATTGAAACGTTCCAGAGTTGTTATAAAATGGCAGTGGTCAGAATTGTAAAAATTTGCCTGGTCAGGAAGGTGAAAACAGGCTTTGCGGTGAAGGGATTAAAAAAATGTATAAAGATTAAGGCCGTGTTGTCCATCAAAGTGATGCGCCTCATATACCAGTTATTGTAATTTCCCATGCTCTTACACTGATACTATTTGCGAACTTTTTGAAAAGTGATCTTGGCCGTCAACTTTTCTGGACCCCTGTGTGTTACAGGTATACTGTACATCTGTGCTTGAGATGTCATGAAGCGTGTATTGTGATGTTTTGTTTTTTTTTAATTATCTGCAGTATTAAGTTCCTATGAAATGGAGAATTTATAAATATTGAGACAGTACATGAAATGAACATAAACTTATGGAATACCTGTGTATTGGTGATTTCCAGCCTTTGTTTTAGCACTAAAGAGCCTGAAGTTGTTTTTTGATTTTATTTTTTTAATTATATTTGTTGCTGTGACAGACTTGCAGTAGTTTTTCTAAAACTTTTTTACAGTTACTTTAGTAAAAAAAAAAGTTACTTTACAGACCATCATAGGTTTATTGCCTTCATTACTCATTTAGTGATTTACTGTCCCCTTAATACCCACTTGATATGTATTGCCTCTTTGGGCTAAACAAGCAATGAATGATACAGAAAGATTGCTAAATGTGGCAAATAGACACAATTCAATGCCATTACTGTGCATAAAAATCCTTATTATACACTGCTACCTTATACTGAAGGAGTTAAAGGGGTTGCCAGGTCCAAATCAATAAGCCTACAGTCACTGTAAGCTCACTGTAGACTTATGAATCCCCCCACTCTGTGCTGTGGGCATTTGCCAATTTCTGAGCCGGGACGGTATGTATATGTTATTAGTTTTCCCGGTCAGATCCCGTCCATTGGGCGTGGCCTGGCTCCATACAAGTGTATGGCGTGAGGCCACTCCCGTTGGACGGACTTCGGCAGGGAGTATGTATAACACATATATATCCTCCGATCCCGGCTCAGAAACTGGCGAATGCCCACAGCGCATGGTGGTGGGGTCACTTATTGATTTGTACCTGGCTACGACTTTAACATCCCATATAATCTCTTTAATTTGCATAACTGTATCACTATAGATTTTTTTTTTTTTTTACTGCACACAAATGACCAGTGAGGTTTTTTTTTTGCAGCAGTTATTAATTTACAAGATTATTTACAATTTTTGATGCTAAATTGTTATGCATCAATAAAAAAAAGATTGCTGTACCCGATGTTCCACATGGTATCTTTTATTTTCTTCACACTCATAGACTTGAATAGACGAGTCTGACCCGACTTATGGAAGAAACTAGTGCATGCTACCATTTTGTTCACATGCAGAGTCAATCATCTGCACTTCCTCATTGAATAACCCAGGTCCTAGTGCTGTCTTTTCACGGACAGCATTCCGGCTGAAAATACAGTGGTGTTAACCTAGTCTAACGGCTATAGTTAACACTTTCCTTTCCAGTGCAGCCACCTCTCATTGTGGATTTGCTAAAGAGAGAGCCTATTTGCATGATCTTGTGTCCTGCCACCTGATCCAGATCAGTGTGATCACGCCTAAGCACTCATCTGTATCACTACTTAGGCTATGATTCCAATCTGTGAACAGAGCATGCATGGCTCATCCATAGGCCAGAAAAAAAATTCTCATTGCTTCATAAAACAGAATTCGAAAACTTTTTTTGTTGCCCATTTTATATGGGTTTTCGATAGACTTGAGTAACTTTTTTTTCGTGTGCTTTTTCTTCAGTCAGCAGGGTTGCATGTCTTGGAATTCAGGCATGGAGACAGTAAACAGTACTGTTTTGTATATACAATATAAAGTTATGGATAGGTTCTGACAATTTCCTTTTTCTTCATTGGGCGCTGTTTCTGTCTATCTTTAATTTATGAAAAATAAAATGCAAAGGGAGGCGCAATGAGTGTACCTGTGTTTAAATTAATTCCCTAACTGAATCGACAGGGTGCTCACCTTACAGGGTTGTGCCACCCTTGCACAACCACGGTGTGAACATGAACGGTAGTTGGGGAGCGTGCCCAGAAGGGCACTGTACGTGGCTGTCAGCAACCTCCACTCTCCTGGTCAGTCCATCTCTCACAGGCTTCCGGATGTGAAGTTGAGACCGATCCCAGCCGTAAGTGAACACCAAGGATCCCGGAGCTTCCCAGCAAATGCAGGTTCTCCCACAAGCAACTGCCCTCCAAGCTGCTCCTGCTGCTGATCCTCAGAGAGGAAAATTCAATGTGAAACAACAAAAAAAAGTGGAGCACTAAAGGAGAGGCAGAAAACAGAAAAAGGGTAAAAAACTCAGCTTTTATTCTTCCTCCAATACCCACAACGCGTTTCTACGGTCACAGCTGTCTTCCTCAGGTGGAATTCCACCCGGTTTCTGCCTCTCCTTTAGAGCTCCTATAGACCGCTTTTTTTTTTTGTTGCTTCACACCTTTAATCTATGGCTTTATTTAGGGAATAGCTATCTACTGTACGCCTGTTCTTCCTTATTAATAACTTGATGTAACTGCATTTATTAAGCACAATGTGCATCAGTTGACACATAGCTAATGAATACATTGGGTGTGTGTGTATTTAATAGGCAGAGTGGTTCATTGAAACTTATAATCCAAGTAAGACATGCACCAACATGATAGTGCTTAGTAACTGAAAATGCATTGTATATCACACATCTGCTATTAAGTCAAGAATGTGCACATTTTATGAAAATGACTTGTCAACTTTTTTTTTAACTTCACTTTTGAGGGAATGTCCCTTATTAGAAAACAGTCCGCTTCTCTGTCTCCAGAAACCACATCATGCTTGTCAAAGGGCTTCGTCTGTAATAAAACTCCATTTTCATTGTGAAATGTGCTGCAAAAAAGCACAAACTACAAACCTGAATTAAAAAAAACAAACTACATTCCCAGAAGAAGTCTCATAGTGAACAAACCCCTTTAAGATTGTCAAAAATTAGTACAAGTATTTGTAGAATTAAAGCCAATGTTTTTAAGCATTGATGGATGTACAAACTGGGCTTTTTTTTCTACACTCTCCAATTGAAGATAGTTAATGTATAAAGACAAGAATACATGACAGGTCGCAAACAAGTGCTCCAGAAGCCGGTTCAAATTATATTCTGCTGCAGCACACTATGTCTGTCAAGGTTTATGGATCTACTAAATGGAATATTGTAAAATTGAAGAGCTTCATGCAGGAGTTTGCCAATTTGTGGGTGCGCACCAATCACAACAAAGCGCACCTTTCTTTGATGGGATGCTAACCTTTCCTTTATCAAACCAAAAGCAGCCAAAGGCCTCTATCACACATCCTGATATTTCCAGTCCTGGAAAAGCCAGTACTGGTGCCATCAGTGTTTGTGTATGTCATCCATGTGTACCACATGGGACAAGTTTTGGAAAAGAATGTAGAATAGATATGACATATGTTAGATGTGCAAAAATATAGGTAGATGTCCGTGAGATATATATTGCCTTGCATGTGTAGTTTACTGTGTATGTTTAGCTAATAAGTGAAAAACAAGATGTGGTGGTAGCCCCTATTTTTGATAAGCAGCACAGGTAAAGCAGACACTGCCATTCCTAACCCAGTAATAAAAAAACAAAAACATACAGAAAAAACACTTTACTTGAATAAAGATTCTCACTCCCTTCCAGAAGGAAGAGAAGCTTCATACTCTAGATGTTAAGAGATGTCTTGTTAGAGACCTGTCTGTCATAGAAGAATGGAGGAAAGATAGTTAATTATTTGTGTGCTCCCATGGTAAAGGGCTTAAGATTTAAAAATGCTCAAAAATCTGTGAACTCCCTGGCTGGGAACGCAGCCTCTAGGTAACCTAGATGATGTCACTGCTGCTGTGCTCGCAGCATCTCATTCATCAGTGGTTCTTAGCTTGGAAGGTCGCATCTTGGCACCATCCAGGTTGAAAATTCTTTATCCCCAGACATGCAATACGGTGGGGGACAGAACAAGAGAGGGATAATTTGTTTTTTTTTTTTTATTTATTTTTTTTACAGGAGACTGCTTCAATGGAATGAGCGTTAGGTGAGTATAACTGTGTTATTTTTAAAAGCAAAGCACTTTTCCATTTTTATTTTTATTTGTCTATTTACCATACAACTATAAGATTAGTAATGGATAGCTGTCTTAAAGACGCCTCTCCATTACTAATCTGTGGGCTTGATATTGTGGGGAGGAGGACTCCCAGACAGTGAAGGGGCAGGTGCCCAGGGGACCGCCATCAGGGTTCCTGAGGGAACGATGCTGGGAGGACAGTAAAAGAAAAGACTTGACTGAAGTTGTCAGGGGAACAGGGGGCGGGGCAAGCTTAACAGGAGCAGGGGGAACGCTGAAGTGGCAGTTGAGAGAGAGCCAGACAACAGACAAGTGGGGTGAGACAGAGAGGACCGAGGGAGCGAACGTTGTGTTGTGGAGAGACCGACAGGGCCCTGTGAAAGGAAAGCTGCGGACTTACCGACTAGTGACGCGTGAGAGCCTTGCACTGGCGGATGCTCCCCTCATACGAACGCATACAGCCACCCCCGCTGTTTCCCTCCCTGCTGTGACAAGTCCACGACCTCCACTGACCGCTGCGATTAGAGACCATTCCTTTACAGCGGTCAGGACACTGCCCCCCTGCCTTCTCCCTCAGCTGCGGCCCTGTCATCACCGGCCCCAGGGGGCGCCACCTCACTACAGGCGGCAGTAGGGGCCCCCATCTGGTTTGCTAAGGGACCCTGAGCAGAGGTTGGTGAACGGTTATATTTAGTGACTGCGTCATGACTCTGCTGTGAGACGAAAGTCGCAAGGGGACAGCTGTTGCGCCCATCGGCAGTTTCTTCAGGGCCTGTTGCGCCCCACCATCATCGTTTCCTTCAGGGCCTGTTGCGCCCCACCATCATCGTTTCTTCAGGGCCTGTTGCGCCCCACCGTCATCGTTTTCTTCAGGGCCTGTTGCGCCCCACCGTCATTGTTTTTTCAAGGGTCTGTCGAGCCCAGTTTCACCCCGGAATATCGAGGCATCAAGGCAGCTGCATCAGCGATCTCTACGCGGCCACGCCTGAGCTCCGGACAGACCCCTGGAAAGATAAGTGTACTATATGAGATAAGGACCTCTCAGTTTGGTCATACATGGCCTATAGCAACCGGGCAAACCGGGTTAGTCGCATGCACCATAAGTGTTGTTGAGTCCCTGCGTGGACTGATTGTTGTTTACATTTGTTGTTAGCTCAATATAGCCCTGCGGCTACAGTTTTATAAAAGTTTATTCCACAAACCACACTGTCTCGTGTCTCGTCACTGCATCCTGCGAACCTGTTAGGACCCTACACTTGGCGTAGTCGGCAGTCTCCGAGCACAGACAGTGGTGCCCCAGATCAGGGTAGAGCTGTAAACTCTACAAATGAGTAGGGTCCCCGTACCAGCATATCATTGGGGGCCATGCTGAACAACCAGCCTAGATTTTCCGGCTCGAATACTATGTTATGGAGCTGGACAGAGCGGATGCGGGGGCTCTTCCGCATGCGCCCAATGACCCCTGATCTGGAGGCCGAGATGGCGCGGAGGTCAGTGATGTTGAAACCTCTGGGGCACCGTAACACTTTTGAAAAAGTGTTACAGATAGTAGAACAGACCCATGGGGACCCTAATGATGTGGGAGAATTAAGAACCCGTTTGTTTAGTCGGATGCAAGTAGAGGGGGAGACGATCACAGAGTATATAAATGTCCTCCAAGAATGTAGTTGAGGAACCTCAGTGGGTGGAAGAGATGAAGCAAGAGCTGAAAAGTATTAAAGGTGAGTTGGCCGAAGTAAAGAGAAGAACCGAGTCTGGGACGGGACAACCTAGCTTTAACCCTGGCTCCTGGGGATCACGCTCCCCGTGGGGTGGTCAGCCTACACAGGCCCGGTGTTTTGAGTGTGGAGAACCAGGCCACTTTGCCCGAAAGTGTCTGCGGCGTGGGAGATACCCACCCCGGCGGCCATTAAACTAAAGGGCTCCTGGCTGGGGGGACGCCGATCGGAGCCGAAAACCACAACTAGGGGTGGTGGAAGTCCCGAAGATTTGGTAGCAAAATGTCCGGTGATTTGGGCAGAAGTGGAGGGCCGGGCCGTCCGGTGCCTGGTGGACACGGGGTCCCAAGTAACCACTATGCCTGCAACGTACTTTCAACAGAACTTCACAGAAGCAGCCAGGCCTCAGTGGGGGCCCGTGATCAGACTAGTAGCTGCCAACCAACTGCCGGTCCCAGTTGCCGGGGTGGTGTGGGTGCAAGTGACGCTGTGCGGTAAATCCCTTGGTCGCAGAGGGGTGGTACTGACTCAAGGAGAAGCTGATAAGCAACACCCCATCACCCTAGGCATGAATGTTCTACAAGAGTTCGGCAACCTACTGCTCAATGACCCTACACAGATGATTCTGAAGCAGTGGGGTTCTCGCATAGCCCAGGGACAGGTATTCCAACAGCTGGTGCGGGGAGCATGGGTACATCAGGACCGCCAGGAAGGCGAGGCTCTGGGTAAGGTCATCATGCCAGTGACTCCCCTGCTTGTGTTACCTCCTGGACAGACTGTGGTGGCCCTGCCCATTCGAGCCCCGATACCCTTGGAGAGTGTGGAGGTGCAGGTGGAGCCGCGTCACTCAGAGCGCTTGCCTCCTGGCATACTGGTGGCCCGTTCCCTGGCTACTGTGCAAAAAGCCGTCCTAGTGCGCTGCGTTAACCTTGAAGACCGAGACACCGTTCTGAAAGCACGGACTGTACTGGCCAAACTAGTAAGGCCTTTAGAAGAAGTGCTGCCAGCTCCTGCGGTTCAATTACGAGTAGACCCCGAGGATACTTGGGAAGTAATACGAACCTTACAGGCCCATGAAGTCTTGGCACAAGAGAAGGGCCGAAATATTTTGGAGCAGATGCGGGCTGAGCTTTCTGGATTAACTGCATCCCAGCTTTCACAGATAAAAACATTGCTGGGACAGTACCATGAAGTATTTGCTAGTCATGAGGACGATTTTGGGTGTACCACCATCACTCATGAAATCCCCACAGCAGGAGCGGCCCCTATCCGGGAACGATATTGACAGATTCCGCCACAACTCTATCAAGAGGTGAAAACTTTGCTGGCCCAAATGCTGCGAAAAGGGGTGATACGGGAAAGTAAAAGCCCCTGGGCGGCTCCAATCGTGTTGGTCCAGAAGAAAGATGGTACACTACGATTCTGTGTGGATTATCGTAAACTGAATGCTTGCACTATTAAAGACTCATACCCACTGCCCCGCATAGAAGAATCCCTGTCCGCCTTGGGGAAGGCAACATATTTTTCGACCTTGGACTTGGCCAGTGGGTACTGGCAGGTGCCCCTGTCAGAAGAAGATAGAGCCAAGACGGCGTTCATATTACTCATGGGACTGTTTGAGCTTAATCGGATGCCATTTGGGCTGGCCAACGCTCCCGGGACCTTTCAGCGATTGATGGAGCGGTGTCTGGGAGATCTCAATTTTGAGGCTACGTTGATCTCTCTGGACGACATCATCGTTTATGCCGCCACCTTTGAGGACCACCTGAAGCGGTTGGGACAGGTACTCAGCCGGTTGCAAAAGTACGGGTTGAAGGTGAAGCCTCAGAAATGCCACCTATTTCGCTCTCAGATTGAGTATCTGGGTCATGTCGTTTTGGCGGAGGGTGTGAGGCCTCCCGGGAGAAGGTGGCTGCTATCCAGCAATGGCCTACCTCTGAGACGGTGAAAGATGTGCAGGCTTTTCTGGGGTTAGCCGGATATTACCATCGCTTCGTAAAGAATTTTGCATGTCGAGCTCGAGCCCTGCACGACCTGCTGAAGGGGGCTCCCGCTGGGGCCAATGGGCGAAAAATCCAGTGGCAACACCCTCAGGAAGAGGCCTTCCGAGACCTCAAGGCTGCGCTCTCGGATGCCCCACTGTTGGCTTATGCGGATTTCTCTCAACCGTTCATCTTGCACACTGACGGGAGTCTTCACGGGCTGGGGGCTGTGTTGTCACAGGTTCAGGATGGCTGGGAGTGAGTGATCGCATATGGATGTCGTTCACTCCATGACTCCGAGCGTAACCCTGACAATTACAGCTCTTTTAAGCTCGAGTTCCTCGCCGTGGTGTGGGCTATGACGGAGAGATTCGCAGAGTACTTAGCGGGCTCCGAGGTGGTAGTGCGAACTGACAACCCGCTGGCTCGTTTGGAAAGCGTCAAATTGGGGGCTCTGGAACAACGATGGGTGGCTCGGATGGCGAAGTACAATTATAAGATTATCTACAAAAGAGGGGCCGAGAATATCCATGCAGACGCCCTCTCCAGGATTCGACATACAACTCCAGGGCAGAATCGAGATGAAGAATTGGAAGGAGAGGAAATACCGTTCGCTCTCACTGCTACCGTGCTCACAACCGACAATAAAAAGATATCTTCCTCTGAGACCCCAAGGGGCATACTGGAACAATCCCGGGATAAGTGGATACAACAGCAACAAGAAGACGAAGAGGTTGGCCTTCTCAGGACATGGGTCGCCGCTGGGCAATTACCCACTGACTCTCAACGGCAAAATTTGACCCAAGACCTGTTGCTTATGCTGCGACAATGGGAGAGGTTGGTTATCTGAAAGGGATTATTGTATAGTAAAATAACATCACAAACAACCTCAATGACGATTTGGCAGGTGGTTACGCCAGGAGCCCAACTTCACGTACTGGCTCGGGAGGCTCACGAAAAAGGGGCACTGTTGTGAGTTCATTTTTCCCTTCATCATTGAGGTCTGATGAACTCCCTCCTCTGGTGAAGGAAGGTAGTGAGACTGATTACCAAACACCTGGGCAGCTAGATGATAACTGGGTGGCTGGAATTGAGGACTGGATATAACGCTGCCGATGCCCTTCTTCCTGGCTGGTGATTTTCCTGCTGGATTCTTGGAGACCAGTCTGATTCCTGCATCTCAAAGCTAAGTTTTTCTGCTCTGCTTTGTACTATTCAGTTTTGTTTTTGTTTTGCCTAGTTTTTTGGGAGTTCTGCCATCCCCGGCCGGGGGTGAGCTGAATTCCATTTTTGTCTCTGATCTGTTGATCTTTTGCTCTGTCTTCAGAATATACCTGAGTGCTGATATAGTCTTTTGAAGCCTAGCGACTTCAGGGTCTGTTTTTCCTATCAGTCGGTTGGCTCATTTTGATAGGGTTTTTGCGGATGGCAGACAGTAGCTTTCCTATCCTGTCCTATGTAGTTAGCTTGGGCCCCATCATTTGCTCAACCTATCTTTCTATCTGTGTTAGTGTTTTCATCTTGCTTCACCGTCATTATATGTTGGGGGCTGCCTATCGCTTTGGGGTCTGCTCTGGGGCAGTTTAGTTCTTCCCCTTTCTGTCTTTAGGCTATGTAGCTCTCCGGCTGTGATCGAGGGGTCTAGGGCACCGTAGGAACCCCCCACGGCTACTGCTAGTTGTTGTGGATAGGTTCAGGGGTCTGCAATCCGATAGCTGCCAACCTCTCTGGTTTTTCTGGACTTAGCTGGTATTTTGTTTTTTCCTCCTTCGGTGACTCATCATAACAGAATCACCAGCCATACCGCAGATCCTAGGGTACTCAATAGCAGGAGAGAATTGTTAAAAAAAAAAAAAAGAAAAAGGCGTCTGCAGCCTTATCCAGTCCTCAATTCCAGCCACCCAGTTATCATCTAGCTGCCCAGGTGTTTGGTAATCAGTCTCACTACCTTCCTTCACCAGAGGAGGGAGTTCATCAGACCTCAATGATGAAGGGAAAAATGAACTCACAACAGGGCCCATTTCGGAACAAAATAAACTTTGCAATGGCTGCAACAGAAAGCTTACCACCCGCGCTTGCCGGCTGTTGTGGATGAAATTTGCCGGACCTGCCGCTTCTGTGAACTAGCCAAACCACCCGCTCAGCGAGCCGCAACACAGACTATAGTGACCTCAGCACCCCTTGAGCTCCTGACGGTGGATTATCTGACCATTGGACACGCATTTCAGGGATACGAACACTGTCTCGTTATGGTAGATCATTTCACCAAGTTCGCTGTGGTCACCCCCACTCGGGATCAGACTGCAGAGTCAGCTGCCTCCGCAATTTGTAGAAACTTTATACAACTATACGGCTATCCTCAACGAATACATTCTGATCAGAGAGCATGTTTTTTGGGAAAAGTCATGGAAGAATTACATCACCTCTATGGAATTGACAAGTCCCGGACCACACCGTATCACCTGCAAGGGAATGGGGCTTGTGAACGATTTAAGCAGACATTGATTCAGATGTTGCACACTCTGGAGAGTGACAAGAAGGCCCGTTGGCCCGAATATGTTTCCGAATTAGTTTGGGTCTATAACAATAGGGTTCATCGAGTGACTGGCTATACCCCCTATTCCCTGTTGTTTGGGCGAGAAGGTAAAGGGATCACAGAGGTGGAGTTAGACCCCGAAGAGCCTCAGCCCTGGACTGGAGTGTCGTCTTGGGTCCAAAATCATCGCCATCGGCTGCAAACTCTTCACCGGATTGTACACACCAAGCTCCGAGAATGGGAGCACCCAGGGAAGAATGCAACCCCGCATCCTCACCTCCAAAGCGGGGACCGGGTGCTTGTACTAGATCAAAGAATAATAAAATAAACTGGAGCCGCGTTGGGAAGAAAGTCCTTATCGGGTCTTATGCCATATTCATCCTGACGGACCGGTGTACGAAATACAACCTGAAGAGGATGAAACACTGCCCACTCGTGTTGTGCATCGTAATATGTTACGCCCATGTACTTCCTCCGACCCGAAGCAATCGGAGCCTATACCATCGACATCTGAACCGTCTTCCATATGTTGGGACCCGGATGACAACGAAGATTGTCTCCCAGGACCCGGAGGCCCTGCACTCAGTAATGAATCATCTGACACAATTAGCCCGCCTGCACTAACCAGCCCACCGATGTCCACTACCCCAGACGACTCTACCCCAGTTGAACTTAGACGCTCCGAGCGGTCAACAGCCGGCAAACCCCCTGAACGATATGAGCAAGATCAATTCATATGGCAACGAACATTGAAACCCCTACAGACTGAACTCAATAGACTAAAGCCCTCACCCGAGGACTGGCGAGCTTACAGGGTGGGGGGAGTGTGGGGAGGAGGACTCCCAGACAGTGAAGGGGCAGGTGCCCAGGGGACCGCCATCAGGGTTCCTGAGGGAACGATGCTGGAAGGACAGTAAAAGAAAAGACTTGACTGAAGTTGTCAGGGAAACAGGGGGCAGGGCAAGCATAACAGGAGCAGGGGGCGCGCTGAAGTGGCAGTTGAGAGAGAGCCAGACAACAGACAAGAAGTCGAGTGAGACAGAGGACCAAGGGAGCGAACGGTGTGTTGTGGAGAGACCGACAGGGTCCTGTGAAAGGAAAGCTGCGGACATACCAACTAGTGACACGTGAGAGCCTTTCACCGGCGGCCGCTCCCCTCATACGAATGCATACAGCCACCCCCGCTGTTTCTCTCCCTGCTGTGACAAGTCCACGACCTCCACTGACCGCTGCGACTAGAGACCATTCCTTTACAGCGGTCAGGACACTGCCCCCTGCCTTCTCCCACAGCTCCGGCCCTGTCAGCACCGGCCCCAGGGGGTGCCACCTCACTACAGGCGGCAGTAGGGGCCCCCGTCTGGTTTGCTAAGGGACCCTGAGCAGAGGTTGGTGAACAGTTATATTTAGAGACTGCGTCATGACTGCTGTGAGACAAGAGTCGCAAAGGGACGTTTCTTCAGGGCCTGTTGCGCCCCACCGTCATCGTTTTCTTCAGGGCCTGTTGCGCCCCACCATCATCGTTTCTTCAGGGCCAGTTGCGCCCCACCATCATCGTTTTCTTCAGGGCCTGCTGCACCCCACCATCATCGTTTTCTTCAGGGCCCATTGTGCCCCACCGTCATCATTTTCTTCAGGGCCTGTTGCTCCCCACCGGCATTGCTTTTTCATGGGTCTGTCGAGCCCAGTTTCACCCCGGAATATCGAGGCGTCAAGGCAGCTGCATCAGCTATCTCTACGCGGCCACGCCTGTGATCCGGACAGACCCCTGGAAAGATAAGTGTACTATATGAGATAAGGACCCCCAGTTTGGTCATACGTGGCCTATAGCAACCGGGCAAGCCGGGTTAGTCGCATGCACCATAAGTGTTGCTAGGTTTGTTGAGTCCCTGCATGGACTGATTGTTGTTTACATTTGTTGTTAGCTCAATATAGCCCCGTGGCTACAGTTTTATAAAAGTTTATTCCACAAACCATACTGTCTCGTGTCTCATCACTGCATCCTGCGAACCTGCTAGGATCCTACAATATCACCAGACAATACTAAGGTGACGTCAACCCCACAAATATTACCCAACTTGCCATCACCATAGGGAAAGTGGGAAGAGCCAGACATCATCTAATAGATGTGCCTTTTGTGGGCAGCTGTGGGCTGCTATTTTTAGGCTGGGTGCATCAATATCTATGGCCCCTTGCAAATCTGAGTATACAGGCCCCTAGTTGTCTGCTGTAGCAAGGCTGGTTGTCAAAAATGGTGAGGACCTGATGCCAGATTTTTAAATTATTTTAAAAAACAGCTAGGGGACTCCTCTATTCTTGATAACCAGCCTTGCTGATACCTGAGGGTGGCAACCCAAAGAGGTCAGATTTGCCTGGCTGGTCATCCAAAGTACAGGGGAACCTATACCTTTTTACTTTATTTATAACACAGGCAGTGGCTAAAGAATACTCCCATCAGCCACCACCTGCTCTCACTGTTATTGGCGGAAGCAGGTGTAGGCTGATGGGAGTAGTAGTCCCATCAAGCGCCACCTACTCTTGCGGTTATCAGTTTAATATAACTCTCAACATTCTCCCCTGCTTGTGCTGATTGCTGGCCAAGCAGAGGATAATGATGAGAGCAGTCTTCAGTGCCTTGGAACAGCGCTAACAGTACCGCTGCTTCCCGGGCATCGCTATGTGTGGTGCTGATGCGGCACGTGGTTGCCACAAGCAGGGTTGGCATTGGGGCAGGCAGACCATGCAGCTGCCTAGGGCCTCTGCTCCTCCAGGGGCCTCCAGCCAGTGGTTGCTATGGGGCCCTTGAGTAAGAGGGACCTGGAGCTGCCCCCCTGCATCGCACATTTAACTTATCGGCACCATGATGCTCCCTCTTCCATCACTCCCCCTCTGCCTCTGACTTGGTGTGTTCGAGCAGTGGAGCTGATGGGATGCTCTGAAGAAGTCAGAGCAGCGGGGAACGAGGAGGAGTAGTGGTAAGTATTGTGTGTATGCATTATAGTGTGTGGGTGGCTGCACTACACTGTGTAGGGGGGCCTTCATTATACTGTGTGTGGTAGGAAGCACTGTGTGTGTGTGTGGCTGAATTACACTGTGTGTGGGGTGGCTGAATTATACTGTGTGTCTGGGGCTGCATTATACTCTGAGGGGGCTGCTTTATGCTCTGAGAGGGCTACATTATACTGTGTGTGTGGCTGCATTATACTCTGAGGGGACTACATTATACTCTTTGAAGGGGGTTGCATTACACTCTATCAAGGACCATGGTCAGTAAATTGTACTTTAAATACTATATTTGACCTGCCTTATACGTTATCAAGGACTATCTGTACCCATCATAGAAAAAACACGGCACTCAGTGTGGAGAGAGGTGCACAAGTCGGGTATCCAGCCAACTAACAATGTAGTACAAAAACTTGGCACTCAAAAGAAAAATTGATTTGACAGTTCCTTTATTGGAAAAGGCATCCAGTTAAATATACTTCTTTTACTTCTTTAAACGTTTTCGGTCATACAATTGACCTTCATCAGAAACAGAATTTTTTCACAGTTGGTTTTAACTAGAATGAGTTTACAAGAAGACAAGACAGTATGGTTAGTGAACAAATAAGTATCTAACAAATATCTGAGCAACAGGATGCTGATAATGACCGTATGAACATCATGTAAAGTTTAGACGAAAGGTCGATGACTAGATAAATACTGAAATGGCGAATCCTGAGACAAGGTTCAAGTGAGCTTAGTGAGACTCCACAGGTTCCATGGGCGGTGATAGAGAGTCCGTGCTGTGATGGTATGTAAGGAACATATGTAAAAGACGTGCCCTAGGAGGTTGAAAACAAACAACAAGTGTGACACTGGTAAATAAAGGATACAGTGAGATTCGTGGTCGGCTGGTGCTACTGGATGTGCAATACCACAAGAAAAGTAATAGCCGACTGGAATGAGTGCCAAGACAGGTACCTGAGAGGAACTGTAATGGAAACTTCCATATATTATTATTAAAGAACCGCTGTCATAAGTAGGCACTATTCAGTACTGAAAAAAAGAGAAAGAAAGAACAAGACGGTGAGTGACTATGGCACATAAACATATTGGGCGATGTTATGTGAATGAGGAAGGAGAAAAAATCCAAAACAGTCAATTAATACCTGGGTATATTCATTAATAATGTAGAGAATCAGATGTCTGGGAAGCAGCAGCTACTGAGAATGAAAGGACACTGAGGATGATAAAAAAAGAGTATAAATGTGTGTACTGAGATAGGCTGAGGATATGCACGTAATGTGAACTGAATTACCCATTCATGTAGGAAATCACCAGACCCACGGGTTTGACACCTTGGGTTATACAGGGACCGGTAGATCCAATAATTGGTGTGGGTGTCCAGAAATTTGTACTGCAATTGAAACATGTAGAAGGTATGAGTAGCCCTGAGGACAAAGAATGTGAGGTGAACACTGTATTAAGAAGTGTGAAATCACCTGTAATATATTCAGGAAACTCTCCTGTATTGTTTGTGACAGGTATGAATGTCCACTAGGGTGACCGCAAAAAATCGATGCCGGAATTTTGTCCGTCTGGACCCCACAAAACGATTCCCCTTTCCAGATATTGAGAGAGCCAAAATTTGAGCTCGATCAAACGACGTTAACCCGTGCCGCTCGTCGCTCAAAGTTTGAAAAAATCCAAATTGAGGTATTTTAAGATTTAGGTATTTTGCATAGTCTGTTAGACTATAAAGAATGTGACAACAACATTGCAGAAATAGCCCTGACCAAATTTTCGAACCATTTGTGGTATTTGAATGCAGAGTTGGTGGGATTATCGTTTTTTGATCCCACCATTACAGACAAAAGTTGTTAATGGCTAATAAATTGCTCAGTAGCACAGATGAACCATCAGAGCACGCTAGGGTTGTAAATCCAAAAGTTAGGAAAGAAAAATTAAAAGAGGTAGGAAGTAACCGACTTTAACGACCTTCTGACAAAAGATGAAGAACAAAAGCAATATGTCCTGCAAGTTGTAAGCAAATGCCGAGCATTATATTCTGACGTTTCAAAAACTACTTTAACAAAAGCTCTAGAATAGATTAGATAACTATGGAAAATTATCAACTCATGTAGGTTAGCGTGCTCTGATGGTTCATCTGTGCTACTGAGCAATTTATTAGCCATTAACAACTTTTCATTGTCTGTAATGGTGGGATCAAAAAACGATAATCCCACCAACTCTGCATTCAAATACCACAAATGGTTCGAAAATTTGGTCAGGGCTATTTCTGCAATGTTGTCACATTCTTTATAGTCTAACAGACTATGCAAAATACCTAAATCTTAAAATACCTCAATTTGGATTTTTTCAAACTTTGAGCGACGAGCGGCACGGGTTAACGTCGTTTGATCGAGCTCAAATTTTGGCTCTCTCAATATCTGGAAAGGGGAATCGTTTTGTGGGGTCCAGACGAACAAGATTCTGACATTTTTTCCCCCCCATATGAGATCCGGTCACCCTAATGTCCACAACTGGGTGCTGACCGCTGAAGCAGGAAGAGCAGGGGCGCTGAGAACCTGGAGCAAGCAGGGGGGCTGCAGAGAAGAGCCAGGAGGGAGTGAGTATGATCTCTGACACCCCCGATCCCCCTCCCCCACCAACCCCCCAGTATATGACTCGTGTATAAACCAAGAGGGGGACTTTCAGCCCCAAAAAAATTGTTTTTCATTGCCTCTGTTTTTTTGGCTGTAAAAAGAATTTTTTCATATTGTATAATAATTTTTAATACTTGAAACAATAAAAGATTTATTAATTTTGGAATCTATGCTCCTTTCTTTTGTTGTATAACTGTATTTTTGAGCTTATTACCTCTGCATTGTGGGAATTTTTTTGTCTTTAATGAAAAAAATCTTGCAAGGTTTCCTCGTAGTCATTAAACGGATTATGCTGCAAGTTACCTTGAGGTGCATCACACTGTTAGAATGTCTCTCTTCAAGTTAACAATTCCTCAGAGGTCAGCCTCAAGGTTATGTGGCATTGTTGTGCTTGCTGCAAAGGAAGCTTCAAGTATAGCAGAAATTACAGAGAGGCACCACTGCACTGAAAAACCATGCTTAGGCTAGTTTCACACTTGCTTTTTTTTGCAGCGCGTTTTTCCCGCAAAAAAACGCATTGAAAAAACGCATACAAAAGCATACAACTGCTGCGTTTTTTTCAAGCATTTTTATGAGCATGCATGAAAAAAACGCAGCGTTTTTATCCGTTTGTATGCATTTTTAGTGCGTTTTTACCGCGTTTGCATTTTTTTCCAACATTAGGTGGCCCCTCACACTAACCCAAACCATGACTTTACTAACCCTGACCCTAACCCTGACCCTAACCCTAACCCTTAAACAAATCATACTTAACCCTAACCCTGACCCTAACCCTTAACCAAATCATACTTAACCCTAACCCAAACCCTAAACCCTAACTAACCCTGACCCTAACCCTGACCCTAACCCTAACCCTTAACCAAATCATACTTAACCCTAACCCAAACCCTAAACCCTAACTAACCCTAACCCTGACCCTAACCCTGACCCTAACCCTTAACCAAAACATACTTAACCCTAACCCTAACCCTTAACCAAACCATACTTAACCCTAACCCTGACCCTAACCCTTAACAAAACCATACTTAACCCTGACCCTAACCCTGACCCTAACCCTTAACCAAACCATACTTAACCCTGACCCTAACCCTTAACAAAACCATACTTAACCCTGACCCTAACCCTGACCCTAACCCTTAACCAAACCATACTTAACCCTGACCCAAACCCCAACCCTAACCCTGACCCTAACCCTAAACCCCCTTAACTAACCCTAACTCTAACCCAAACCCCTAAATTCCATGGTTAACAAAAAAAAACGCATGTGCAAAAAAACGCATACATGAGCATGCCAGTGCGCACATATGCGCATCCATAGGCTATAATGGCCATTTTTAGCGCAAAACGTGCGCATATGTGCGCATGCGCTTTTTTGCAGGGCCAAAAAATGCAACATGCTGCGTCTGGAAAATACAAACGCACACCCCAAAAAAACGCAGCGCATGAAAATCGCATACATGCGCTTACAAGCGCGCAGGTATGCGCACCCATGTTAAATATAGGGGAAAAAACGCATGCGCACATATGCGTTTTTTTCCAGCGCTAAAAAACGCAAATGTGAAACCAGCCTTAGTTTCACGTGAAACCCTTCATGCAAATGGAAGATGCCATTGTTGAGAGTATTAATTACTACAGTTAGCTGGTCAATCAGGTTATACAGTGTACTTTCCTGAGAATTAAGGTGCATTTGCCATTTTCTCCTGTTACCCTTGTGAAAATACATTTGGGGCTAAAAAATCATTTTTGTGGGAAAAAATGTTTTTTCACTTTCATGTCTCAATGTTATAAACTTCTGTGAGCACCTGGGTGTTCAAGGTACTCAATACACATCTAGAAAAGTTCCCTGAAACAAAAAATATACTCTGCAGATTCTCTGACCTAAACACATCCCCTCCCCTCATCAAACATGTCCCCCCCCCGTCCTGCCCACATTAATGATACAATACACTCTCCTAACCAAAGTCATAACAAAAGCCTTAGTGGAAATGCGATGATTTACCAATCTGTGACCGAATTTTGCCGACTTTGGGTAAAAATGCTAGGAAAACTCATGCAGAATTTAAGATTGGCCAATGTTTTCCAAACAAGTCTCCTCAACTCTACTCACCACACATCTAGATAAGTTCCTTGAGGGGCCTATTTTCCAAAATGGTGTCACTTGGGGTTTTCTACTGTTTAGGCACATCAAGGGCTCACCAAAGTGACATGGCGTCCGCTAATTATTCTAGCAAATTTAACGGTCAAACAGTAAAAGGGCACTCCTTCCCTTCCAAACCCTGCCATGCACCCAAACAATGGCTTTCCTCCACGTATGGGGTATCAGCATGCTCACGAGAAATTGCACAGCAAATTGTATGGTGTAATTTTTATTGTAATTTGTTACCCTTCTGAAAATCCAAAGTTTGGAGCTAAAAGACATTTTTGTGGGAAAAATCTGATTTGTTTTAATTTTCACTGCTCAACGTTATAAACTTCTGTGAAGCATCTTGTGGTTCAAGGTGCTCAAATCACATCTAGATAAGTTCCCAGAGGGGTCTAGTTTCCAAAATGGTGTCACTTATGGGGGTTTCTGCTGTTTAGACACATCAGAGGCTCTCAAAACATGACATAGTGTCTGCTAATTATTTCTTAAAATTTTGCATTCAAAAAGTCAAGTGGCGCTACTTCTCTTCCAAGCATTGCCATTCACCCAAACAGTAGTTCTCATCCACAAATTGGGTATCAGCATGCTCAAGAGAAAGTGCACCATACAATTTGTTGTCCAATTTCTCCTGTTACCCTCATAAAAATGCAAAATTTGGAGCTAAAAAATATTTTTGTGTGAAAAATGTGAATTTTTGTATTTTCACAGCTCAACAGTATAAACTTCTTTGAAGCACCTAGTGTCTCAAGGAGCTCAATACACATATAGATAGGTTCCCTGAGGGTTCTAGTTTCCAAAATGGTGTCACTTGGGGGGTTTCTACTGTTTAGGCACATCAGGGGCTCTCCAAACACGACATGGCATCTGCAAATTTTACATTCAAAAATCAAAAACGCTCCTCTTCTGTGCGCCAAAACAGTGGTTTTCTCCCACATATGAGGTATCTGCATGCTCAGGAGAAATTGAACAACAAATTGCATGGTCCATTTTCTCCTCTTACCCTTGTGAAAGTAAAAAAAATTGGGTCTAAAGGAAATTTTTGTGAAAAAAGTTAAATGTTTATTTTTTTCTTTCACATCCCATTAATTCCTGTGAAGCACCTGAAGGATTAATAAACTTCTTGACTGGTTTTGAGCACCTTGAGCGGGTTCTTTTTTTAGATTGGTATCACTTTTGGATATTTTCTGTCATATAGGCCCCTCAAAGTCACTTCAAATGTGCTGTTGTCCCTAAAAAAAAAAGTTTTCTAAATTTTGTTGTAAAAATGAGAAATCGCGGGTAAACTTTTAACCCATAATTTCCTAACAACAATTTTTTTAAATTGAAATGTAAAGTAGACATTTGAGAAATGTTATTTATTAACTAACTATGTGTGACATGACTCTTTGATTAAAAGTTAAGTTTGAAAATTGCTAAATTTTTTCATTTTTCACCAAATTTCTGTTTTTTTTCACAAATAAATGTGTGATATCAAAGAACTGTTATCACTATCAAGAAATACAATATGTCATTAAAAATATCTCAGAACTAACTGAAGAGCCCGGCGTTGCCCGGACATAGTAACTAATTGTGGTTAGTTATAACAAATTATGATTATCCTGCATCCCATAGTCCCGTGCCCATATACCCAACATACATATCCTCCATCCCATAGTCCCGTGCTCATATACCCATCACACATCCTCCATACCATAGTCCTGTGCCCATATACCCATCATACATATCCTCCATCCCTTAGTCCTGTGCCCATATTCCCATCATACATATCCTCCATCCCATAGTTCCGTGTCCATATACCCATTATGCAAATAAAGTCCGTGGAGCCTCATTTAAGAGTCTCAAACACGGGACTAGCCAGATCTTCCTCCAGGGAAGGACCCAGCCAAGGGGTGGCTCCTTTCGGAAACCACCATTACTACCATATTAAGTGGCCCTTTAAGTCAATATCCAGCTCTTTACGAGTTTACAGATATGACAAGGGAAATACCAAGGCCAGGTATCCATCCACAGACAGCTGTTTCAGGGTGTTGCCCCTCCTCAGTGTGGAGTAGGATTCTGGCTAGGTGGGAGCAATGCCTTTTAGACCAACATCACGAAACAATCACTGACCTCAGGGAGACCAGTCAAAGAAAACACTGAGGCAGCCGGCAAAGGCACCTAGGATTTCACTGATTGAGCGCTTTTTGCCGGCTGGTGCAGTGTTTTCTTTGACTGTTCTCCCTGAGGTCAGTGAGTGTTTCGTGACATATATCCATTATGACTTCATCTTCGCCATGGCAACCATTCTGACATCATCGTCACCATGGCAACCATTATGACATAACCAACACCATTGTAACCTATTATGACATCATCGTCGCCATGGCAGTCATTCTCATCATCATTGTCGATACACACACGCACACACTCAGCTTTATATACTGTATATATACTGGGGTTGGACAAAATAATGGAAACACCTGGAAACATCAACAAAAGTTAGTTTAATATGGTGTAGGTCCACCTTTTGCGGCGATTACAGCCTCAATTATCCAAGGTATGGATTCATACAAGGTGTGAATTGTTTCCAAAGGAATTGTAGCCCATTCTTCAGTTAAAACACCCTCCAGTTCCTATAGCGACTATGGCGGCGGAAATCGACGTCTAACTTGAAACTCTAAAATCGGCCATAAATGATCAATAATGTTGAGGTCTGGGGGCCAGATGAGATGCTCAACTTCATTATAATGTTCCTCGTACCATGCTTTAATGATTCTAGCTGTATGAATTGGTGTATTATCATCCTGAAAGATGGCGTTCCCCTCCGGGAACAGTGCTTGAACCATAGGATGCACTTGGTCGCCCAAAATGCTTAAATAATCGCGGCTCTTAATTCTTCCAAGAAGGGATATCATTGGCCTGGCGAATCTCCACGAAATAGCACCCCAGATCATCACAGAACCTCCACCATGTTTTACGGTTGGGAGTGTTAGGCGTCGGGTTCCTGCAGCAGCACAGCAGGAGTCCAGAGCCTCACATTCAGCGATCTCCCATTCTCCATCGACCGCAGAGGAGCTTGCTCAGCAGCCCCGTTGTTCCCATCACTCTGCTCAGACCAGCTCTGTGAGTCTGGCTATTGCTGCCACCTCTGGGCCAGCAATAGCAATGCAGGCTGATCAGCAGCAAGCCACTCCAGAGGCTAAGTCCTTCCGTCGCTCCACTGAGCATGCTCTCGAGACGATCTCCCATTGGAGATCGGGAGTCACATGCACAGGTCTTTCTCCAGATCTGATTAGTCCATCTCAGGGATCTGGAAGCTTCCGGAAGGTCCCAGCTATAAAAGCTTCGCATGGCCGCTCGGCCATGCGCTAGTATAGACTCTAGTTGCTACCTGTGTTAATGATGATGGATGCATGGACTTGCAAATGACTCATTAAGATTCCCCTCCCTCTGATATTACGTGTGTGGATAGGGAACTAGTAATGGAGTCAGCGCCAGTCAGTGGCAAGCTACAGGCCATGGTGCATATCATCCACGGTACTAGCGTCCAACTGTGTGCCTGCTACCGGGCATTGTCGTCTTGCGGCAGTGTCTGTCGCCGTGCTGCCATCAGCAGTACTCATTGGCATCTGCTGTTGCGACACCGTATGCACGGAAGGTCTAGAAGGACGCTGACCCTGTGTCTTGGGCCCGAGTCCTGTGACCATATACCGTGCGTGCATTCCACTGAGACCTGTGAGTTCAACAGGCTCAGCATTTGTGTTTAATGCCTTGGCATCTCTGTGAATTAACAGAGTCCATCCAGCGCACACCAGGTGACGTTCAACCCACGTGCGCAATACCGCCATATTGTGCGTCTGCCATTACATAGCAGCAGTGTAACACCTCTGCATGGTGGACCCCGGGCAGTAAATGCACTTTCTATTATTTATTATTTAGTGCGTTCCACCGTCCCTAACAGGGAGAAGGCAGTCTGGATGGAATGCTTCTTTCGGCTGTCTCCAAACGTACTCTCGGCCGGAGGTTGGAAGTAGGGTAAACGATGATTCGTCTGAGAATATCACGTTTCCACTGCTCGAGGGACCTATTCTGGAGGTTTGTACACCACTTTAAACGTGTGGAAACATATGTCATTGAGAGCAGCGGTTTTTGAATTGCAGCTCTTCCGTGGAATCCAGATTTGTGCAGCTCCCGATTGAACATTTTTTGTGGAAACTGGGTTCTGTCAGTGTTCATTGTGCTCAGCAGTGATTTTCGGAGCCGTGGTCTTGCGATCCTCTCTCACAATTCGCTTTAGAGTCTGACAGTCTCTGTCTGTCAACTTCGACTTTCGGCCGGACCTGTGCTTTGCTGCGGACATTTTTCCTTCTCTTTTAAACGCAGTCATTACTTTGGAGACAGTACCTCTTGACACGCCAAGCATTCGGGCACTTTCTGCTACACTATCGCCTGCCATACGAGCACCAACAATTTGGCCTCTTTGAAAATCCGAGAGGTCTGCCATTGGTATCAGGTTTTCATCAATGTTCTTACAATTCTGCAAAACAAACAGTTAATTTACATACTGTGGTGTAGTAACCACTGAGTCCACTAGGAGGCGCTGTGTGGATGTCTCAGGAGAAAGGAGGAATGGCAGAATACGGAATGGCCGTTATGTATCCCAAAGTGGGTGGCTTTGGGATGGAGACTTATGTGTTGTTCAGCAATGATATTGCTGAGGTGATGCTTCAATGTAAATGGGAGAAGTCTCCAGGTAACTAGAGAGATGGATGTGCTTGGTTACCTACAAACCCACCCAGGGGTGTGTTTAAGAGTGTCATAATAAAGTATATGTGTGGCTGTGTGTAATAGGACCTTTAGTGAGGTCATAACCATGTGATCACCTGTGGGTGTGGTTATGGACCATATAAGGTACCTGAGGTCCGGTCACATGAGAGAGAGCGCATGGATCTGATTGGGCTGTGTGGAAGGTCCCGGCAGGCCTATGTGGAGGAAGGTGTGCTACCTTCCTGAAGACCACATGCTGAGGCTGCTGACCCGGGGAGGCCTATGTATTTTGGCTGTATGTGAGGACGGATAAGCCTCCTGTGTTTTGCTGACGCTCCAGGACTGAGCCTGAAATCATGGACACTTACACTTGCTTTCGCCTGAGCTAAAGGCTATTCCTTATGTTATGTGCTGGTTTATGGGTTATGGAGCAATAAACCCTATGAACTTTTAAAGGAACGTGCTTCCTGGTTGTCTCCCGTCGCACCTAAGCGAGTTGAATCCCTACAATACACATATCACTTAACACAAATAATCAACTACAAAACCTTACCATATGTCACGGTTTGCATGTTTATAACATGTTCGAAGATTATGACACCAACATATAATGACGGTGAAGCAAGAAGAAAGGACACTAACACAGACAGAAAGATAGACTGAGCAAAGACGGGGCCCAAGCTAACTAGATAGGAAAGGACAGGAAGGCTGCTGTCTGCAATCCGTGAAAAACCCTATGAAAATAAGAGCCAACAAACTGACAGTGAAAAAGGCCCTGAAGACGCTAGGCTTCAAAAAGCTATGTCAGTACTCAGGAATATTCTGAAGACAGAGCAACCGGCAAAAGGAGATTCAGCTCACCCCAGCAGGGAATGGCAGAATCCAGAAAAGCAAGGCAAACAAAAACAAAACACAAATGCTAACAGGCAAAGCAGAAAACTTAGCTTTAGAGGAGCAGGACTCAGACTGGTCTCCTAGAAGTCCACAGAGAAATCACCCGCAGGGCAGAAGGGCGTCGGCAGCCTTATATCCAGTCCGTGACTCCACTCAGCCAGTAATCATCATCAGGATCAGGTGCCTGATAATCAGGCTCATTACCTTCCTTTACCAGAATAGGGAGTTCACCAGACCTCAGTGACGAAGGGGAAAATGAACTCACAACAGTACCTCCCCCTTGAGGAGGGGTCACCGAACCCTCAACCACTCCACTAGGGTGATCAGGGTGAGCCCGATGAAAGGCACGCACCAATCTTTTGGCATGAATATCAGAGGCAGAGACCCAGGAATTATCCTCCTGACCATAACCCTTCCACTTAACCAAATACTGGAGTCTCCGTCTAGCCAGACGGGAATCCAGTATTTTCTCTACCTCATATTCCATGTTACCTTCAACCAATACAGGGTCCGTAGGTGCCACCCCAGGAACAACTGGTTCAACAAACCTCTTCAACAAGGACTTATGGAACACATTATGGATCTTAAATGTGACAGGAAGAGCCAAACGAAAAGAGACCGGATTAATAATCTCCAAAATCTTGTAAGGTCCAATAAATCTAGGCTTAAACTTAGGAGAAGCCACCTTCATAGCAATATTTTTTGATGATAACCACACCATATCACCAATCTTAAACTGGGGACCAATGGTCCTATGTCGATTGGAAAACCGCTGGGCCTTTTCCTGGGAGAGAGATAACTTATCCACCACTTGGTCCCAGATCTGGTGCATTCTCTCCACCACAGTGTCAACACCTGGGCAGGCAGAAGGCTCCACCTGCCCTGAGGAAAATCGAGGATGAAACCCAAAGTTACAAAAAAAAGGTGACATCAAAGTGGCAGAACTAGCTCTATTATTTAAAGCAAATTCAGCCAAGGGCAAAAATTAAACCCAATCATCCTGATCAGTGGAAATAAAACATCTCAAATACGACTCCAAGGTCTGGTTTGTTCTCTCTGTCTGCCCATTGGTCTGAGGGTGAAAAGCAGAGGAGAAGGACAACTGAATTCCCAGTTTGGAACAGAAAGTCCTCCAAAATCTAGACACAAACTGAACTCCTCTGTCAGATACAATGTTCTCAGGAATCCCATGCAAGCGAACCACCTGTTGCAAAAACAGGGGCACCAACTCAGAGGAAGACGGCAACTTAGGGAGTGGTACAAGATGAACCATCTTAGAGAACCTATCACAAATCACCCAAATAACAGTCATTCTTTGAGAGACCGGCATATCAGAGATGAAATCCATAGAAATATGGGTCCATGGCCTCCTGGGGACCGGCAAAGGCATCAACCACCCACTAGAGCGAGAACAAGATTTAGACCTGGAGCAAGTCCCACAGGACTGCACAAAATTCCTGACATCATGAGACAAGGTGGGCCACCAAAAAGAGCGACTCACCAGATCTCTAGTACCAAAAATACCTGGATGACCAGCCAATGCAGAGCAATGAACTTCAGACATCACTCTCTTCTTCCACTGGTCAGGAACATACAACTTCCCACTGGGACAACGCTCAGGCTTGTCCTCCTGGAACTCTTGCAGAGCAAGTCTCAAATCGGGCGAGATGGCAGAAAGAACTACCCCTTCGCCTAAGATGGTAGCAGGCTTGGTCACCACAGGAGAATCAGCAAAGAAGCTCCTAGAGAGGGCGCCTGCCTTGACATTCTTAGTTCCAGGAAGAAAAGAGACCACAAAATCAAAACGTGTAAAAAACAAGACCCACCTAGCCTGTCTAGGGTTCAAGCGTTTAGCCGACTCTAGGTAAATCAAATTCTTGTGGTCAGTGAGGACCACAACTTGATGTTTAGCTCCCTCCAACCAATGTCTCCACTCCTCAAATGCCCATTTCATGGCCAACAGTTCCCGATTCCCCACATCATAGTTACGTTCAGATGGAGAGAACTTTCGGGAAAAGAAAGCACAGGGATTCATTTTAGATGTTACAGGATCCTTTTGGGACAAAACAGTTCCTGCACCAATCTCAGAAGCATCCACCTCTACCTGGAACGGGAGTGAGACATCAGGTTGCCGCAAAACCGGGGCAGAGGTAAATCTTCACTTCAGCTCCTGAAAGGAAGCAACAGCCTCCGGAGACCAATTCAACACATCAGCACCCTTCTTAGTCAGATCAGTCAATGGCTTGGCAATACTGGAAAATTTTGCTATAAATTTCCGATAAAAATTAGCAAAACCCAAAAACTTCTGGAGGGCCTTCAAAGAAGTGGGCTGAACCCAATCATAAATGGCCTGTACCTTGGCCGGGTCCATTTCAATAGATGACGGAGACAAAATAAATCCCAAAAATGAAATCCTCTGTACTCCAAAAAGGCATTTCGATCCTTTGACATACAGGGAATTCTCCCTCATGATCCGGAACACAGTCCGAACATGTTCCACATGAGAATCCCAATCCTTGGAGAAGATCAAAATATCATCCAGATAGATAATCAAAAATCTATCGACAAAGTCTTGGAAAATATCGTTCATGAAGCACTGGAAGACAGAAGGGGCATTAGTGAGCCCAAAAGGCATCACCAGGTACTCAAAATGTCCCTCCGGAGTATTAAATGCCGTCTTCCATTCATCCCCCTGCTTAATGCGGATAAGATTATACGCCCCCCTGAGGTCAAGCTTGGTAAACCAGCAAGCACCTCTAACTCTAGAGAATAGATCCGAAATCAGGGGTAACGGATACTGATATTTAATAGTAATTTTGTTGAGGGCACGATAATCAATACAAGGCCTTAAAGAACCATCCTTTTTGGCCACAAAAAAAAAATGGCACCTAAGGGTGAAGAGGATGGTCTAATATGACCCTTCTCCAACGCCTCCTTAATATAGGATCGCATAGTCTCGTGCTCGGGTACAGATAATTTGAAGAGCCGACCCTTGGGAAATTTACACCCCGGGCTCAGTTCAATTGCACAGTCATAACTCCTATGAGGAGGCAAAGATGCAGACTCCTTCTCACTAAATACATCATAAAAGTCCGCCAAATAGTCAGGAACATCATGCGACTGAGGAGAGGTGGAAAAAACCGGAGCCTCACTAAAGGCACACTGACAACCCCAACTCACCACAGACACAGATTTCCAATCCAAAACTGGATTATGAATTTGCAACCAGGGAAACCCCAGAACAATGGCATCATGCAGACCATGCAACACCAAAAATCTGAAATTTTCTTGATGGTCTGGGTCGACCCGCATGACCACGTGGGTCCAAAACTGAGGTTTATTTTTCGCCAAAGGAGTAGCATCAATCCCCCTTAAAGGGATAGGCGTCTGCAGAGGTGTCATCGGAAATCCACAACGTTTAGCAAAATCCAAGTCCATTAGGTTTAACGCTGCTCCTGAATCCACAAAAGCCTTGGCGGAAAATGTGGACAGGGAGCAGATCAGAGTAATTGCCAGAAGAAACTTAGGTTGAACACCACCAACAGAAAACGTGTGTGCAAAGCGTTTCTCTCGTTTAGGACAAACAGAAATAATATGCGAGGCATCTCCACAGAAAAAACACAGCTTATTACGCCTTCTGAACTCCTGACGTTGCGCCCTAGACAAAACTCTATCACATTGCATAGGTTCAGACGTCTGTTCAACCGGTGGCAACACCTCTCGTGCAATCCTGCGTTCACGTAAACGCCGATCAACCTGAATGGCTAATGACATAGAATCGTCCAGACCAGAGGGAACAGGAAATCCCACCATAGTATCTTTTACGGCTTCTGACAAACCCTTCCGAAAGAGAGCAGCCAAGGCATTATCATTCCAGGTAGTAAGGACTGCCCACTTTCGGAACTTTTGACAGTACAACTCTGCAGAATCTCGACCCTGGTTCAATGCCAACAGGGTCTTTTCAGCCTGATCAATAGCATTAGGTTCGTCATACAACAACCCCAAGGCTTGAAAGAATGCGTTCACATTAGTCAGAATAGGATCATCTGGTTTCAAAGAAAACGCCCAATCCTGGTGATCGCCACGCAGCAAAGAGATGACAATTTTAACCTGCTGCGCGGAGCTCCCTGACGAGTTAGGCTTCAAGGCAAAAAATAATTTGCAATTATTTTTGAAACTCAAAAATTTAGATCGATCCCCAAAAAATACATCAGGTGTAGGGATCTTTGGTTCAACAGCATGCGAACGAGCAAGGTAGGTGGAAATTCCCCGCACTTCCGCAGCGAGCTGCTCTACATAATCAGACAATTGCTTTATCTCCATTGAGAGAAAAAAATTCCCCCTACGGCCTCAGAGATATAGAGGAAAGAATATACACCTCTTCTTTTTTTTTTTTTTTTTAATCACAATTCTTTCCTGCTATTGAGTACCCTAGGATCTGCGGTATGGCGGGTGATTCTGTTATGAATGAGTCACCGTAGGAGGCAAAAACAGAAATGCTAGCTAAGTCCAGAAAACCAGAGAAGTTGGCAGCTATTGGATTGCAGACCCCTGAACCTATCAACACAACTAGCAGTAGCCGTGGGGGGTTCCTATGATGCCCTAGACCCCTCGATCACAGCCGGAGAACTATATAGCCTAAAGACAGAAAGGGAAATCTAAACTGCCCCAGAGCAGACCCCAAAGCAAAAGGCAGCCCCCAACATATAATGACGGTGAAGCAAGAAGAAAGGACACTAACACAGACAGAAAGATAGACTGAGCAAAGATGGGGCCCAAGCTAACTAGATAGGAAAGGACAGGAAGGCTGCTGTCTGCAATCCGTGAAAAACCCTATGAAAATAAGAGCCAACAAACTGACAGTGAAAAAGGCCCTGAAGACGCTAGGCTTCAAAAAGCTATGTCAGTACTCAGGAATATTCTGAAGACAGAGCAACCGGCAAAAGGAGATTCAGCTCACCCCAGCAGGGAATGGCAGAATCCAGAAAAGCAAGGCAAACAAAAACAAAACACAAATGCTAACAGGCAAAGCAGAAAACTTAGCTTTAGAGGAGCAGGACTCAGACTGGTCTCCTAGAAGTCCACAGAGAAATCACCCGCAGGGCAGAAGGGCGTCAGCAGCTTTATATCCAGTCCGTTACTCCACTCAGCCAGTCATCATCATCAGGATCAGGTGCCTGATAATCAGGCTAATTACCTTCCTTTACCAGAATAGGGAGTTCACCAGACCTCAGTGACGAAGGGGAAAATGAACTCACAACACCTGTATATATATATAGATAGATCAGTGGGCTCCATTGAAGTGTTCCAGAGTTACGTGACCTCATAAAATGACAGTGGTCAGAACTGAAAAAATTGGCCAGTTCAGGAAGGTAAAAACAGCCTTCAGGGTGAAGGAGTTAAATAGGACTTTCACAGTGAGAGCAGACGTAGCCTGATGTTAGGAGTATTTTCTCATCAGCTGGCACCTGCTGACCTGCGGTAAGCTTTTTACTGCTGGTCGCCGCATCACTGCAGGGTCATACCGACATCTGACAGCGTGACCCTGCAGGGATCTGATGACAGTAACGATCTACTGGTGGTAACTTTACAGCCAAACAGAACTGCTATGCCAGACTTTCCCACGCTGTCGCACAGTGTGGGAAACACCGGCTTTTGTGCTGTGTTTGAAAGCATTTGGCTATTTTTGGTGATTAAATCGGCGAATATTGCAAATTCGGAGAATGTGATCCGAACTGAATATTGATATATTTGCTCATCTCTAATAGCTAAAAATGCCAAATCATGAATAAATTGCAACAACCTTTGGTAGTTTTAAACTTCAGAACAGAAATGCATAGATTAACCTTGGATCCCGTTTTATGGTCTGCTTTGAGTTGCTGTTTATACACTGCTCAAAAAATAAAGGGAACACTTAAACAACAGAATATAACTCCAAGTAAATCAAACTTCTGTGAAGTCAAACTGTCCACTTAGGAAGCAACACTAATTGACAATCAATTTCACATGCTGTTCTGCAAATGGAATAGACAACAGATGGAAATTATTGGCAATTATCAAGGCACCATCAATAAAGGAGTGGTTCTGCAGGTGGGGACCATATCTCAGAAACAATGCTTTCTGACTGATGTTTTGGTCACTTTTGAATGTTGCTTGTGCTTTCACACTCGTGGTAGCATGAGATGGACTCTACAACCCACACAAGTGTCTCAGGTAGTGCAGCTCATTCAGGATGGCACATCAATGTGAGCTGTAGCAAGAAGGTTTGCAGGTTTGCTGTGTCTGTCAGCGTAGTGTCCAGAGGCTGGAGGTGCGAGCAGGAGACAGGCCAGTATACCAGGAGACGTGGGGGTTGTAGGAGGGCAACAACCTAGCAGCAGGACCACTACCTCAGCCTTTGTGCAATGAGGAACAGGAGGAGCACTGCCAGAGCCCTGCAAAATGACCTCCAGCAGGCCACAAATGTGTATGTGTCTGAACAAACGGTTAGAGACTGACTCCATGAGGATGGTCTGAGGGCCCAATGTCCACAGATGCAGGTTGTGCTTACCAAAACATATAGTAGCAAGACCCCTCTGGTATTCGTTCCAGGTACACAACAAGTTCGGTGTTATATTGATTTGGTATGGGAATCAGTGACATTGTCTTTTCTCTGATGTCACAGGAGTCTTTTTTTCAACATGACAATGTCAGATCACATGATCCTTGTGCAACTTTGAGCAGCCTGCATGGCATAAGTGTGCTACCATGGCCTGCAGCATCTCTGAACTTGTCACCCTTTGTCATCTGAAATGTCATTGGTTGGTACTTGCAAAGGCAGCTGCCAGCAGCGGATCTTGATAATTTGTGTGTATAAGTGAATACGGCATGGCAGAACATTCTTCAGAAAACTTTTCAAAACTTTATTGACAGCAGCTACAGCATATAAATGAGTGCATTTCTTCACACGGTGCTCATATTCGATACTGAATAAACTGAGATGTTTTGAAAATGTTGTTTCCCTTTTTTCATCATTTGTATATGTTCATCCTGTGATTTCCATAATTCCACAACTTTTCCTTTATGGTGTTGCAATTTCAATGTTGATGTGTGAATATTAATGGGTGGATATTTGTGGGCTTATTATGAAAAGAGCAACATTGACAAAATAGTAAGACTGGAAGTCAGGTACAATAATAATCACCATCAAATGTATAGGCTTTTTATAGTTTCTGCTCAGAAAGTACAATTATTTTTTTTTTATAAATTGAAAACTTATTCAATTTACAGACATCGTAAAAAGAAAAAGGTTTGAAAAATGAATAGGTTGAATATTGGCACATATTTATGACTGTTTGTGATAGGAAATGTGACCAAATCACAAAATAGTAAAGAACACCCTGGTCAAAAAGCTAAAGTTCACAAAGGTCTTTCCTGTACATCTTTACATTTAATACCTTTTACGTAAGTAACAAACTGTCCCATACAACTACAGAGAGGACACATGCAACGGATTTACAGCTAATCGTCTTATCTTCGAGGTAAGTAGAAGATCACATTAACTTGTTTCTCTGCTCGACAGGCAGTAACACTTTGTTACACATTTATAGATGGAACTGATAAATCCTGGTAACACAGAGCAAAGATCATCTTTACTGAAAATAAAGCATTATTTTCATAGCCAGAGATGTCTTATAGATAACCATGTGACATCCCAGGTAAATGATTTTTAATGGATATTAGACTTATTTCTGCTAAATGAAAGTACTGTATATGGTTGGTATAAACAAACCCGCTATAATAATTGCTACAAAAAACAACAGAGAAACTATGCAAAAAAAATGCTATTAAATTCACCCTTTTCCTGTATATCAGACTAATAAACGTGATTTCAATCTGCTAAGTAATAAAGGAGGTTTTCAAGGTTCGGAGATGAGATTTGTTTTTCTTTTTTTCAGAAACAGTGCCACTCCTGTCTATAGGCCGGGTTTGGTATTGCAGCTCATCCCTATTTATTTGAACGAGATCAAACACAAAGACCGGACAGATGTGGCTTAATTTCTAGTTAAAGAAAAAATGAGCATTTGTGTCTAATCCTGCACAACCCTTTATAAGGAATTTGTCACCAGGGTATTGCTGTTTCATCTGACCACAGCATAATGTAGGAAAAGAGACCTGAATCCAGTGATGTATAACTTAGATTACTTTCTCTGTACATTACCTGTTGTGAATTCACTTTCTGGCCTGCCTCTGGTTGCTAGTGAAGGTAGTGGAGCTGGTTGTATTGACAGAGGAGTTGCGAGTTCTCTTTCCGGGCTCTCTCTGGTGGTTACAGGAGGTAATTGAGCTGATCTAATTGACAGAGGCCTGCAACCTGATAATGAGGATGACAATTGGACATCTGGAGTCTCTGACTGGATTTAAGACAGCCGACTCCCTCTATCCCTGCTGGTGATTTTTCCTTCCTGCTGAGGTCTTAATTTCCAGTTCAGTCCCTGCATGCTCAAGCTAAGTGTTCTTTGCTATTGTTCACATTTGATTTGGTTTTGTCTATTCAGTTTTGTGTGGTCAGCCAGCCCTGGCTGGGGCTGTGCTGAATTTCCATCCTTATGTTACTGTTTGTGTCAGTTTGTTTTTTGTCCCTTATTAGATTGGCCTCTTTTTGCTCTGCTTTCAGAATATACCAGAGTGCTGATATAGTGGGAGAGGTCTAGTGACTTCAGAGTTTTTGCTATCAGAAGTGTTGGATATTTTTGCAGGGTTTTTTGCGAGATTGCAGACAGTGTCTTTCCTTTCCTGTCCTTTCTAGTTAGTGTGGGCCTCATCGTTTGCTCAGCCTATTTTCCTACCTGTGTTTGTGTTTTCATCTTGTCTCACCGACAATATATGTTTAGGGGCTGTCTCTTCCTTTGGGGTCTGCTCTGGGGCAGTTTAGATTTCCCCTTTTCTTGCTTTAGGCTTATTTAGTTCTCCGGCTGAGTCAAGGAGTCTAGAATCATTGTAGGCACGCTCCACGGCTACTGCTAGCTGTGTGGATAGGATCAGGGGTCTGCAATCCGCTTAGTTAACAACCCCTCTGGTTTTCTGTAGCTTAGCCTGGTCTTGTTTTCCTCCTCGGTGACCCAATCATAACAATTACCTATTGACAGTATGCTACTTTGCAGAGGAGGGGGCATGGATGGACCAGGGCTAATGGTAGGTGTAGTCAATGCAGTGAAAATCTCCTGTTGATAAAGCATTCATTGTATTGAAACAGCAATAATAAGTGACACATCCCTGAAATCTATGTCTCAGCCCTTACCTCATGCTGTTCTAGAATTACATAGCAAAAATGTGCTGAAAAATTCTCTTTAATATCTTCATTCACATTTATGCAGTCACATCCATAAAATGTCTGTTTCAGTTCTTTTGCATTTCGTACATTGTGGTAAGACAAATTCAGCTTCAGACTGTTTATAGTGGTGCGTAACCACTCCAGAGGCCCGCTATGTATATTATAGCTGTCATTGGACATATCAAAATCTACACATGCAGCTACATCAAAGTGGCAAATTAATGCAGTTTGTCAAGCCCTCCAAATTATTTTCTCATTACATCATGGTTTTAGAGCTTTACCAGTCTTCTCACTAGGCATCTGAGGATATTAATGTTAGCCATGCAAAACAGACCAAGTATTAGTGTCCTTTATCACCAGTAAGTTTGCATTGCAAACTTTTAGAAGCCACCATCTGTGCTTGCTAGTTGTCAATTTTTCATGTTAACTCATTTCTAGAATAAAACCGTGCATAGCACAGTGTTGTATCTGTCTACTCGCCAAAAAACATGACTGATTATGCTTATATATATATACTAGCTGCTGGCCCGATTCTGAAGCATCGGGTACTCTAGAATATGGCCAGCGGCCCTTGGAAGAGGGTATGAAATTTTTGAAAAATATTGGAAGATTGCCCTCGGCGGACTCACCTGGGATCTCGAGACTTCTTAAAGCAGACATCAACCCTCCGTGAAGATGTCTAAAGATTACAAAACTTTAAGATGGTGGCAGACTTGTTCTTCTTTATATTATTTTATTTTTTTTTAGGAGTAAAATTATTCATGTTTTTAAATCTACAAAGATTCGGGCACTAATAATAGTAGTACATTTTAACAGGGCAAATTATTTGTGTTTAACAGATTAGAACTAGGAAGATTAAGAAGTATAATTATAATTATATATATATATATATTATATTTATGTAGAATAAGCAGGTATCTGCTTTGTAGCTTTGTTTGAACCTTATTTACCCCAATCGGTCCTAGAGCCACCTTGTGTGGTTTAGGATGGGGGGGTAAAGCCTCCAAACAGGTCCTAGACCACTTAGTGGTTACGGACGGGACAGGTAACATGCAACTATAGCTTTTTGTACATATGACGTAATATGGTACTTTATGTTTGTATACCTGTCTATCCCCCATCTGGGGGTCTCCCTGTACTTACAGGGGGTACCCTTTTCTCACCTAACCTTTTCCCACTTTCTTTCCTTTCCTGTTAAAAAATTCTGAAACGTTAATAAAAATATTTAAACAGAATATGGCCAGCGGCAGATTAAAATAAAAAATGTGATATACTTACCATCCGACAGGAGCGCGACGTCATCAGCGGTATTTCACGCAAAGCAGTACTGGGAACGGAAGATACCGGCAGCGTGGAGAGGAGGGACAGATTCCGGGGGCCGTCGGAAGGTGAGTAGATCACTATTTTTTATTGTAGTTCTATTTTTTACACGTTTAAGGTACCGAGGGTCCGAAGGAGTCTCTTCTCCTCCGGACCCTGGGTAACGGCTAGCGCCGGGCATCTCTGGCTGCGTCGCCGCTGATCTCCCGATGGCACAGTAGCGGTGGCGTGCATCCTGCTAATTGCAGACTGCGCCTGCGCACTGCGCCTGTTGCTGATTGGTTGCGGCCTGACAGCGCAGTGGGATTTCGGTTACAGACAGACATGATAAGGCGTTTATATATATAGATATTCATCTTATAACAGTTTGCTGCTATGCCAGGACCAAATATTACTACTAGATGATGAGCGAACGTGCTCGCCACTATTCGGTACTCGCCCAAGTATCACTGTACTCAGTGAGCACCGAGCATTTCCCAGATTACTCGGCAGGAACTCGGGTCTCCACCCAGCATTTTTGGTGGACTTTAGAGACCCAATCACGCTGCAGGGATTGTCTGCCAGGCTCTGAAATGCCGCAGCCATCTTTGTTGTGGTCGTGCAGTGATTGGCTGGCCGCACAGCATCATCAGGGGTATAAGAGACCGGACACCGCCCTGCTCTGCGCATTCAGCTCCTCATTGAGAGTGTAGGGAGAGCTGCTGTCTTGATTGGGTCAGAATTGGTGATTTATTAGGTAGTGTGGGGTCTACCATCCTAAATGCTCACATCCAGCTACACCACTTGTAAGGACTAATTCCGGAGTATATAGGTTCCAGTGTTAGGCAGGCAGGGTACTGTACGCCGCTGTCTACAGTACACAACAGTGCAAGGCCTGCTGGCACTGTATGTGTGTATATAGATCATTGTATACATCAAGAGGGTACATTCCCTTCCTGTGTTCTGGTGCTGCAGTTGCTACCTGTGGGATATATTAGCCATATATAGCTAGCCCCAGGTGTAATTGGAATACAGGCCACACATTTTTTGCTGTGGTATCTCGGTGCCTGCTCATATCTGTGTGTGCTAAAAGTATGGCCAGTTTACGGCTTTTTCTCATTTTTGCCTGACTGTCAATTTTGGTTAAATACATCAGTATTTAGGAAGAAAAAAACATACAGGCCACACATTTTTTGCTGTGGTATCTCGGTGGCGGCTCATATCTGTGCATACAAAATGTTTGGCCAGTTATTGGCTTTTTTCTCTTTTTTGCCTGGCTGTCAGTTTTGGTTAAATACACCAGTATTTAAGGCAGGAAGGAAGAAGCAAACAAGCAGGAAGAAGCAGTGTGGTGGCCGCAGACAGAAGGCGTGCATCTGTTCCCCATAACACCAACAAAACGGAAGTTGCCATTCCAACTGTTAGACCTTTCCGAGTCTGGTTATTTTTTAAAGACTCTGCCAATAACCCCAAACAGACCATTTGCAGCACTTGCCATGCCCGCATCAGCAGGGGTAGCAAAACTACCAGCCTTACCACCACCAGCATGATTAGGCACATGGCAGCAAAGCACCCGACTTTGTGGGCCAAACCCCAGGCTCCAGGAAGACTGTCTGCAGGTGACAACACTGCTTCTTCCACTGTTTTGCGTACAAGCCAATCCCCAGTTCACCGTGCATGTAAAGAAGCCTCAGGCCTTGCACCTGTTGTTGCTCACAATCAACAAGCACCATCATCAAGTCCGTTCACATCCTTGTCCCAGCACAGCCTTCAGTTGTCTATACCCAAGTCATTGCAACGCAAGCGTAAATACGCAGCCAATGCCCCACAGGCCACAGTACTTAATTTGCACATTTCTTGTCTGCTTGCTCTCAAAATGTTGCCTTTTAGGCTTGTTGAGACAGTTTTCCGCAACCTGATGGCGGTAGCCATCCCAAGATACTCAGTCCCCAGTCGCCACTATTTCTCCCATTGTGCCGTTCCGGCAATACACCAGCATGTGTCCCACAACATTCCCCGTGCCCTCAGCAATGCTGTTACTGGGAAAGTCCACCTAACCACGGACACGTGGACAAGTGCCTGTGGGCAGGGATGGTACATCTCACTGACGGCACACTGGGTTAATATAGTGGAAGCTGGGACCCTGTCAGACCTTGGGTTGGAACACTTCCTCCCCATGCTGAGGACTGCGGGCCCTGCGTCAGTCAGGGTTCCCCCCCCCCACAGTCTACAGCTCCTGCACCTCCTCCTCCTCTTCTTCAGCCTCCATCTCTGAAATGAACACATCAGTCAGAAGCTGCAAGCACTGCAGCACTGCCTCAGCCAAGCGGCAACAGGCTGTGCTGCAGCTAATCTCCATAAGTGACAAATCACACAATGCAGAAGAGTTGTGGACAGCGCTGAAAGAGCACTCAGATATTTGGCTGACACCGCTGAACCTACAGCCAGGCATGGTTGTGTGTGACAATGGCCAGAACCTCGTGGCATCTCTGAGGCAAGGTGAGCTCACACACAAACCTTGCCTGGCCCATGTGCTTAACCTCGTGATTCAGCATTTTCTGAAAAGCTACTCGGGGCTGCCAGATCTGTTAGTGAAAGTACACCGTCTGTCTGCCCATTTTAGAAAGTCAGCTACAGCTTCAGCTTCCCTTCAGCAGCGTTTGCAGCTTCCAGCTCACTGACTTGGGTTTGATGTCCCCATTCATTGAAACTCTACCTTGCATATGTTGGAAAGATTTTGTGAGCAGAAGATGGCATTTGTTGAGTCAGCAATAGTGTTGAGCATTCCGATACTGCAAATATCGGGTATCGGCCGATATTCGCTGTATCCTAATTCCGATACCGAGTACCGATATTTTTTCAATATCGAATATCGGAATCGGAAGTTCCCATAATGCAATGAGCCACTGTTGTGGCTGTGATTGGCTGCTGAAATGATGTCATCATGATGCGTGGTCTGTGCGCATCATGATGTGCGGTCAGTGCGGGCCTGCCGGGGGTCTGTGCCGGCTGCCGGGGGTCTGTACGGGCCTGCCGGGGGTCTGTGCCAGCTGCCGGGGGTCTGTACGGGCCTGCCGGGGGTCTGTGCCGGCTGCCGGGGGTCTGTGCCGGCTGCCGGCGGTCTGTACAGGCCTGCCGGGGGTCTGTGTGTGTGTGCAGGCATCGTCCAATGGGACTACAAGTCCCATCGGGCGATGCCTGCTACAATGACAGTGATTACACATTAGCCAATGATGGGACAGTAGTAGTCCCATCATCCGGCTAATGTGCTGAATGTAAAAAAAAAAAACCATACATACTGCATGCATACTACATACATACTACATACATACAACATACATACAGCATACTACATACATACTTCATATATACTACATTCATACAACATACATACTACATACATACTACATATATACTACATTCATACAGCATACATACATACTACATACATCATATATACTACATTCATACAGCATACATACATACTACATACATACTACATATATACTACATTCATACAGCATACATACTACATATATACTACCTATATACTACATTAATACAGCATACATACATACTACATATATACTACATTCATACAACATACATACTACATATATACAACATTCATACATACATACTACATATATACTACATTCATACAACGTATATACATACTACATTCATACATACATACATACTACATATATACTACATTCATACCACATACATACTACATACATACTACATATATACTACATTCATACAGCATACATACATACCATATATATACTACATTCATACAGCATACATGCATACTACATACATACATACATACAACATACATAAAACATGCTACAGATATACTACTTACATAATAAATATATATATACTACATTCATACAGCATACATGCATACTACATATATACTACATTCATACAGCATACATACATACTACATACATACATACAACATACATAAAACATGCTACATATATACTACATACATACAACATGTATACTACATTCATACAGCTTACATACATACTACATATATACTACATTCATACAGCAAACATACATACTAAATACGTACTTCATATATACTACATTCATACTACATACATACATACTACGTACATACATGCAACATACATAAAACATGCTACAGATATACTACATACATACTACATACAATACATTCATACATTCATACAATACATACTTATAGACATACAGTACATATAACATAGAGTACATACTCACCATTACTTGTCACATTGTTCCCCGAAGCCAGTGTCATCTGTGAAAAATATGAAAAAAACAAGCCACCAAATACTCCCTGTTCTGCAGAAATCCACGAGTGTCCCATGACGATCACCCGTGGAGAACAGCAGCATCAGCTGATGCGACCGTTCTCTAGGGGCTCCAGGAATCTAATGACGGGAGGTAGGTATCCTTCCGCACTGTATTCCTCCGCCACTGTAAAAAAAATAGTCCCTAGTCTCACTTTATGGCAAAAGCTGCGTGGGAACTTTCTCACACAGCAATGCCAAAAGTGAGACTAGGCACGGCTTAGTAATGGAGAGGTGTCAATAAGACATCTATTCATTACTAATCCTAGAGTTATACAAAGGTTAAATAAACACACACACACAATAAGAACAAAGTATTTTAATGAAAGAATACACTACACACAGTGTTTAAAGCGCCCGTCACACAGCGATCTTGCTAGCAAGATCGCTGCTGAGTCACAAGTTTTGTGACGCAACAGCGATCTCACCAGCGAGATCGCTGTGTGTGACACTGACCAGTGACCGGCCCCCCTGCCGGGTATCACTGATCGTCCTGGAATAGCCAGGATATTTTTTTGATCGCTAGTCTCCCGCTGGCCAGCACGCATCGCTGCGTGTGACAGGCGGGATACCAGCGATCAGCATGCTGGTAATTAAGGTAAACGCAGGGTTTCTAAGCACCGGGCAGTGCTTAGAAACCCTCTGTGTACCGTAGTTACCAGCACACTGATGCAGGGAGCTGGTAACCAAGGTACACATTGGGTTTCTAAGTGATGCACGCCCCTTAGAAACCCGATGTGTACCTTAGTTACCAGCTCCCTGCATCAGTGCGCTGGTAACTAAAGTACACAGCGACGCCGCATGCTCGGCGTCGCTGGTGCTGATCGCTGGTGAAGCTGTCTGTTTGACAGCTCACCAGCGATCATGTAGCAACTCACCAGCGATCCTGACACGTTGATATCGTTGTCGGGATCGCTGGTGAGTCGCTATGTGTGACGGGGCCCTAAAGCTTTAATATACTCCTAATTCCATATCGTCACCATCATTCTCCTGTAAAAAATTATAAAATAACCAACCAACAATATACATTACCTGTCCGGCGATGAGTCACGTCCCACAGCGTAAAATCCATCTCAGGGGTTAATCAGTTTACAGGCGGAGCACTGCTAATGCGACCTCTCTGACTGTAAACTACTGGGGAATGAATGAGAAGCAGCGCGCACAGGCTCAGTGACGTCACCGGTAGTTACTGAGCATGTAACAGCTGCTTCTCATTCATACCCCAGTAGTTTGCAGTTGGAGCGGTCGCATTAGCAGTGCATCGCCTCTAAACTGATTAACCCCTGAGTTGGATTTATGCTGTGAGACGTGACTGATCGCCATCCCAGCAGTGAAACATGGTGGGGGAGACATCATACCATGGGGGGTGCTTTTCTGTCAAGGGGACAGGATGACTGCACCGCATTGAAGGGAGGATGGATGTAGTCTTGTATCACAAGATTTTGGCCAACAACCTCCTTCCCTCAATAAGAGCAATGAATAATGACCCGAAACACATAGCCAGGGCAACTAAGGAGTGGCTCCATATTAGCATTTCAAGGTCCTGGAGTGGCCTAGCCAGTCTTCAGACTAGAACTCAATAGAAAATATTTAGAGGGAGCTAAATCTCAATATTGCCCAGGGTCAGCCTCCAAATCTGAAAGATCTAGAGAGGATCTATGTGGAGGAGTGGGTCAAAATCTCTGCTGCGGTTTATGCAAACAACAGAAACCATCTCACCTCTGTAATTGAAAACAAAGGTTTCAGAACCAAATATTAAATTCTGTTTTTCTATTGTATCAAATCCTTATTTAACGCCGCAGCCCTATTTAGTTTTTGCATTTCTATTTTTTGCTCCCCTTCTTCCCAGAGCCATAACTTTTTTATTTTTCTGTAAATATGGCCATGTGAGGCTAGTTTCACACTTGCTTTTTTTTGCAGCGCGTTTTTCCCGCAAAAAAACGCATTGAAAAAACGCTTACATAAGCATACAACTGCTGCGTTTTTTTCAAGCATTTTTATGAGCATGCATGAAAAAAACGCAGAGTTTTTATGCGTTTGTATGCGTTTTTAGCGCGTTTTTACCGCGTTTGCGTTTTTTTCCAACATTTTTAGGTGGCCCCTCACACTACCCAAACCATGACTTTACTAACCCTAACCCTGACCCTAACCCTAACCCTAACCCTGACCCTAACCCTTAACCAAATCATACTTAACCCTAACCCAAACCCTAAACCCTAACTAACCCTAACCCTAACCCTGACCCTAACCCTGACCATAACCCTTAACAAAACCATACTTAACCCTAATCCTGACCCTAACCCTGACCCTAATCCTTAA
Source organism: Dendrobates tinctorius (assembly GCF_039654945.1). NCBI lineage: Eukaryota > Metazoa > Chordata > Amphibia > Anura > Dendrobatidae > Dendrobates > Dendrobates tinctorius. Next base: position 16,029,213 of record NW_027361766.1, on the reverse strand, counting down.
CAAAACCATACTTAACCCTAACCCTGACCCTAACCCTAACCCTGACCCTAACCCTAACCCTAACCCTTAACAAAACCATACTTAACCCTAATCCTGACCCTAACCCTGACCCTAATCCTTAACAAAACCATACTTAACCCTAACCCTGACCCTAACCCTAACCCTGACCCTAACCCTAACCCTAACCCTGACCCTAACCCTAACCCTAACCCTAACCCTGACCCTAACCCTTAACAAAACCATACTTAACCCTAATCCTGACCCTAACCCTGACCCTAACCCTTAACCAAACCATACTAAACCCTAACCCTGACCCAAAACCCAACCCTAACCCTGACCCTGACCCTAACCCTAAACCCCCTTAACTAACCCTAACTCTAACTCAAACCCCTAAATTCCATGGTTAAAAAAAAAAAACGCATATGCAAAAAAACGCTTACATGAGCATGCCAGTGCGCACATATGCGCATCCATAGGCTATAATGGCCATTTTTAGCGCAAAACGTGCGCATATGTGCGCATGCGCTTTTTTGCAGGGCCAAAAAATGCAACATGATGCGTCTGGAAAATCCAATCGCACACCCCAAAAAAACGCAGCGCATGAAAATCGCATACATGCGCTTACAAGAGCGCAGGTATGCGCACCCATGTTAAAGATAGGGGAAAAAACGCATGCGCAGGTTAGCGTTTTTTTCCAGCGCTAAAAAACGCAAATGTGAAACCAGCCTGAGAGCTTGTGTTTTGTGGGACGAGTTGTACTTTTGAATGACACCATTGGTTTTACCATGTCATGTACTCGAAAAAGGGAAACAATTCCAAGTGCGGTGAAATTGCAAAAAAGGGCAATTCCACAACTATTTTTTGGATTTTTTTTTACCGTGTTCACCAAATGCTAAAACTGACCTGCCATTATGATTCTCCAGGTCATTGCAAGTTCATAGATACCAAACATGTATAGATTATTTTTTACTTAAATGGTGAGAAAAAAAATCCAAAATTTGCTAAAAAATCTGGGGATGGGTGAGGGCTTATTTTTTGTATGCCAAGATGACATTTTTTATGATACCATTTTGGTGTAGATACGGTCTTTTGATCGCCCGTTATTGCATTTTAATGCAATGTTGCGGCGACAAAAAAAATTCTGACATCTTGACTTATTTTTTGCTACACTGTTTACTTTTCATAGCTTGATAAATCTGGCGATTCTGAACGCAGCGATACCAAATATGTGTATATTTTATTTTTTTTAATTGTTTTATTATGAACGGGGTAAATGGGGGGTGATTTGAACTTTTATTTTTTTTAATATTTTTAAAAACTTTTTTTTTTTACTTTTTACATGCTTCAATTGTCTCCATGGGAGACTAGAAGCTGCGATAACCCTATTGCCTCTGCTACATACAGGCAATGATCAGATCGCCTGTGTGTAGCAGAAATGCTCACTTGCTATTACCGCCGACCACCAGGCGGCACACATTCAATCTTGCTATGACAACCATAGAGTTCTGCTGGAGACCTCTGGTTGTCATGCCGAGCCATTGGTGATCTGCAAACAGGTGACGGGGTCGCCAATTGGTGATGCGCTTCCGGCGCAGAGATTGACAGTGGCATTTAACAGGTTAACAGCAGTGGGTGGAATCTCGATTCCACCAGCGGCTGTTAGGGGCACATGTCAGCTGTTCAAAACAGCTGTTATGTGCCGGGAAAGATGTGGGCTAAGCGCCGAAGCCCACATTAAAGGGAGGAACATGACATGCGCAGTACATGTACGGCGTATGTTGTGAAGGGGTCAATGCAATAAAATGAAAAAATGCACAAAATAATTTTTATTAGATTCTGTCTCTCACAGTTGAAGTGTACCTTTGATAAAAATTACAGACCTCTCCATTCTTTGTAGGTGGGAAAAGCAAAATCCGCAGTGTATCAAATACTTTCCCCATGCATATTGGACAGCTACAAACAGAATTTCCTGCTATGAATCAGAGTGCTTAGTCCAAAGTTAGGACAAAGGGCACACTTCTTAAATAGTTACTCTTATCAGATTCTCTTAGGATTTTATAACAGACCAAAAGCTAAGCAAATATTTAAATTCCATTCCCACACATGAACCTTTAGAAACTTGTACGTTTTAAAAGGTTCCAAGGAGCTAAACCTATTACTCATAAGAGTAATATTATATTCTTATATGGGCATTCTTACCCTGTATATCGTTAACATATTCTGCAGCGATGTACAAAGATAGTCTATGTTCTCATGATATACCTTTTCCCATTTCAAAAACAAACGTATACCATGGGCAAGTTCATGAGAAACCAATTAACCATTGAAAATAAACAAATGCAAGCATTGGGAGACTATACAAACTCCACGCAGGTGTTAATCATGGTCAGATTTGAACTCAAAACCCTAGTACTGCAAAGCAACAATACAAGCCACTGAGCCACTCTACTGCCCATTAGGTGGTTGTGTGGATGTCATCCGCTGGGAAAAGGGAAACGTCTATTGGCACTCACAACAGTTAATTGTTATGAATGGGTCACCGAGGAGAAAAAAGCAAGACAAGCTAAGTCACAGAAAACCAGAGAGGTTGGTAACTATGCAGATTGCAGATCCCTGATCTTACCACACAACTAGCAGTAGCCGTGGAGCGTGCCTACAAAGTTCCTAGATGCCTCGTCACGGCCGGAGGACTAAATAAGCCTAAAGCAAGAAAAGGGAAAACTAACTGCCCCAGAGCAGACCCCCAAAGGAATAGATAGCCCCCACACAAACACAGGCAGGAAAATAGGCTGTCTGCAACCTGCAAAAAACCCTACAAAAATCATGTCCAACACTTCTGATAGCAAAATTAACCCTGAAGTCACTAGACTTCTCCCACTATATCAGCACTATATACAAATATTCTGAGACAGAGCAAAAAGAGACTGAACTAGTAAGGGACAAAAAGCCAATTGGCAAAATACTGATAAATAAGAGTGGAAATTCAGCACAGCCCCCAGCCGGGGCTGGCTGACCACACACAAAACTGAATAGACCAACAAAATCAAGTGTGAACATTAGCAGAAAAACTTAGCTTTAGATGACTGGAACAGAGCTGAAAACCAAGAGCTGACAAGCCAGAAGCAATCACCAGCAACTGAATAGGGCGTCGGCTGTCTTAAATCTAATCTGAGAATCCTGAGGTCCAATCGTCATCCTCATTCTCAGGTGGCAGATTTCCACCGATCAAATCTGCCTCACTACCTCCTGTTACCACCAGAGGGAGTCTGGAAGGGGAACTCACAACTGGTGAACCAGAGAATGAACTCACAACAGTACCCCCCTTTGAGGAAAGGTCACCGAACCCTCATCACGCCACCAGGCCGATCAGGATGGGCCTGGTGAAAAGCACGAACCAATCTATTGCCATGAATATTGGAGGCAGAGACCCAAGAATTATCCTCCTGACCATAACCCTTCCATTTGACCAAATACTGGAGTCTCCGTCTAACCAAACGAGAATCCAATATTTTCTCTACCTCATATTCCACATTGCCTTCGACCAACACAGGGTGAGGAGGTGCTGCCATAGGAACCACTGGCTCAACAAACCTCTTCAACAGAGATTTGTGAAATACATTATGGATCCTGAACGTAACTGGAAGAGCCAATCGAAACGAAACAGGATTAAGAATTTCCAAAATCTTATTATCAGGATCCTGACGGCGCCAGCGTACAGCCTCCGCTGAGCAGGGACTCACCCGCACTGTAGGGACCCCTGGGGATCAGGACAGCCAGAAAGTATAGGTGCACAGGACCTGAGTGATGAAGTTTAGCAAGCCAGCACGGGACCTACGGTCACGTGACTGCAAGAGGGTGGGGCTTAGCGTCCTGCTTTCAGAGAAGACAGAAAACTCAGAGTCAGGCAAAAACGGAGGTCATTCAAAGTACGGACAGCGAGGTACAGGAGGGATAAACAGACGGGAGGTCAGACAAAGCCAAAGGTCATACACAAGAGGGCGACGTAGTACCAAGGGGACGAGCAGAGAGAAGTCGGGTCATAAGCAGAGAGTCATACACAAGAGGTAGCGCAGTACAAGAGGGACAGGAAGAACTCGTAACAGGGACAGAACCGGATCAAAACCAAACAAGCAAGCAAGATATCAGGCACAAGGCACGCGTACACACAAGGTCAACTAACTCAGCCGAGGGCAGGAGTATAACTGACACCGGACCTAGATCCAGTGAGCATTAAATAGCCGCCCTCTGCCAGGGAGAGGCAGAACAATTAACCCCCAGTCAGACCAGGACGGGCCAAAGCGAAACCCCGTCCTGGATCATGACAGTACCCTCCTCTCAATGGGGGGCCACTGGACCCCCAGGTCTCTCAGGGTACTTGGCGTGAAAGGCCCGGACCAACCGATCCGCATGAACCGATCGAGCAGGAACCCACGAGCGTTCTTCAGGACCGTAGCCCTTCCAATGCACCAGATACTGAAGGGCACGACGGACCAACCTGGAGTCGACAATTCGTTCCACCTCGTACTCTGACTGCCCGTCTACCAAAACCGGTGTTGGGGAAGCTGATGATCCCTCCCCAGCGGACCTCACAGGTTTCAAAAGGGCCTTATGAAAAACATTTGGGATCCGCAGAGATGGCCGGAGACGCAACCGAAAAGCCACCTGGTTAACTGCCTCGGTAATTTCATAAGGACCGATAAACTTGGGTCCAAGCTTCGTAGAGGGGACCCTGAGCCTTATATTCTTGGTAGACAACCATACCTTATCCCCAATCTGAAACACCGGTCCCGCGGATCGTTTTTTGTCCGCAAAAAATTTAAATTTGTCCTGGGCCTTCGTAATGTTATTGTCATGATCTGACAGTTTTAAATTGCACTGGGTGAACTTTTTTTTACTTTGGAAAGTTCCAAGGTGTCTTGACTGTCCCCGGTGGTGGTTAGCAGTATTGCACTTTAGGTTTTTGTGCACTTAATTAGGGATCAGGTGTGACACCCTATAAAGGTGTGCTAGGGGGTGCAATCACTGCCTGTGATATTGTGAGAGTGTGATCACTCTGTTTTTGGAGAGCCTGGATGAAGGATGGAGCTGGTGAGGAGTCCTGCGCAGCTTAGCCAGGGGGGATGTGTTTCAGCTATGGTGTCTGGACGAAGGGCTGGCATGGTGTGGTGGAGTCGCAGTGATGGTGTCAGCGGGAAGTGTCTGCATGGGCTGGTGGAGTGGCGACTATGGAGAGTGGCACTCACCATGTGGGACTTGGCCGCTGAGCTGGACTCAAGCATGCTCGACTTCGTGTCAGCAGCTGAACTCATCCTTGGGACTCTGGTTCTAAGCAGCTGCAACTGGTGGTGGACTCTGCTCCAAGGCTGCACTAAGGTGAAGGATCCTGTTATGGTGATGGATCCAGGTGGAGGAGAAGATGCACTCAGGTGGAGGGCTCTGTTGCTAGGAGCACACGCAACAGAGCAAAGCTAAGTGGTGTTTCCCCTGTATTGTCTCTTTCCTCATGTGTGTTATTAGTGCAGTGGTGGGATTAGTCTCCGCACCGACCCATTCCCTAGTGAGGGTTTAGGGTCAGGGTGAGCAAGGGCATTAAGGTACGCGTGCGGCGACCGGTGCGGAGCCTGTTTAGGGAATGTAAGGAGTGCAGGGACACTGCTCAGGGGAGTTTAGGAGGTCTCCACGTCCCCCATTCCCTATCGCAGGGCCCACCATTGTTAAAGTTTCCCAGGTTTCCCCTTTATTATTTAAATGCGCCTTACTGGAGGCGGGGTTTCCAGATTTTATGTATAACGTGTAATTCCCAAATTCGCCAGGTGGAGGCGGCGTATCCACCTGCACGTTTTATTATTTAAATGCGCCCCACTGGAGGCGGTGTATCCAGGGTCACGTGTGTCACATGGGTTCGCCTTGCGGAAACATCTGCGTCCTGACACGCGTGACCATGACAGTTATTCTGGATCTCTCGCCATACCTCCCCCAACCGCTGGATCGTCTCATCTGCCCCAGGACACCCAGAATTCAAACGGGAAAATTCTCCAAAATGAGGATGAAACCCATAATTGCAGAAAAAGGGAGATGTACCCATAGACCGGTTAACGCGGTTGTTAAATGCAAACTCAGTCACCAGTAACACAGAACACCAATCATCTTGTCGGTCTGAGGTCAAGCAACGCAGAACTTGCTCCAGCGACTGATTGGTCCGCTCGGTCTGCCCATTAGTCTCTGGATGATAAGCGGATGAAAAGAACAGAAAAATACCCAACCTTTTACAAAAAGCCCTCCAAAATCTGGAAACAAATTGCACTCCTCTATCAGACACCACATTCAAGGGTACCCCATGCAACCGCACCACATGCTCAACAAACAATGTTTCCGCATTAGGTAGAGCTGCCAAAGGTACAAAATGTGCCTGCTTACTAAACCTGTCCACCACAACCCTGATGACGGTATTACCCTTGGAGGGGGGAAGGTTGGTGATAAAATCTACGGACAAATGCGTCCATGGTCTCTCAGGAATTGGCAGTGTTACCATTTCCCCGACCGGCCGGTTATGGAGGTTTTTTGCACGGGCACAAACATCACAAGCAGACACATATTCCCCAACATCAGAGGCTAAAGCAGACCACCAGAATACTCTAGCAATGGCCTTCCGGGTAGCCGAGATCCCTGGATGTCCACCCAGAACTGAGTCATGGAACTCCCGGAGGACCTTAAGGCGAAGCTGAGCTGGCACAAAAAGTTTGTCCACCGGCTTAGCCAGCGGTGCAAGAGACTGGGCTTCCCGAATCTCTCATTCCAACATATTCGAAATACCTGCCACCACCACCCCAGGCTGAAGAATGGAGGATGGAGGTTCTGGGGGGGACACTGGATCTAAACTGCGTGACAAAGTATCTGCTCTGACATTTTTGGACCCTGATCGAAAAGTGATAAGTTGAATCGGGAAAAAAAAGTGACCATCTAGCCTGTCTAGGAGTCAACCTCTTAGCTGACTCAATATAAGCTAGGTTTTTGTGGTCCGTAATTATGGTTATAGGATGGACAGCCCCCTCCAAAAAATGCCTCCATTCTTCAAAGGCCAACTTAACGGCCAGAAGTTCTCGATTTCCCACATCATAGTTTCTCTCCGCAGGAGAGAATTTCTTTGAGAAAAAGGCGCAAGGTATTAAATTGGTTAAAGTGGGGGGTCCCTGGGACAATACCACCCCCACCCCCACCTCTGAGGCATCTTTCTCAACAATAAATGGTTCCGACGGGTCCGGTTGAACAAGAATCGGGGCCGACATGAAACATGTTTTCAAAAACTGAAATGCCGCTACCGCTGCGGTTGACCAATTCTTGATATCGGCCCCCTTTTGAGTCATGTCTGTGAGGGGTTTAACCACCTGTGAGAACCCCTTTATAAATTTGCGATAGTAATTGGTGAATCCTAGGAAAAGCTGCAGAGCCTTCAAATCACAAGTTTGAACCCACTCGACAATGGCCTGCACCTTATTAGGATCCATGCGATACCCTTCAGCAGACACGATGAACCCCAGAAACGACAGTTCCTGAACAAAAAACAAACATTTTTCCAGTTTAGCAAAGAGACAGTTCTCCCAGAGTCTTTGGAGAACTGCCTGAACATGACCAATGTGAGTCTATTTATCAGGAGAATAGATCAATATGTCATCCAAATATACCACCAAAAAATGTCCAATAAAATCAGAGAACACGTGATTTATGAAGTTTTGGAAGACCGCTGGAGCATTGGTCAAGCCGAAAGGCATGACCAGATTTTCAAACAACCCTTCACTAGTGAGAAAAGCGGTTTTCCATTCATCTCCGTCTCGGACTCGGATAAGGTTATACGCTCCCCGTAGATCTAATTTTGAAAACCACTTAGCTCCAGACAATTGGTTGTATAAATCAGGAATAAGTGGAAGGGGATACGTATTCCTCACAGTTATCTTATTTAACTCACGAAAATCGAGGCATGGGCGTAAACCACCATCTTTTTTCTTTACAAAAAAGAACCCCGCCACCACAGGAGAAACAGAAGGACGAATGTGTCCCTTACGGAGGCTCTCGGAAATATACTCCTTTTTGCAGCCCGTTCAGGATCTGAAAGGTTATACGGGCCTTGGGCAATTTAGCACCTGGAACCAGATCAATGGCACAATCAAATGGGCGGTATGGTGGTAAAACCTCAGCCTCTTTTTCGGAGAAAACGTCCGTATAGTCTATCAGGCACTCCGGAATACCTTCAAGACCCACGGACGACACAGACACAGTATCAAGACATTTCTCTGAACAATAGGGACCCCATTTAACAATGTCCCGACATTCCCAATTAATTACAGGATTATGCAATTGTAGCCAGGGGAACCCCAACACCAGTCCCGCTGGCAGGTTGTCCATCACAAAACATGAAATACGTTCCTGGTGCAAGGAACTCACTTTAAGGAGAAACTCTTCAGTACGAAACATAAAGTCATTCTTTATCAGTGGTGTTTTGTCAATGGCCACAATGTGAATAGGAGTCTCCAACCTAACTGTCCCTAACTTACACCTGGATACCAAATCAGAGTTAATAAAGTTCAATGCTGATCCGCAATCCACAAAGGCAGAAGTGGATGTGGAGACACTCCGACAACAAAGTTCCACTTGCAGCAACATTTTAGAGAAGGCAGAAAAAGGTACCTGAGAGCCTTGGTGACCTCCACGACAATCACCTGGGCTCAGTCGCTTGGTTAGTGGATGGGAGGGGCAAACCTTTCTCCAATGTCCAGAATCGCCACAGTGATAACAGCCTTTTCCCACGTGCCATTGTCTCCTTTCATTTTCCTTGAGGTCGTTGGTTCCCATCTCCGTGATCTCCAATATAGGACTGACTCCCCTTCCTTGGGAGAATAACGGTCTTTCACTTTGCATCACTCCCCTCGCCCGTAGCTGGCGATCCATTTGGATGGCCTGTGTCATAGCCTCCTCCAGGGAATCAGGCGGAGGGTAGAGAGCCAAGGCATCTTTCAGATATTCAGTCAGGCCTCTACGGAACAAACCCCGGAGGGCGGCATCATTCCAACAGACCTCAGCAGCCCAACGTCTGAATTCTGAACAAAACCACTTGGCTGAGTGCTTCCCCTGGCACACACTCATCACCATGTCCTCAGCCATACGCATACGATCAGGCTCATCATAAATATGCCCCAGGGCCTCAAAAAATGCATCTACCGTCATACGCTCAGGGGCCATGGTCGGAAAGGAGAAAGCCCAAGCTTGGGGGGCTCCCCATAACGGAGACATAATGACCCCCCACTTTCTGACTTTCATCCCCAGAAGAGTGTGGTCTTAAGGAAAAAAAAACTTACAGCCCTCCTTGAAAACTCTGAACTCTTTTTTATCTCCAGAAAAGGTATCCGGTAACTTCACCGGAGACTCAGGGGAAACTAATGTAATATCCTGAGCCCCCGATGAAAAAAACCCCTGCACAGTGTGAGCGATCAGCTGCTGAGACTGAGCCAGGACTCGTTGTTCTCCAAGGAGTTTCTGAGACATCTGGGTCAAGTGTTTAACCTGCTCAGAAAGAGCGTGCATAGGATCAATCCCACACACAGGAGAAGGGAGCAGAGAAGGCAAAAAAAATGGTATCGGTCAGTTATAATATCAGGATCCTGACAGCGCCGGCGTACAGCCTCCGCTGAGCAAGGACTCACCCGCACTGTAGGGACCCCTTGGGATCAGGAAAGCCAGAAAGTATAGGTGCACAGGACCTGAGTGATGAAGTTTAGCAAGCCGGCAAGGGACCTACGGTCACGTGACTGCAAGGGGGTGGGGCTTAGCGTCCCGCTTTCAGAGAAGACAGAAAACTCAGAGTCAGGCAAAACAGAGGTCATTCACAGTACGGACAGCAAGGTACAGGAGCGATAAACAGACGGGAGGTCAGACAAGGGGACAAGCAGAGAGAAGTCGGGTCACAAGCAGAGAGTCATACACGAGAGATAGCGCAGTGCAAGAGGGACAGGCAGAACTCGTAACAGGGACAGAACCAGATCAAAATCAAACAAGCAAGCAAGATATCGGGCACAAGGCACACGTACGCACAAGGTCAACTAACTCAGCCGAGGGCAGGAGTATAAATGACACCGGACCGAGGTCCAGTGAGCATTAAACAGCATCAGCTGTTGCTGCCGTTCTCTACGGGCTGCAGGAATCCAATGACGGAAGGTAGGTATCCTTCCGCACTGTATTCCTCCGCCACTTAAAAAAAAAAAAGTCCCTAGTCTCACTTTATGCCATTGCTGCGTGGGAATTTCCCACACAAAAAGTGAGACTGCAGTTCTCTACCCAAGATCGTCGTGGGACAGACTCGTGGACTGCTTCGGATCGTGGGTGAGTATTTTTGTGGTTTGTTATGTTAATATTTATTCCGTAAAAGACAATGGCTTCGGGGAACAATGTGACAAGTATTGGTAAGTATGTTACTCTATGTTATATGTACTGTATGTCTATGTATGTATTGTATGAATGTATTGTATGTAGTATGTATGTAGTATATATGTGGTATGTATGTAGCATGTAGTATGTATGTAGTATGTATGTAGCATGCATGTAGCATGCAGTATGTATGTAGCATGCATGTAGTATATATGTAGTATGTATGTAGCATGTAGTATGTATGTAGCATGCATGTAGTATATATGTAGTATGTATGTAGTATGTATGTAGTATGTATGTAGTATATATGTGGTATGTATGTAGCATGTAGTATGTATGTAGCATGCAGTATGTATGTAGCATGCATGTAGTATATATGTAGTATGTATGTAGCATATATGTAGTATGTATGTAGCATGTAGTATATATGTAGTATGCATGTTGCATGCATGTAGTATATATGTAGTATGCATGTTGCATGCATGTAGTATATATGTAGTATGCATGTTGCATGCATGTAGTATATATGTAGTATGCATGTTGCATGTAGTATATATGTAGTATGCATGTTGCATGCATGTAGTATATATGTAGTATGTATGTAGCATATATGTAGTATGTATGTAGCATGTAATATGTATGTAGCATGCAGTATGTATGTAGCATGCATGTAGTATATATGTAGTATGTATGTAGCATATATGTAGTATGTATGTAGTATGTATGTAGCATGCATGTAGTATATATGTAGTATGTATGTAGCATATATGTAGTATGTATGTAGCATGTAGTATATATGTAGTATGCATGTTGCATGCATGTAGTATATATGTAGTATGTATGTTGCATGTAGTATATATGTAGTATGTATGTTGCATGTAGTATATATGTAGTATGAATGTAGCATGTATGTAGTATGTAGTATGAATGTAGCATGTATGTAGTATGCATGTTGTATGTATGTAGCATGTAATTTTTTTTTTTTTTTTACATTCAACACATTAGCCGGATGATGGGACTACTACTGTCCCATCATTGGCTAATGTGTCAATCACTGTCATGGTAGCAGGCATCGCCCGATGGGACTTGTAGTCCCATCGGACGATGCCTGCACAGACCCCCGAAGCCTGCACAGCCCCCCGGCAGGCCGGCACAGCCCCCCGGAGCCTGCACAGCCCCCCGGCAGGCCGGCACAGCCCCCCGGCAGGCCGGCACAGCCCCCCGGCAGGCCGGCACAGCCCCCTGGCAGGCCGGCACAGCCCCCCTGGCAGGCCGGCACAGCCCCCCGGCAGGCCGGCACAGCCCACCGGAGCCTGCACAGCCCCCCTGGCAGGCCGGCACAGCCCCCCGGCAGGCCGGCACAGACCACCGGAGCCTGCACAGACCCCCTGGCAGGCCGGCACAGCCCCCCGGAGCCTGCACAGCCCCCCGGCAGGCCGGCACAGCCCCCCGGCAGGCCGGCACAGCCCACCGGAGCCTGCACAGCCCCCCTGGCAGGCCGGCACAGCCCCCCGGCAGGCCGGCACAGCCCACCGGAGCCTGCACAGCCCCCCTGGCAGGCTGGCACAGCCCCCCGGCAGGCCGGCACAGACCACCGGAGCCTGCACAGACCCCCTGGCAGGCCGGCACAGCCCCCCGAAAGGCCCGTACAGACCCCAGAGAGGCTGTACAAGGGAAAAACAGGATTTTTCTTATTCCGATACCGGAAGTCCCATAGACTTGAATGGGACTTCCGGTATCGGAATCGGCCATACCGATACTTTTTTTTAAGATCGGCCGATCCATTCCGATCCGATACTTTGAAGTATCGGACGGTATCGCTCAACTCTACCAATAAAGCTTTGTAAATTGCAGCCGCCTCCGTCTCCAGCTGGATCACTTTTTTCTCTTCCTCTTGCTCCTAATTCATGTGGATGCTCACCACAGTCCGTGCTGGGCATTGGCAGGCTTGGGGATTGCTTTGCAGACGGGTAAGCTGACTACTACACTTTTTTTTTTTCCAACTGTTCCATATGAGAATCCCAATCACTAGAAAAGATCAAAATATCACCCAGATAGATGATCAAAAACTTATCCACAAAGTCACGGAAAATATCATTCATAAAGGACTGGAAGACAGAAGGGGCATTAGTGAGCCCAAAAGGCATCACCAGGTACTCAAAATGTCCCTCCAGAGTATTAAACGCCGTCTTCCATTCATCCCCGTGCTTGACGCGAATAAGATTATATGCCCCCCTGAGGTCAAGCTTAGTAAACCAGCAGGCACTCTTAACTCTGGAGAATAAATCAGACATCAGAGGTAACGGGTACTGATATTTAACCGTCATCTTGTTAAGGGAATGATAATCAATACACGGTCTTAATGAACCATCTTTCTTGGCCACAAAAAAAAACCCAGCACCTAAAGGTGACGAGGATGGTCTAATATGACCCTTCTCCAATGACTCCTTAATATAGGATCGCATAGCATCATGTTCGGGTACTGATAATTTGAAAAGCCGACCCTTGGGAAATTTACACCCAGGCATCAACTCAATTGCACAGTCATAACTCCTATGAGGAGGCAAAGACGCAGACTTGCTCTCACTAAATACATCAGAAAAATCGGCTAGATAATCAGGAATATCATGAGACTAAGGAGAGGTGGAGAAAACAGGAGCGTCCCTAAGAACACACTGACAACCCCAACTCACCACAGACCCAGATTTCCAATCCAAAACTGGATTATGAGTTTGCAACCAAGGAAGACCCAGAACAATAGCATCATGCAAATTATGCAGCACCAAAAATTTACAATTTTCTTGGTGGTCTTGGGCAACTCGCATTATCACCTGGGTCCAAAACTGAGGTTTATTCTCCGCCAAAGGAGTAGCATCAATACCCCTCAAAGGAATAGGCGTCTGCAGAGGCGTCATGGAAAAACCACAACGTTTAGCAAAGTCCAAATCCATCAGATTCAGCGCTGCTCCTGAATCCACAAAAGCCTTCGTGGAAAAGGTGGATAAGGAGCAGATCAGAGTAATTGCCAAAAGAAACTTAGGTTGTATACTGCCCACAGCAAATGTGCATGCAAAACGTTTCTCTCGTTTTGGGCAGACAGAAATAGTATGAGAGACGTCGCCACAGAAAAAACACAGCTTATTACGCCTTCTAAACTACTGACGTTGTGCCCTAGACAAAACCCCATCACATTGCATAGGTTCAGACGTTTGTTCAAAAGGTGGCAGCGCCTCCCGTGTAGTTTTACATTCACGTAAACGCCAATCAACTTGAATGGCTAATGACATAGAATCATCCAGACCAGAGGGAACAGGAAATCCCACCATAACATCTTTTATGGTCTCTGATAAACCCTTCCGAAAGAGAGCTGCCAATGCACTATCATACCATGTAGTAAGGACCGCCCACTCTTTTGACAGTATAACTCTGCAGAATCCTGACCGTAGTTTAATGCCAACAGGGGTCTCTCAGCTTGATCAACAGCATTAGGTTCATCATACAACAACCCCAAGGCTTGAAAAAATGCATCCACATTAGTCAGAATAGGATTTTCAGATGTCAGAGAAAAAGCCCAATCCTGGGGATCGCCATGCAGTAAGGAGATGACAATTTTAACCTGCTGCACAGAGCTCCCCGATGAACTAGGCTTCAAGGCCAGAAATAATTTACAATTATTCTTAAAATTCAGAAATTTAGACCGATCCCCAGAAAACAAATCAGGAGTAGGGATCTTAGGTTCAGCAGCATGTGACTGAATGAGGTAGGTGGAAATTCCATGCACTTCAGCAGCCAGCTGCTCCACACGATCAGACAATTGCTTAATCTCCATTAGGAAAAAGAAAAAAAAAATCCTCCTACGGCCCCAGAGAAAAAAGAGGAAAGAATATATAAAAAAAAATTCTGACACTTTTTTTTTTTTTTAACAACTCCCTCCTGCTTTTGAGTACCCTAGAATCTGCGGTATGGCTGGTGATTCTGTTATGAATGGGTCACTGAGGAGAAAAAAGCAAGACAAGCTAAGTCACAGAAAACCAGAGAGGTTGGTAACTATGCAGATTGCAGATCCCTGATCTTACCACACAACTAGCAGTAGCCGTGGAGCATGCCTACGATGTTCCTAGATGCCTCGTCACGGCCGGAGGACTAAATAAGCCTAAAGCAAGAAAAGGGAAAACTAACTGCCCCAGAGCAGGCCCCAAAGGAATAGATAGCCCCCACACGTGTATTGACAGTGAAACAAGATGAAGGCACAAACACAGGCAGGAAAATAGGCTGAGCAAATGATGGGGCCCAAACTAACTAGACAGGAAAGGAAAGGAAAGACACTGTCTGCAACCTGCAAAAAACCCTACAAAAATCATGTCCAACACTTCTGATAGCAAAATTAACCCTGAAGTCACTAGACTTCTCCCACTATATCAGCACTCTGAAATATTCTGAGACAGAGCAAAAAGATACCGAACTAGTAAGGGACAAAAAGCCAATTGGCAAAATACTGATAAATAAGAGTGGGAATTCAGCACAGCCCCCAGCCGGGGCTGGCTGACCACACACAAAACTGAATAGACCAACAAAATCAAGTGTGAACATTAGCCGAAAAACTTAGCTTTAGATGACTGGAACAGAGCTGAAAACCAAGAGCTGACAAGCCAGAAGGAATCACCAGCAACAGAAAAGGGCGTCGGCTGTCTTAAATCCAATCTGAGAATCCTGAGGTCCAATCGTCATCCTCATTCTCAGGTGGCAGATTTCCACCGATCAAATCAGCCTCACTACCTCCTGTTACCACCAGAGGGAGTCTGGAAGGGGAACTCACAACTGGTGAACCAGAGAATGAACTCACAACAGTTAATACTACTATGAATAATATTTTATTAATGTAATAATAATACAAAGTATTTTGGAAGTGGACAAAATCGGAGTGCAGATATAAAAGGCATTGCAGCAACACTTATTCAGTTTTTACAGAACTTAAATTTTATTGACCCTTCATTATATGTCTTAAATTTCAGATCAGTGGGGTCCTATTCCTGGAATGCCCAGCTGTTTGCAGCTTCTGTAGTGGCCGGATGTAGACTGAACACTATGTACAGCACATACTGGATACTGCAGCTCAAATCACATTCATTTTAATGGGACCTAAGCTGTAGTATCCAGGAACAGCCACTACACAGTGTATGGAGATATGCTGTTGTGACGCTATACACTTTGGGCCTGATTTACCAAAACAGAATTCTGATGTAAAAAGCTTTGAAAGATCGTAAAATTGTGACTCAACTCGTGGCTGGGCTAAAATTTTGTGACTTTTGGCTTTCTTATGAAATTTTTATCCAGCTCCTACAAAGTGGGCAGTGCTGGGATGAAGTAGGCACACGTTGTGGATTTTGTGGCGGATATGCAGTTTTTTTTTCGCATGGATTTGCACCAAGTCCACAAAGGGTAGGTCAAGCAATGTTAATCAATGGGAATCCACAATTGGTGTGCACATGCTGTGGAAAATTCTGATTCTCAGCATCTTATTTTCGCAGCATGTGCGTTTCTGCACCCATTGACTTACAGTGAGTCAGTCAAATCCGCAGCTAAACCGTAGGTGTAAAAAGGGCTGCGGATTACCTATGAATTTGCATGCCAAAAATGCTATGGAAAGGAAGGAGGAATAGTGTGTTTGCAGAGAATATGTGTGTGTGGGCAGAGACTATGTGTGAGTAGAGAATATGTGCGTGTCTGTTTGTGTCTGTCTGTGGGTGTCTGTGTGTAGCCAGGCATCGTCTGATGGGACTACTACTCCCATCAGGCTATGTCTGCTGTCACATAAAACAGTGTCGATGATGGGATAGCAGTCGCTTCATCCGGCAACTGTGTTCAATTGTAAAACAAAAAAAAAACAAACATTCATATTCACCAATCACCTAATCCCCAACGCCCTCGATCTCCAGCAACAAAAATTAAATAATAAACCAACATATACTCCCTGTCCGCCGTAGTCCTAAGTAACGAGTGTCCCATGACGATCTCACCTGTAGAACAGTAACATCGGGAGATGTGACTGCTCTACCCGGCCTCCTCTGGTGATACACTGACAGGAGGTGATCCTTCCGCAGTGTTTCACTGTGCTGCCATCAGAGGTCACTGGAGTTCTTGCTTTCACTTGTGGCACCGCTGCATGAGAAAACTCTCACACAGCAGTAGTGCCGTGAGTTAGAGCACGAACTCCGGTGAACCCTCAATGATGCACTGCAGGAGCGATTACCTAGTGTCAGTATATCTCCGGAGGCCGGGTAGAGTGGTCACATCTCCTGATGTGACTGTTCTACATGTGAGATCATTGTGGGGCACTCGGTAAATGGACTATGTCGGACAGGGAATATTTGTGTTGGTTTATTATTTTATTTTTGCTGCAAGGTATGAGGGATTCGGGGATTAGGTGATGCAGTAAGTATGGTTAATTAAGATTCAAAAAGGAGTCTGAGTCATTATTTCAAATAAAGGACCTTATTCTGGCTGTGTCTTTATTTTCCATACAGCTATAGGATTAGTAGTGGATAGGTGTCTTATTGACGCTTCTCCATTACTAAGCCGTGGGCTTGATGTCACCGGACAATACAAATGTGACATCAACCCCACAAATATTACCCCACTTGCCACCGCTACAGGGCAAGTGGGAAGAGCGAGGCTAAGTGCCAGAAATGGCACATCTATAAGACGTGCCATTTTTTGGGCAGCTGAGAGCTGATGTTTTTAGCCTGGGTGGGTGCCAATATATATTGCCCCTACCAAGGCTATTAATATCAGCCTGCAGCTGTCTGCTTAGCCTTTGCTGGTTTGATTTTATATGGGGACTCCATGTCAATTTTTTTCTGGGGTTCTCTTGTAAACTAGCCAGTAAAGGCAAAGAAATCATCTGTGGGCTGGGAAACTTTATGGCTATTGGCTCCTTCCCAGAATATTATCATCAGCCCTTAGCTTTCCCTCTACTGGTTATGAAAAGTACGTGGGAGCCCACACAATTTTTAATTTTTGTTTTTAAATAAACAGACATTGCGTTTCATGCAAATTTTGTGTGTGTGTGTGTGTTTATTTAACTCTTTATGTACCATTTTATTGATGAGGGTATCTGGCTGACACCTGTTCATTACTAAACCTCAGGCTTGGTATTACACACTATATATATATATATATATATATATATATATATATACACGGTACACTGTATATATTCAATTATATTTGTTTTGTATGTGCAAACATATTTGAACATGGTATGTAATTATATTATGGTCTTCAATGGAGAGTGAAAAAGAGGAGGTTGAACAAGGAAATGATATCACAATTCCTTTTTTTTTAATTATATATCTTTATTTAGCTTACAAAAATGCATACGTCCTTCGCAAAGAATAACCTGCCCAATTCCAACCTTGCTGAAGCATCCCTAGATCATCACCGATCCTCCATCAAATTTCACAGTGTGTGCAAGACACTGTGGCTTGTACGCCGCTCCAGGTCTCCATCTAACCATTAGACAACTAGGTTTTGGGCAAAGCTGAAAATTAGACTCATATTTTTGAGTAAAATATAAATTGTTCTTTTAGTCTACAAACTTCTGACAACATGTCTCTGAATTTCCAAGCAATAAATTTAATTTATTTTCTGAAAAGGAGAAATGGTCAAAATTTTTTAAAAAACCCCAGTGCTTTCAGACCTCAAATAATGCAAAGAAAGCAAGTTCATAGTCATTTAGAAACAATACTAATGCTTTAACTCAGGAAGAGTTCAGAAATCAATATTATGTGGAATAACCATGATTTTTAAAAACAGCTTTCATGCGTCTTGGCATTTTTTTTTTTTTAGCTCCTTTAACCCCTTCCTGACATCAGACGTACTATCCCGTCCATGGGACCCGGGCCCCTATGCCCATGGACGGGATAGTACGTCTACCGCGATCAGCGGCGCCCACATGGTGAGCACATGGTGACCACATTATCACAGCTGACACCCGGCGCAATGTGTCAGGGGCGGTCACGGACCGCCCCCGACACGTTAACCCCTTGCACACCGCGATCAAACATGATCGCAGTGTACCGGGGGTTAAAGGGAAGCATCGGCAGGGAGGGGGCTCCCTCTGTGCTTCCCTGAGCCCCCCACGGCAGCGCAATGTGCAGCGCTGCTGCCGGGGGGTCCTTTCCTGCAGGCCCCCGAATCCAAGATGGCGACGGGGGCCTTCGGGGACCTGCAGGAAGCTGGCTTCCTCAGTGCCTGCAAAGCGCAGGCATGAGGAAGCCTTGTGCACTGCCTGTGACAGATCGCTGATCTGTCACAGTGATCTGTGATGTGACAGATCAGCGATCTGTCACAGAACAGTGATGTCCCACCTGGGACTATTTAATAAAGTAAAAAAAAAATAAAAATAAAGTGTTAAAATAATTTAATAAAAATCGCCAAATAAATTACAAAAAAAAAAAATATTCCCCCAAATAAATCAATTTTTTGAAAAAAAACAAACAATAAAAGTACACATATTAGGTATCTCCGCATCCGTAACGACCCGCCCTATAAAACTGTCCCATTAGTTAACCCCTTTAGTGAACCCCTTAAAAAATAAAAATAAAAAACGAAGCAAAAAATAATGAATTATTATCATACTGCCAAACAAAAAGTGTAATAACGCGCGATCAAAAAGACACATATAAATATCCATGGTACCGCTGAAAACGTCATCTTGTCCTGCAAAAAATGAGCCACCACAAAGCATCATCAGCGAAAAAATAAAAAAGTTATAGCTCACAGAATAAAGCGATGCAAAAATAATTATTTTTTATATAAAATAGTTTTCATTGCATAAAACCGACAAAACATAAAAAAAGACCTAAATGAGGTATCGCTGTAACCGTACTGACCCGAAGAATAAAACCGCTTTATCAATTTTACCGCACGCGGAACGGTGTAAACGCACCCCCCCAAAAGAAATTCATGAAACGCTGGTTTTTGTTCATTCTGCGTCCCAAAAATCAGAATAAAAAGCGATCAAAAAATGTCACGTGCCCGAAAATGGTACCAATAAAAACATCAACTCGTCCCGCAAAAAATAAGACCTCACATGACTCGGTGGGTCAAAATACGGAAAAATTATAGCTCTCAATATGTGGTGATGCAAAAACTATTTTTACAATAAAAAGCGTCTTTTAGCGTGCGACAGCCGCCAAACATAAAAACCGCCATAAATAGTAAATCAAACCCCCCGTTATCACCCCTTTAGTTAGGGAAAAATAATAAAATAAAAAAAAATGTATTTATTTCCATTTTTCCATTACGGTTAGGGTTAGGGTTAGGGTAGGGTTAGGGTTAGGGCTAGGGCTAGGGTTAGGGATAGGGCTAGGGTTAGGGCTAGGGTTAGGGTTAGGGCTGAGATTAGGGTTAGGGGTGTGTTGGGGTTCGGGTTGGAGTTAGAATTGGGGGTTTCCACTGTTTGGGCACATCAGGGGCTCTCCAAATGCAACATGGCGTCTGATTTCAATTCCAGCCAATTCTGAGTTGAAAAAGTCAAATGTTCTCCTTCCCTTCCAAGCTCTGACATGCGCCCAAACAGTGTTTTACCTCCACATGTAGGGTATCAGCCTACTCAGGACAAATTGCAAAACAATTTTTGGGGTCCAATTTCTCCTGTTACCCTTAGGAAAATAAAAAATTGGGGGCAAAAATATCATTTTTGTGGAAAAAAATGATTTTTTTATTTTCACGTCCGAGCGTTATAAAATTCTGTGAAGCACTTGGGGGTTCAAAGTGCTCACCACACATCTAGATAAGTTCCATGGGGGGTCTAGTGTCCAAAATGGGGTCACTTGTGGGGAGTTTCAATAGTTTAGGTACATCAGGGGCTCTCCAAACGCACATGACACCCGCAGACCATTCCATGAAAGTCTGCATTCCAAAACGTCACTACTTCCCTTCCGAGCCCCGACGTGTGCCCATACAGTAGTTTTCTCCCACATATGGGGTGTCAGCGTACTCATGACAAGTTGGACAACAACTTTTGGGGTCCAATTTCTCCTGTTACCCTTGGGAAAATGAAAAAATTGGGGACTAATTGATCATGTTTGTGGAAAAAATACGATTTTTTTTATTTTCATGCCCGGGCATTATAAACTTCTGTGAAGCCCTTGGGGGTTCAAAGTGCTCACCTCACATCTAGATAAGTTCCTTAGGGGGTCTAGTTTTCAAAATGGGGTCATTTGTGGGGGGTTTCCACTGTTTAGGTACATTAGGGGCTCTCCAAAGGCAACATGACACACGCAGACCATTCCATCAAAGTCTGCATTCCAAAACGTCACTACTTCCCTTTCGAGCCCCGACGTGTGCCCATACAGTAGTTTTCTTCCACATATGGGGTATCAGCATACTCAGGACAAATTGGACAACAACTTTTGAGGTCCAATTTCTCCTGGTACCCTTGGGAAAATAAAAAAAATGGTGACTAAAAGATCATGTTTGTGGAAAAAATACAAATTTTTTATTTTCACGCCTGGGCGTTATAAACTTCTGTGAAGCACTGGGGGTTCAAAGTGCTCACCACACATCTAGATAAGTTCCTTGGGGGGTCTAGTTTACAAAATGGTGTCATTTGTGGGGAGTTTCCACTGTTTAGGTACATCAGGGGTTTTCCAATCGCGACATGGTGTTCGATCTCAATTCCAGCCAAAAACGTCAAATGGCGCTGCTTCCCTTCCGAGCTCTGCCATGCACCCAAATAGTGGTTTACCCCCACATGTGGGGTATCAGCGTACTCAGGACAAATTGCACAATAACTTTTAGGGTCCTGTTACCCTTGGAAAAATAAGAAATGAGGGTGAAAAGATCATTTTTGTGGAAAAAATATGATTTTTTAATTGTACGGCTTTATGTTATAAACTTCTGTGAAGCCCTTGGGGGTTCAAAGTTCTCAGCACACATCTAGATAAGTTCCTTAGGGGGTCTAGTTTCCAAAATGGTATCATTTGTGGGGGGTTTCCACTGTTTTGGTACATCAGGGGTTTTCCAATCGCGACATGGTGTCCGATCTCAATTCCAGCCAAAAACGTCAAATGGCGCTGCTTCCCTTCCGAGCTCTGCCATGCGCCCAAATAGTGGTTTACCCCCACATGTGGGGTATCAGCATACTCAGGACAAATTGCACAATAACTTTTAGGGTCCTGTTACCCTTGGAAAAATAAGAATTGAGGGTGAAACGATCATTTTTGTGGAAAAAATATGATTTTTTAATTGTACGACTTTATGTTATAAACTTCTGTGAAGCCCTTGGGGGTTCAAAGTTCTCACCACACATCTAGATAAGTTCCTTAGGGGGTCTAGTTTCCAAAATGTTGTCATTTGTGGGGGGTTTCCACTGTTTTGGTACATCAGGGGTTTTCCAATCGCGACATGATGTCCGATCTCAATTCCAGCCAAAAACGTCAAATGGCGCTGCTTCCCTTCCGAGCTCTGCCATGCGCCCAAATAGTGGTTTACCCCCACATGTGGGGTATCAGCGTACTCAGGACAAATTGCACAATAACTTTTAGGGTCCTGTTACCCTTGGGAAAATAAAAATTGGGGTGAAAAGATCATTTTTGTGGAAAAAATATGATTTTTTAATTGTACCACCGTACGTTATAAACTTCTGTAAAGCCCTTGGGGGTTCAAAGTTCTCACCACATATCTAGATAAGTTCCTTGGGGGGTCTAGTTTCCAAAATGGGGTCACGTGTAGGGGGTTTCCACTGTTTAGGTACATCAGGGACTCTCCAAACGTGACATGGCGTCCGATCTGAATTCCAGACAATTTTGCATTGAAAAAGTCAAACGGCGCTCCTTCCATTCTGAGCTCTGCCATGAGCCGAAACAGTCGTTCCCCCCCACATATCAGGTATCAGCGTACTCAGGACAAATTGCACAATAACTTTAGCAGG
Organism: Dendrobates tinctorius; assembly: GCF_039654945.1. NCBI lineage: Eukaryota > Metazoa > Chordata > Amphibia > Anura > Dendrobatidae > Dendrobates > Dendrobates tinctorius. Next base: position 16,006,859 of record NW_027361766.1, on the reverse strand, counting down.
CCAATTTCTCCTGTTACCCTTGGTAAAATAAAAAAAATTGAACCTGAAGTACTTTTTTTGTGAAAAAAAGTTAGATGTTCATTTTTTTTTAAATATTGAAAAAAATTCCTGTGACGCACCTAAAGGGTTAATAAACTTCTTGAATGTGGTTTTGAGCACCTTAAGGGGTGCAGTTTTTAGAATGGTGTCACTTTTGGGTATTTTCTATCATATAGACCCCTCAAAGTAGCTTCAAATGTGATGTGGTCCGTAAAAATAAAATGGTGTTGTAAAAATGAGAAATCGCTGGTCAACTTTTAACCCTTATAACTTCCTAACAAAAAAAAATTTTGGTTCCAAAATTGTGCTGATGTAAAGTAAACATGTGGGAAATGTTAGTTATCAAGTGTTTTGGGTGCCATATCTCTGTGATTTAAGGGCATAAAAATTGCAAATTGCTAAATTTTCAAAATTTTCGCCAAATTTCCGTTTTTCTCACAAATAAATTCAAGTTATTTGAATGAAATTTTACCACTAACATGAAGTACAATATGTCACGAGAAAACATTGTCAGAATCACCGGGATCCATGGAAGCATTCCAGAGTTATGACCTCATAAAGGTACAGTGGTCAGAATTGTAAAAATTGGCCCGGTCATGAGCGTGCAAACCACCCTTGGGGGTGAAGGGGTTAACACATACCACAACTCATGATGCTCCGATACGGCACAGAAATATAGGTATAGTACAATGACAAATACTTCACTGCTTACATGACATGACTGATCTATTTTAAATTGTACAATAGCTCAAAAAAAGGACAGTATATTACATATTCCATACAGTATTATGGCCACCACATTGTGCGCCATACAGAATAATGAACCCCATATATTTCTCTATACAGAATAATTGGTCACTCACATATAATGTTCCATACAGTATATGATGAGCTCCACATAATGCTCCAGTATATGATGGGCCTCCAGTGTATGATGGGCCCTAATAATGTTCCATATACAGTTGTGGCCAAAAGTATTGACACCCCTGCATTTCTGTCAGATAATACTCAGTTTCTTCCTGAAAATGATTGCAAACACAAATTCTTTGGTATTACCTTCATTTAATTTGTCTTAAATGAAAAAACACAAAAGAGAATGAAGCAAAAAGCAAAACATTGATCATTTCACACAAAACTCCAAAAATGGGCCAGACGAAAGTATTGGCACACTCAGCCTAATACTTGGTTGCACAACCTTTAGCCAAAATAACTGCGACCAACCGCTTCCGGTAACCATCAATGAGTTTCTTACAATGCTCTGCTGGAATTTTAGACCATTCTTCTTTGGCAAACTGCTCCAGGTCCCTGATATTTGAAGGGTGCCTTCTCCAAACTGCCATTTTTAGATCTCTCCACAGGTGTTCTATGGGATTCAGGTCTGGACTCATTGCTGGCCACCTTAGAAGTCTCCAGTGCTTTCTCTCAAACCATTTTCTAGTGCTTTTTGAAGTGTGTTTTGGGTCATTGTCCTGCTGGAAGACCCATGATCTCTGAGGGAGACCCAGGTTTCTCACACTGGGCCCTACATTATGCTGCAAAATTTGTTGGTAGTCTTCAGACTTCATAATGCCATGTACACGGTCAAACAGTCCAGTGCCAGAGGTAGCAAAGCAATCTCAAAACATCAGGGAACCTCTGACATGTTTGACTGTAGGGACCGTGTTCTTTTCTTTGAATGCCTCTTTTTTTCTCCTGTAAACTCTATGTTGATGCCTTTGCCCAAAAAGCTATACTTTTGCCTCATCTGACCAGAGAACATTCTTCCAAAACGTTTTAGGCTTTTTCAGGTAAGTTTTGGCAAACTCCAGCCTGGCTTTTTTATGTCTTGGGGTAAGAAGTGGGGTCTTCTTGGGTCTCCTACCATACAGTCCCTTTTCATTCAGACACCGACGGATAGTACGGGTTGACACTGTTGTACCCTCGGACTGCAGGGCGGCTTGAACTTGTTTGGATGTTAGTCGAGGTTCTTTATCCAACATCCGCACAATCTTGAGTTGAAATGTCTTGTCAATTTTTCTTTTCCGTCCACATCTAGGGAGGTTAGCCACAGTGCCATGGGCTTTAAACTTCTTGATGACACTGCGCACGGTAGACACAGGAACATTCAGGTCTTTGGAGATGGACTTGTAGTCTTGAGATTGCTCATGCTTCCTCACAATTTGGTTTCTCAAGTCCTCAGACAGTTCTTTGGTCTTCTTTCTTTTCTCCATGCTCAATGTGGTACACACAAGGACACAGGACAGAGGTTGAGTCAACTTTAATCCATGTCAACTGGCTGCAAGTGTGATTTAGTTATTGCCAACACCTGTTAGGTGCCATAGGTAAGTTACAGGTGCTGTTAATTACACAAATTAGTGAAGCATCACATGATTTTTCGAACAGTGCCAATACTTTTGTCCACCCTCTTTTTTATGTTTGGTGTGGAATTATATCCAATTTGGCTTTAGGACAATTCTTTTTGTTTTTTCATTTAAGACAAATTAAATGAAGATAATAATACCAAAGAATTTGTGTTTGCAATCATTTTCAGGAAGAAACTGAGTGTTATCTGACAAAATTGCAGGGGTGTCAATACTTTTGGCCACAACTGTATAATGGGCTCCATTTCTAATTCTCCACTGTATAATGGGCCCCGTAGATGCTGCTCCAGTGTCTGATCTGCCCCATTTATAATGCTCCAGTATATGATGGGCCTCATGGATGATGCTCCAGTGTCTGATGTCCCCAATCTGGAATGCTCCAGTATATGATGGGCCTCATGGATGATGCTCCAGTGCATGATGGGCCCTAATAATGCTCCATATATAATGGGCCCCATTTCTAATGCTCCAGTGTATCATGTGCCCCATAGATGCTGCTCCAGTGTCTGATCTGCCCCATTTATAATGCTCCAGTATATGATGGGCCTCATGGATGATGCTCCAGTGTAATATGGGCCCTAATAATGCTCCATATATAATGGGCCCCATTTCTCATGCTTCAGTGTATAATGGGCCCTGTAAATGCTGCTCCAGAGTCTGATGTCCCCAATCTGGAATGCTCCAGTATATGATGGGCCTCATGGATGATGCTCCAGTGTATGATGGGCCCTAATAATGCTCCATATATAATGGGCCCCATTTCTAAAGCTCCAGTGTATATTGGGCCCCATAAATGCTTCTCCAGTGTCCGATGTCCTCCATTTGGAATGCTCCTGTATATGATGGGCCCCATTTTTAATTAACCCAGGCATGGTATGTGAAAAGAGCTCCACAGAGTAATCTGAAGTGTGTGCTGTCGCATCCTTCACTTTTGGGGTGAGTGAAGGACACAAGGAAAGGGGTTGCTCCTGACCAGAAGCCTTCACTTACGACTCAGTGCTTGCATTTTTTAAACTTCAGAAGAGGAGGCGATAAAAGTGGAGGCTGTTTCAGCAATGTAAGGCAAAAACAGTTCCTGATGCTCCGACTTTAAAAGCAGTCTACCTACTCCCAGAAAACGGAGCCTTACAGGGCTTTCAGAGCTACACCATGACGCAGGCTCAACACCTCCTGCCTTAGCTGCTATTGTGTTTTTGGCATTATCTAGGGATAATTGTAAATTTCCGTCTATACTTCCGGAGTCAGACACAGACACTCACAGGCTCACTATGTATTACACCAGAATTTAAAAAGTAGAAAAAGGGAAAGGTAGTCGAAGCGTACAACAGTATACAGTGTTTTGGTACTTTTAAATCTTCATATATATTTCAATCTCAGTAAGCCAGTCCAGACTCTCCGCTACTGGAAACTACATGGATACAAGTACAGACGGAAAGTCGAGTGTTAGCAGAAATTTGGGAATTACTCATCGCGGGAAAACCTCCCGGTAGAAGTTGCAGAGGCGATGCAGACCCTCAATTACTGTGTCTGTGGAGACAGTGAAAATGGTTCTTTGTGAAGAAAGGATTGCTTTATCGCAGTAGCGTGGATCACATCACCGTTACTCATCTTCATCAAACTGTGATCACAGGGAGAGATGTAGACATGGTTCTCACTGCCTATTGTGATGTGTCTGGTCATTTTGGAGTGCAAAAGACAGAAGCCACAGGCCATAGGCGATTCTATTGGATTGGCATGAGAGGAGACATTGAAAAATGGTGGCAGGAATGTCACACGTCTGTGACTATCACAACTGTGAAAGGTGATCATAAAGCACCACTGCATCCGCTTGTAAGTTGACGTCCATTACAAATGGTAGCCATTGATCATCTGAAGGTAGAGGCCAGCAGGACAGGCCATAGCTCCATCTTAACCATCATCAATCAATACATCAAATTTCTAGTGGCCGTCCCTGTGAAGGATTTAACTGCCCAGACTACAGAGCGGTGGAGCAGGGCGAGGAAAGTATTGCACCTTGCAAGTGCTGTGGCCATGACCAAGCAGGGGGGGCACACTCGTGGTCGACGGTACTGGCACAGGGCCCCTCATAGTACGCTGGTGTGTCTGACTGCGAATAGGCCCCCCACCGTTAGAGACACTGTATTGTACTATGAGGGGCCCTGTGCCAGTGCTGTTGGCCATCAGTGGGCCCATCCACCTGTTCAGAGCAACGGCACTTGCCCGGGTGTGCCAGGTGCTGACCCCAGCAATTTTGAGCCCACTTAGGGAGGTTTAAAAAATGGCATATGTTGATGTGTTGGCTGGACATTCAGCTGCTGGAAAGGGTGGAAATGGGCAAGTCTGAGGAAGAGGAGGACAAAAGAGAGGCAGTTTTCTGGCAACCTATGTGTCATCAGGGGAAGGTGGGACAAAATCCTTTGAAACACATGCATGGTTCATTTTAGTGAAGGTTAGATCATCAACATTTTGGGTCGACAGATGGGTCCTTTTTTCTGTCAGGATTGATCCAGCAGCACTGAAGACTCTTTCAGATAACACACTAGCAGCAGGGCAAGCGAGCTCCTGTAAGGCATATTGTGGCAATTCAGGCCATGTGTCCAGTTTAGAGGCCCAATAGTCAAAGGGGAATGACCTGTGAGGGAAAACATCGATATGGGAGAAGTAGTTTGTAACCATAGTTGACAACTGGTGTCTCCTGTCACTTTTAATCGATGCAGTTTTAGCAGTCGTGTGAGCGGTACATGAGAAATCATTCCACAACATGGTCATTAAACCCCTGTCTCCAACGCCACTTCGGCTGTGTGCACCACGAACACCTCTTCCATTGTGCCCACTATGGCTCGTGGGAGAACCAGTACCGCTGCTGTGTGCTGGGAAAGCCTCAAACAAACAGTTTAACAGAGTTGCGTGTTTGCTAGCCAATATTATCTCTAGGTTCTCTTGTGGCATGATGTTGTGTAATTTGCCTTTGTAGCGTGGATCGAGGATGCTGGCCAGCCAGTAGTCATCATCCCTCATCATTTTGGCAATGCGGGGGTCCCTTTTTAGGATCCGCAAGGCATAATCGCACATGTGGGCCAATGTTCCAGGTGTCAATGCTGCGCTGCCACTGCTGGGTGAAGGAGCACTTTCTGGCAAATCCACATGCCTACAGTCACGCACAAACTCTGTACCTGTCCTTTGAACGCCAACATTTTTCTTGCCCCCTGAGAAGCATCCTCCTGCCCAAAAGTTCCCTGACCAGATAATGGCTGACTGTCATCAAGGCTTCCCTCCTCCTCCTCATCCGCTGCAGATGCCTGATCCTTAATGAGCGTCAAACTTTGCATGAGCAGACGCATAAGTGGGATGCTCATACTTATGATGGCATCGTCTGCGCTTACCAGCCATGTGCATTCCTCAAAACACTGAAGGACTTTACAGAGGTCTTTCAGCTTTGACCACTGCACACCCGACAATTCCATGTCTTCCCTCAAACTGCCTGCCCATGTATCCTCCCATAAATGCATTACAGCCTGCCTCTGTTCGCACAGCCTCTCAACCATGTGCAGGGTGGAGTTCCACCTTGTTGCAACGTCTATGATTAGGCGGTGCTTGGGGAGGTGAAGCAATCGCTGCAGCTTCTGCATACGAGTGGAGTGGATGTTTGAGCAACGGATGTGTGAAAACAGTCTTCACACCTTATGGAGCAGGGATGTTAATTCCAGAAAATTATTAAGGAAGCACTGCACCACCAGGTTCAAAGTGTGAGCCAGGCAAGGTATGTATGAGTTTTGCACGGGCTATGGCTGCCACAAAATTACAGCCGTTATCACTGACTACCTTGCCTGCCTCAAGATGTAGACTGCCCAGCCATGACTCAGTTTGTCGCTGAAAGTAGTCGGCCAGTACCTCCGCGGTGTGTCTGTTGTCACCAAAGACATCATCTTTAACACAGCCTGCTGACGCTTACCACTAGCTGTTCGATAGTGGGACACCTCGTGTGCAACACTTCCAGCTGCGTTCGCTGATGGAGGAGGAGGAGGAGGGTCGAAAACCTACAGCCAACTGTTTCCTATACCATGGGCTAGGCAGCACTGTTCCACCGCCGCTGTCCCCTGTGGAGCCTGCATCCACCACATTAACCCAGTGCGCAGTGATGGACACGTAATGGCCCTGGCCATGCCTACTGGTCCATGCATCTGTTGTGAAGTGCACCTTTCCACTCACTAACTGTTTTAGTGCATGGACAATGCGGTCTTTCACATGCCGGTGGAGGGCAGGGATGGCTTTTCGAGAAAAGAAGTGCCGACTGGGTAGGTCATAGAGTGGGACAGCATAGGCCATGAGCTCACGGAAAGCTTTGCTTTCAACCAAACGGTAGGGCATCATCTCTAATGAGATTAGTTTGTCAATGTAGGCGTTCAAACACAGTGTACGCGGATGAGAGGATGAGTACTTTCTTGTCCTACACAGAGTGTCTGGTAGGGTGAGCTGGACTGGAGAGCTGCATATGGGGGAAGTAGCGGTGGACCGGATGGAATGAGAGGGTGTTGGTGATGGTATTGGTGGTGATGGCCTAGATTCAGTGTTGTGTTGCAAAACCATTGTGATTTCCTGAGTGCTTTGGCCTTGCGACGACACCTCCACATTTAGTGCTGGTGGTGTGCTTAATGGTGGCAGTGGTCTTACAGTGGGGGAAGCGATGGAGCATTGTTGGCTACCTTCAGTCGGAGCAGGTGCACATGTGGTACCTGAGGTTTTGTAGTCCGTCCACGCTTGGAAGTGCATGTTGATTAAATGTCTAAGCATGCAACTGGTATTCAAATTTCTGAGTTGTTTACCTTGGCTAAAGGTCCTTCCGCACTTCTTACAGGTAACCTTTCCTCATCAGTAGGATTTTGGAAAAAGAAATGCCACAAAGCACTCTTCCTACTATGGTATACATTTTCTGGCCTTGGACGCTGTGCTAAGTTGACCGTCTGGCCAAGCTGTCCTGCAACTCTTAGTTTTTGGTCCACGTTTTTGGACAGCTAAGAGCCTGCCAGATAACCGTTGCTGCGATGTGAAAGCCTGCTGCTGATCCTTCTCCTTATCTGAACTATTGTCAGTGCCACCCTGCTCCCCAATGGATGCCAATCCGGGTCAACAACTGGGTTATCTATCACCTCATCTTCAAAGTCATCTGCACCTTCCTCTTTACCTTCCTTTGTGTCACCGTGTAAGGTGGTATAGTATGCGGGAAGGGGCACCTGAGTTTCATCAGGGTCAGATTCTGGCTCAATAGACTGCTAGGGCAATGTTGTGCTCTGGGTCAATGTACCAGCAGAATCATCTAGCAGTGGCTGTGCATCAGTGCACTCCATGTCAGATTCATTTTTGAGTGGGGAATTCAGGATTTGACTGGATAACCCAGGCATGGTATGTGAAAAGAGCTCCATAAAGTAAACTGAAGTGTGGGCTGCCGCATCCTTAACTTTTGGTGGGGGTGAAGGACACAAGGAAAGGTGTTTTTCCTGACCAGAACGCTGCACTGATGACTCCGTGCTTGCAGGTTTCGAACGTTCAGAAGAGGAGGCAATAGAGCTGGTGGCTGTTTCGGCAATGTACGCCAAAACCAGTTCCTGATGCTCCGGCTTTAAAAGCGGTTTTCCTACTCCAAGAAAAGGTAACCTTTCAGGCCTTCTTGGGCCAGACGATGACGCAGGCACAACACCTCCTGCCTTAGCTGCTATTGTGCTTTTGCCAGAACCAGCCAATGCACCACCACCATCAGTACCAGCTGCGCCCCCCTGCCCACGTCCATGGCCTCTTCCACCATACTTCCTCATGTTTGGGAAAATGTACCAAAAATAACAGCAGAGAGATGGTACTGTATGAGGAGCGTCCAGCTGTGTAAGGTGTATTAAAAAAATAAATCTACGTATATATTTTGTTAGTCACAGACGCTCTCACAGAATGTATTTGACCGTAATCCAACAAGCAGATATACGGAACTGTATCAGAATTGTACAGCTGTATATGTTTTTTGTGTAACTTACAATATCCGTATATGTATTTACGGGGTGTCACACAAACACACGCTGACTCTGTATAGATGTGACTGTAATGCTAATGGCAGATATACAATACTGTTTGAGAATCGGACAGCTCTATTTGGTGTGTGTATGGAAAATTGTCAATCTCCGTCTATTTTTATGTGGACTGACACACGCTGTCTGTCTAGTTTTGACCGTATTCAAACAGCAGATATTCGAAACTGTTTGAAAAGCGGGCAGCTCTCTTAGGTGTAGGTCTGGAAAAATGGAAAATCTCCTCGGCTTGTTTTTCCAGAGTCACACCCAGATAGCTTCTATTTGTCCGTGATACCAGCCCATACACGGTAGTGCGTGAGGAGTGTACACCGCTAAACGGTGTCTGTATGGAAAATTGTCAATCTCCGTCTATTTGTATGCAGACTGACACACGCTGTCTCTGTCTAGTTTTGACCGTGATCAAACAGCAGATATACGAAACTGTTTGAAAAGCGGACAACTCTATAAGGTGTAGGTCTGGAAAAATGGAAAATCTCCTCGGCTTGTTTTTCCAGAGTCACACCCAGATAGCTTCTATTTGTCCATGATACCAGCCTGTACACAGTAGTGTGTGTGGAGCGTACACCGCTATATGGTGTGTGAAAAAATGAACGCTCAGTAACTCACCAGAACAAAATAATAAAAGTTGGAGTGCTTTGAAAAAAGCAGTTTGAACAGCAGTGTGCAAACAGCAATGCAGATAGCAGGTAGCCTTAAAAGGCAGCCTAATCACCACCAGCGCTGCTTCACACAACAAAAATCCTCCCCTTTCACTGCACACTAACTGTACAGTGAAAAGCGCTATCAGCAGAAGCAATTTTATTTTTCTTCTTCCCTGCCTAACGCTCTCCCTTATTCAGAATCGGCAGCAGCACCTCTCCCTATTCTAAGATCGGCAGAAGTAAGATGGCGGTCGGTGGTCACGGCCTTTTATAGCCACTGTGATGCCACACAAAGCCAGCCAATCACTTCAATGCCCTTCTCTAAGATGGAGGTGGCTGCTGCCCATGTCATCGCGTTGCCCACAGTGTGCGTCCTCCATCATTGGCTGAGAAAAGGCTCTGGAAGCATAATTTGAAACGCGACTTTGGAGTTCTGATCGGCGACCTCATGGCCGACCTCACTGTAGGGTCGGGTTTCGATCAGCGAAACCCGACTTTAGCTAAAGTCAGCTATTTTTTAATTTGACCAACCCATTTCGCTCAACTCTAGTGCCCATGATCGGGTTTTGATGTGGTGGTCTCTAAATTTTTGCTAGAGCTGTATAATACTCCCTGTCCGACGTAGCCCATTTACTGAATGTCCCACGACGATCTCACGTCTGTAAACAGTAACATCAGGAGATGTGACTGTTCTACTCGGCCTCCATTGATACACTGACAGGAGGTAATCCCTCCCGCAGTACTATGCTCTTTGGTTTCTGCTTAGTATAGACCCCTGATTTATATGGCCCCAGGTTGTATCTTGGAATCCTGCCTTCTTCTTCTCTGTTCTATAATTGAATTTGTATTGTCATGTATTGTTCTCAATAAATGAATTTATTTGTATGATATTTTGAAGTCATCACTCCTTTTGCTTTTTCTGAAAAAATCCCTCCCACAGTGTATCACTGCACTGCTGTGAGAATTCACCGGAGTTCATCATACCAGTGCTCTCACTTACGGCACTACCACTGTGTGAGAACTTTCCCACACAGCGGTACCGTAAGTGAAAGCTTATCAGCTGATACACTGCAGGAGCAATTACTTCCTGTCAGTGTATCGCCGGCAGCTGGAAAGAGCAGTCACATCTCCTGATGTGACTGTTCTACAAGTGAGATCATCATGGGACAGTCTGGATTATCTGGACTATGGCGAACAGGGAGTATATGGTGGTTTATTATTTTACATTATTTCTAGGAGACGAGGACGTCGAGGATTTGGTGTGAGGTGAGTATAATGGGTTTTTATTTTTATGTGAAAAATATGTATGCAATTTTACTATTTTTTTTTTTTAACTGTGAGCACAGAAGCCGGCAGATGATACTACTCTCCCATAAGTGGCACCTGCTGTCACTGTTATCAGTGAAAGCAGACATAGCCAGATGGGAGCAGTAGTCTCATCTACCCACGCCTGCTTTTTTACTGCAGGTCACCACTGCGGGTCACAGTCAGCTGCAGGAGCACGCTGACATCAGCCAGCATGATCCCGCAGTGCTGTGACCAACAGTACCGGCGGTAGTGTTACCGCACACAGCTGCACACACACGTAGACACCCGCACACACACACTGACAGCGGCACACAGCCACAGACACCCACACAGACACCTGGACACAGCCACAGACACCTGCACACACACACAGACAGCCGCAGACACCCGTAGACAGACACACATTCTCCGCTCACACACATTCTCTGCCCATACACATATTCTCCTCCCACACACTCTTCCTCCTTCTGACATTATTTCCTTTCTGCAGCTTTTTTGGCACGCAACTCCACAGTAAATCCACAAACCTTTTTACACGTGCAGTTTTGTTGCGGATTTGACTTACTCAATGGCAATCAATGGGTACAGAAACGCTGCAGAGCCGCAAAAAAAATTGACATGCTGCGGAAAATAAAACGCTGCAAATAAGGATGGAATTTTTCGCACCATGTGCACAATTCAGGAATGCCATTGATTAACATTGTTTTAATAATATATTGCAGATTTATAGCATTTCCATGTGGATAAAACGCTATGGAAATGCAACAAATCCGCAATGTGTGCACATATCCTAAGGCTATGTGCCCACGTTAGTGTTTTTAAACGCTCAGGAAACTGATCCCCTTCCCAGAAAACGCACGTCTTTTTCCCGCACGCTTTTTGCGCAAAAGACGTGTGTTTTTGATGCATTTTTTGACGCGCGGTTTCTGGGAACATTGGGGAAGGCTAAAAACGCTCAGCAATGCAGAAATTAATGAGCATGCTGCGTTTTTAGCCGCTAAGGCTAGTTTCACACTTGCTTTTTTTTGCAGCGCGTTTTTCCCGCAAAAAAACGCATTGAAAAAACGCATACATAAGCATACAACTGCTGCGTTTTTTTCAAGCATTTTTATGAGCATGCATGAAAAAAACGCAGCGTTTTTATGCGTTTGTATGCGTTTTTAGCGCGTTTTTACCGCGTTTGCGTTTTTTTCCAACATTTTTAGGTGGCCCCTCACACTACCCAAACCATGACTTTACTAACCCTAACCCTGACCCTAACCCTAACCCTAACCCTGACCCTAACCCTAACCCTAACCCTGACCCTAACCCTTAACCAAATCATACTTAACCCTAACCCAAACCCTAAACCCTAACTAACCCTAACCCTAACCCTAACCCTGACCCTAACCCTAACCCTGACCCTAACCCTGACCCTAACCCTAACCCTAACCCTGACCCTAACCCTAACCCTAACCCTGACCCTAACCCTTAACAAAACCATACTTAACCCTAACCCTGACCCTGACCCTAACCCTAACCCTAACCCTAACCCTAATCCTGACCCTAACCCTGACCCTAACCCTAACCCTAACCCTAACCCTGACCCTAACCCTTAACAAAACCATACTTAACCCTAATCCTGACCCTAACCCTGACCCTAATCCTTAACAAAACCATACTTAACCCTAACCCTGACCCTAACCCTAACCCTGACCCTAACCCTAACCCTAACCCTAACCCTAACCCTAACCCTTAACAAAACCATACTTAACCCTAATCCTGACCCTAACCCTGACCCTAATCCTTAACAAAACCATACTTAACCCTAACCCTGACCCTAACCCTAACCCTGACCCTAACCCTAACCCTAACCCTGACCCTAACCCTAACCCTAACCCTAACCCTGACCCTAACCCTTAACAAAACCATACTTAACCCTAATCCTGACCCTAACCCTGACCCTAACCCTTAACCAAACCATACTAAACCCTAACCCTGACCCAAAACCCAACCCTAACCCTGACCCTGACCCTAACCCTAACCCTAAACCCCCTTAACTAACCCTAACTCTAACTCAAACCCCTAAATTCCATGGTTAAAAAAAAAAAACGCATATGCAAAAAAACGCTTACATGAGCATGCCAGTGCGCACATATGCGCATCCATAGGCTATAATGGCCATTTTTAGCGCAAAACGTGCGCATATGTGCGCATGCGCTTTTTTGCAGGGCCAAAAAATGCAACATGATGCGTCTGGAAAATCCAATCGCACACCCCAAAAAAACGCAGCGCATGAAAATCGCATACATGCGCTTACAAGCGCGCAGGTATGCGCACCCATGTTAAAGATAGGGGAAAAAACGCATGCGCAGGTTAGCGTTTTTTTCCAGCGCTAAAAAACGCAAATGTGAAACCAGCCTAAGCGATTCCTGAGCGTTTAAAAACGCATGCATTTGCACAAAAAGCCAAAAACGCATGCAAATTAATTTGAATCTTCTTTTAAGCATTTCTGCAGCGTTTGAGCCGGCACAAACGCTGCGGAAACGCTTAAAAAAACGCAACGTGGGCATACAGCCTAAGAGTTGCTGCTGTGCATCAAGAGGCAACTCGCCTGCTGGCTGACTAGTTACGAACTGCATCTTGAGCGACAATGCCTGGAACATTCCTGCGGACTTCTGGCCAAGCAAAATAACACACTCAATGCATAGTCCATGTCCTGATATTAATAGTTCAAGATTTATTTCGCAAATATACCAGCGAGAAAAGTGTCAGCAAATTTCTAAAGGCCTTATGTGGCAAAGCAAGCCCTCCTGACCTTGTAAAAAAAAAAAGAAGTTTGCCAGTGTCGCACCTGATTTGTTATGTCGAATCCCGCTGGAATCTGACCCTGTAAATGTTGCAGCATTTGTATGAACAGCATAAAGTGGTGACATACTACATTATATGTACGTCAGTCAAAGGGAGTCTAAATTGATTACCTGCTCTGCATAGCTTTCGCTGAGCAAATGCCTGTCACCCTCATGACTGAGCAGCAGACTCCTCTGCAATCCACACGACACAATATGCCAGCATTAGGTCTGCAATAAGTAGCCAATGCTGCTGGAACAACATCTGAATCTTTGCTTAGGAAAGAGCTCCACCTCTTGGCCATACCTCATATTAATATAAGTTTCTTTTTAAATATGTTTATTGAATTTTGTATTAAACAAGGTAATGGGTAAAGGAAGAGGGGAAAGGGGAAAGGCTTAACATTAGAGAGGGAAGGAAGAAGAAACTGTTCAATAAAATTAGAGAACCAAATAACAATCTTGAATAAACAAGAAGCAATTCACAAGATATCACCATTTGAATAAAATCAAACAATATGAAATAAAATGCCGACTGTAACCTTAGAACGATATAATAGAAAGAGATATAAAATATCAGTTTACCATCTTTATATATCTACCAGAAGGTTAGTTATTACAAAACTTATCATTCCAAATCTTCCATTTTTTCAAATATTTTTCGATACCATTAGTATTGACTGCAAATCTCCATTCTAAGGCTGGTTTCACATTTGCGTTTTTTTGCGCTGGAAAAAAACGCTTACGTGCGCATGCGTTTTTTCCCCTATATTTAACATGGGTGCGCATACCTGCGCGCTGGCATGCACACGTATGCGATTTTCATGCGCTGCGTTTTTTTGGGGTGTGCGTTTGTATTTTCCAGACGCAGCATGTTGCATTTTTTGGCCCTGCAAAAAAGCGCATGCGCACGTATGCGCACGTTTTGCGCTAAAAATGGCCATTATAGCCTATGGATGCGCATACGTGCGCACTGGCATGCGCATGTAAGCGTTTTTTTAGCGCTGCGTTTTTTTGGTGGTGTCCACTTGTTGTACTAGTTATAATCTTCTAAAGTCAAAAAAAAAAAGTCTATATAAAGGAGGTGCCTGCCAAAACTCTGCCACTACTACACTGACAGATTGGAGAGCAGACAGTCAACAAGGAACCCATCTTCTATCAGCGAAGAATGTGAGTATATTACATTATATGCCTGTCCTTTTAAATTATGTATGTACTAATGATTTTTATTATTTTTACATGCAGTATGTCTTCAGAATCCGAGTATTCCCCATCGCGGCAGGAATTGGCGCAAGCAGACCGTGAGGTGATTATTTTCGTGCATCTGGTAAGTATATCTGCAGCTTCTCCAAATCTCTTACGTTTTTTTCAACTTTTTTAAGACATCGTCATCATCATCTTCTGCGGACGGGACTAGTGAGGGCGAAGAGCAGGAGCAGCGAAGCCAAGTCCCAGTGGTGATACGGAATGTATGTATCAAATGATTTGTAATGTTCTTTATTTTTTATCTTCTATTTTTACTCTTTTTTATGTTTCTTTTTTTGTAACTTTTTATTCAATTTAAATTTGATTATTCTAATGAATGTGTTTTGTCTAGGTTCCACAACGGGATGAAGACGTCTACCTGGATAATGAGCAGCTCATCAGCCTGGTCCAGGAGCGTTCGCCGTTGTGGGACAGCCGTGACCGGCTGCACAAGGACATTGTGGTGACCCGGCGGCTATGGAATGAGGTGGCCGCAGTGTTGATGGATGGCTGGGACAGCGCCACAGCATCCTCCAAAAAGGCGTTTAGTGAGTATTTCCCTGCTCTGTATTGTGCCGCAGTGACTGTTGTCCTTGACGGCACTGTTGGGTTTCGTGCTAGGCATATTCTAGCAGGAAACCCAACAGTGTCATCGGGGTCTACAGTGACTGCTTTGAGTATTGTATTGCTACATTGTGCCGCAGTGACTGTTGTCCTTGACGGCACTGTTGGGTTTCGTGCTAGGTGTATTCTAGCAGGAAACCCAACAGTGTCATCGGGGTCTACAGTGACTGCTTTGAGTATTGTATTGCTACATTGTGCCGCAGTGACTGTTGTCCTTGACGGCACTGTTGGGTTTCGTGCTAGGTGTATTCTAGCAGGAAACCCAACAGTGTCATCGGGGTCTACAGTGACTGCTTTGAGTATTGTATTGCTACATTGTGCCGCAGTGACTGTTGTCCTTGACGGCACTGTTGGGTTTCGTGCTAGGTGTATTCTAGCAGGAAACCCAACAGTGTCATCGGGGTCTACAGTGACTGCTTTGAGTATTGTATTGCTACATTGTGCCGCAGTGACTGTTGTCCTTGACGGCACTGTTGGGTTTCGTGCTAGGTGTATTCTAGCATGAAACCCAACAGTGTCATCGGGGTCTACAGTGACTGCTTTGAGTATTGTATTGCTATATTGTGCCGCATTGACTGTTGTCCTTGACGGCACTGTTTTTTTTTTAACAACAGTGGACAAAGTCCGAACACGTTGGCGTTCGATCAAGGACCGCTTCAACAGTGATGTTCGTGCTGAGGGCCAGGTTCGCAGTGGATCTGCGTCAAGGACCAGAACTAGATACCGTCACTATCACGCGTTGCAGTTCCTAAGACCGGTCCTTGCCACGAGATCGTAAGTATTATAAATTTTGGGTTTTTATTTTTATTAATCTGTGTTTTTCTAATCCACAGCTGATGCTTCTTGTAAAGGCATGGTAGTAATGATTTTCCTTTCTTCCACAGCACCTGGAGCAGCACCCTGCAACCTGGCCCTGGAGCGGTCCTTCCTCGGACGTCCTCTGACCCGTCCCAGCCATCCGACAGCCAGGAAGCACCTTGCAGGTCAACCACACACACAGCTGGTGACCAGGAAGCTGGGCCATCAGGTGTTCCCCTGTCCCAGGTCTCTGCCACTGGTTATGCGGGCACTACCCGCCAGCGGCAGAGGGCCTTGGACCGGAATGTCTTGCCCGAATTTATGCATTTGAGCGAGGCCTTTAATTCCAGCCTCAAGTCACTGTCCGACAGAGTTGAAAGCGGTTTTGCACTCATGGAACGTGGTTTTAACCACTTTGAACACCGCTTCAATTCTGTAGAACAGCGCCTTGACCGTCTGGAGGCCGACCTCAACAGACCAGCACACCATTTTTTTAGTAAGATTGAAAAGGGCATGGCGGAACACCTTAGTCCTGAGCAACAGCTGAATGTGCTGCAGGCCTGCAACAATGCTTTCTTGCAGGCTATGCAGCATAATCGGTACGGTCAGCAGTCAGTGGTGTCATTTCCACCTGTGCCACCATTGACTCGCTTCACCTCACTACCGACTTGTGCTGCATACCACTGCACGGACACCTCTATTCAAAGCCAGGACACCCACCGTTACACCACCACAAGTCTGAGTGCAGCTGGTCACTTCACCGACACCACCATGGCAAGCGCTGCTCCTGTCTGGAGCACCACCGCCACTCCCATGCATGCGTGGAGCTCAGCCACCACTAGGCAAACATGGAACAGCCCTGCCGCTACAACAACATGTAGTAGCCCTGCCACCACCACTCTGCAAACCTGGACCATCACTGCCGCCACCAGTCCTCCTGCAAGGACGAGCACTGCCAACGAAGAGCAGCAGCAGCAGCCACCTCAGCAGCAGCAGCCACCTCAGCAGCAGCCACCTCAGCAGCAGCAGCCACCTCAGCAGCAGCAGCAGCCACCTCAGCAGCAGCAGCAACCACCTCAGCAGCAGCAGCAGCCACCTCAGCAGCAGCAGCAGCCACCTCAGCAGCAGCCGCCACCTCAGCAGCAGCAGCAGCCACCTCAGCAGCAGCAGCAGCCACACCAGCAGACGGGGGACCTACATTCAATATTTGCCCCTAGTTCAAGGCGAAATCTATCAAGGCGGGCATTGGGCCAAAGTCGGTCCAGGCACACAAGCCTACGGCGACATGCCATTACAACTAATGTACCTGAACAGATTTCCTCTCCTCCAAGTGTTCCTAGTTTAATTCCCTTAACTGGACTACCTTCCCCCACAAGTTTTGTTGCCCCTTCCCCTCAAACACCGTCTTCAACTGCAAGTGTTGCATATTCCCTGCACACCCCCAAATTGAAACCATCTGCCCCCAAACGCCGGAAAAAATAATTTTTTGGTTTATTTTTGTGATTAAAAATAAATTTACATTTGTGGTTCACCATTACAAAGTTTCATTAATGTTGTTTGCGCCGCTCACACACACTGATGGGTAAATACATGTTAAAAACCAACCCAAGGCCTAGTATAGTCATATGTGAAATAACACGGACTAGTATAGTAATACCAAGGCCTAGTGTAATAACTCGAGTTTTACCAACTTGGATCTGGTTTCATGAAAAACAAACTGTTGAAACTTGTCTTAAAAATAAGTTTCTTTCTAGTTTCACCAGTTTGTTTTTTGTGAAACAAGATGCTAGTTGTTAAAAATCGAGTTATTACAGTAGGCCTTGGTATGACTATACTAGGCCGTGGTATTTCACATATTACTATACTACTAGCCCCAAGGCCTACTATACTCATATTTGAAATACCACGGCCTAGTGTAGTCATTACAAGGCCTAGTGTAATAACTCTAGTTTTACCAACTAGAATCTGGTTTCATGAAAAACAAACTGTTGAAACTTGTCAAGTTTCACCAGTTTGTTTTTCGTGAAACAAGATCCTAGTTGGTAAAAATCGAGTAGGCCTTGGTATTACTATACTAGGCCGTGGTATTTCACATATTACTATACTACTAGCCCCAAGGCCTACTATACTCATATTTGAAATACCACGGCCTAGTGTAGTCATTCCAAGGCCTAGTGTAATAACTCTAGTTTTACCAACTAGAATCTGGTTTCATGAAAAACAAACTGTTGAAACTTGTCTAAAAAATAAGTTTCTTTCTAGTTTCACCAGTTTGTTTTTTGTGAAACAAGATGCTAGTTGTTAAAAATCGAGTTATTACAGTAGGCCTTGGTATGACTATACTAGGCCGTGGTATTTCACATATTACTATACTACTAGCCCCAAGGCCTACTATACTCATATTTGAAATACCACGGCCTAGTGTAGTCATTACAAGGCCTAGTGTAATACTCGAGTTTTACCAACTAGAATCTGGTTTCATGAAAAACAAACTGTTGAAACTTGTCAAGTTTCACCAGTTTGTTTTTCGTGAAACAAGATCCTAGTTGGCAAAAATCGAGTAGGCCTTGGTATGACTATACTAGGCCATGGTATTTCACATATGACTATACTAGTAGGCCCAAGGCCTACTATACTCATATTTGAAATACCACGGCCTAGTATAGTCATTCCAAGGCCTAGTGTAATAACTTGTAAGTTGGAATGGAGCAGATTACATTCATCCACTCAATGCTGACTTGTATTCCCCATGGACTTTCATTGGGGTTGGGTTTTGAGGGTTGTGTTTTGAGAAAATCACATACTTTTTTTTCAACTAGTTGCACAATTTTCTCTTGAAAAAAATTGGTTTCCCGATTCATGGCCTGCAGCTTTGCTCGTTCCAATATATTTTTATTTAATTGGAGTTTAAAAAATATAGTGCACTCAGTAATGGTATCAAATAAGGTTTTTTATTACCATAAACAAACAAAAACATTACACCATTTCATCTTGCCAGTGCACCCGTCCTACATCAGAAATAAAGTAGGCCGCAAATTGGTCCCTCATTTGGCCAACTTCAACGGATGACCTGAGAGTGTGCTGAGTGAATTCAGGCAATGGGTTAGGAGCATCATCGTCCAGTTCAAAGGTCGGGTGCTCTTTAGCCATCACAAAGTTATGTAGAACCACACAGGCCTTCACCACCTCATCGACTGTTTCAAGTTTAAGATTAATGGCCGTGCCCAGAATTCGCCATCTGGAGACAAGAATCCCAAAAGCACACTCGACAGTTCTTCTGGCCCTGGTCAGCCTGTAATTAAATATTTTTTTGGTGTGGTCCAAGTCCCGGCTGGAGTAGGGTTTCAGTAAGTTTCCGCACATTTGAAAAGCCTCATCGCCAACCATTACAAAGGGCAGTGGCGGAGCTTCGGTGTGAGGAAGAGGCCGTGGCATAGGGAAATTAAATTGGTTGCCATACAACCTCCGGCCCATGTCTGAGTTTTTAAAAGCCTGTGAGTCATTACCACGGCCAAATGCTCCAATGTCCACTGCTACAAACATACATCCGGCATCCGCAATCGCCATGAGTACTATTGAAAAGTACTTTTTGTAATTATAGTACTCAGATCCCGTTCTTTGGGGTTTGATGATCCGTATGTGTTTACCATCAACAGCTCCCAAACAGTTGGGAAAATTGCATACTGTCCAGAATTTGTCAGCAATTTCCATCCACTTTTCAGCGGTGGGCAGGGGCATAAATTCTGGACAAAGAACATTCCAGAGAGCCCGGCAGGTGTCAGCAACAATTCCAGACAAGGTAGAGATTCCAATACGGTACTGGAAGTGTAGTGAAGATAGGGTTTCTCCAGTCGCCAGGAATCTGTGAACAGACAAAGAAGTAAAATTAATATTTATGTATATTATTTTAAAAAACTATAAAATAAAATATTAGTACATTCACGAATACTAATTACCCAAGGTTTTGAATACTAAATTTAAAAAAAAAACATCAGACCGCACCCCTTGGTTTTTAAAACATACCGTAATGTCACCAGTAGCCGTTCCTCAGGAGGAATCGCACGACGGAGCTGTGTGTCCTGTCTCCGGATGGATTGTTGGACACGAGCAAGCAAATCCATGAAACTTTCGTGGGACATCCGGATATAATCTGTAAATTTCTCCGGGTTTGACTGGAGCTCGCTGTAGAGGGTGTGGTATGCTCCACGGCTCTCCCGGAGTTCAACAATCGGATGTATCCACATACGCCGCCGTCTTCGCTGCCTCTCTCTCTTCCTTTGTTCATGGCAAGCAACTGCATACGCCTGAGCCATCGCGAAGTCCAAATCCAAGTTGAAGTGAAAACTCTTCCAGCGCAGATCCATGGTCACGAGAAGGATCAAGCAAATGTGAAGAATACTGTAGACAGGGTCTATATATTAACATACCACACCCACAATGAAGTCCCATTGGTCTTGTGTGTTGTTGAATGGTTGTTTTTTCTTTTTTTGGGGGTTTTTCCAAAGTCTGTAAAAAAACGCAAACGCACAAAAAACGCATACAAACGCACAAAAACGCTGCGTTTTTTTCCTGCATGCGCATAAAAATGCTTGAAAAAAACGCAGCGTTTGTATGCATTTGTATGCGTTTTTTTAATGCGTTTTTTTGCGGGAAAAACGCGCAGCAAAAAAAAGCAAGTGTGAAACTAGCCTAATGCATTGTGCAGATGAATTTTTTTCTAGAATGTCTGTGAAATTGGTGGTTCAGGCTTTTTCCACCAAGATGCTATTGTATTTTCCACCACTAAAAATATGTGTAGTATAATATATTTAACCTGAGGATCAATGCCTTCCATACTCAAGGAAAGGAGAGCCCTCTTGGGGGTAATCACAAAGTCTTTAATAAACAAATTAATATGATATGAGACTTTGGACCAAAGGAGTTTTATTTTTGGGCAATCCCAGAATAAATGGTAGAGGTTTCCCTGGTGACCTCATTTCCTACAACACAAAGGAGAGTAATCTTGATGTACAGTGGGGCAAAAAAGTATTTAGTCAGTCAGCAATAGTGCAAGTTCCACCACTTAAAAAGATGAGAGGCGTCTGTAATTTACATCATAGGTAGACCTCAACTATGGGAGACAAACTGAGAAAAAAAAATCCAGAAAATCACATTGTCTGTTTTTTTTCATTTTATTTGCATATTATGGTGGAAAATAAGTATTTGGTCAGAAACAAAATTTCATCTCAATACTTTGTGATATATCCTTTGTTGGCAATGACAGAGGTCAAACGTTTTCTGTAAGTCTTCACAAGGTTGCCACACACTGTTGTTGGTATGTTGGCCCATTCCTCCATGCAGATCTCCTCTAGAGCAGTGATGTTTTTGGCTTTTCGCTTGGCAACACGGACTTTCAACTCCCTCCAAGGGTTTTCTATAGGGTTGAGATCTGGAGACTGGCTAGGCCACTCCAGGACCTTGAAATGCTTCTTACGAAGCCACTCCTTCGTTGCCCTGGTGGTGTGCTTTGGATCATTGTCATGTTGAAAGACCCAGCCACGTTTCATCTTCAATGCCCTTGCTGATGGAAGGAGGTTTGCACTCAAAATCTCACGATACATGGCCCCATTCATTCTTTCATGTACCTGGATCAGTCGTCCTGGCCCCTTTGCAGAGAAACAGCCCCAAAGCATGATGTTTCCACCACCATGCTTTACAGTAGGTATGGTGTTTGATGGATGCAACTCAGTATTCTTTTTCCTCCAAACATGACAAGTTGTGTTTCTACCAAACAGTTCCAGTCTCTAGCAAACTTCAGACGGGCCCGGACATGTACAGGCTTAAGCAGTGGGACACGTCTGGCACTACAGGATCTGAGTCCATGGTGGCGTAGTGTGTTACTTATGGTAGGCCTTGTTACATTGGTCCCAGCTCTCTGCAGTTCATTCACTAGGTCCCCCCCGCGTGGTTCTGGGATTTTTGCTCACCGTTCTTGTGATCATTCTGACCCCACGGGATGGGATTTTGCGTGGAGCACCAGATCGAGGGAGATTATCAGTGGTCTTGTATGTCTTCCATTTTCTAATTATTGCTCCCACAGTTGATTTCTTCACTCCAAGCTGGTTGGCTATTGCAGATTCAGTCTTCCCAGCCTGGTGCAGGGCTACAATTTTGTTTCTGGTGTCCTTTGACAGCTCTTTGGTCTTCACCATAGTGGAGTTTGGAGTCAGACTGTTTGAGGGTGTGCACAGGTGTCTTTTTATACTGATAACAAGTTTAAACAGGTGCCATTACTACAGGTAATGAGTGGAGGAAAGAGGAGACTCTTAAAGAAGAAGTTACAGGTCTGTGAGAGCCAGAAATCTTGATTGCTTGTTTCTGACCAAATACTTATTTTCCACCATAATATGCAAATAAAATGAAAAAAAACAGACAATGTGATTTTCTGGATTTTTTTTCTCAGTTTGTCTCCCATAGTTGAGGTCTACCTATGATGTAAATTACAGACGCCTCTCATCTTTTTAAGTGGTGGAACTTGCACTATTGCTGACTGACTAAATACTTTTTTGCCCCACTGTATATGCGTAAGCCTAGTTGGCGTATAATACCATCTTGTGATTATCTTATAGTAGAACTGATGTAGAACCATTGAGATGGAAGACCTGTATGTATCCTGAATAGCGCTGTGCCATTGCTCAACCTGTAAGATTATGTTGAGGTCAGATTCCCAATTTTACATATATATGTTTTTTGAACTAGAAATGTTTCTGTTAAAAAGACTATAGAGGTTGTGCAGACCCAACATGTTTTTGTTGCTTACATTGCACAGTAGTGAAGAAAGAGTTTCTAAGTTTAAGGATTTGCTACTCCAGAGTTTCTGTGTGCCTTCTTTTAGAGCTATGAAGGGTTTGAGTTCAGCCGAGGGTAAATTAAATTTAGTTCTGATCTCGCTAAAAGTAAGGAATTTAGGCCCATCATAGATACTTCCAATCTTTTCAATGCCTGATTTAGTCCAAGATTCTGAAAATGGAAGATTATATATCAGCGCTAGTAGACGAAGAGGGAATTTCCTAATCTGTTCAAGCTTATTAAAGTTTATTCTTGGGGGTTTGACAAGAATTCTCCACGCTGGAATTATAGCCCTAAACAGGATGAGAAGGATCCCTATGTGGATACTGAAAGAGAAAACTAAAAAAAAAATCTTGCAGAGAATTTGGGTTACTAATATCAGTTTCGAGCAGGAACCATGCTGGATGTGTTTTTTTGTCAAACAAGTGCTGGCTTTGTTTGACTAGGGAAGCCATGTAGTAAGCATGGATATTTGGAAGACCAGCCCCTCCATTACATTTATGTTTGCACAGTAAATCTGAAGACGTCCTGGCCCTTTTTCCGCCCCATATGAATGACTTTATGAGATTTTGAAATTTATAAATATATTGATAGATGATTAGCGGGAGGGTTCTAAAAAGATAAAGAAACTTAGGTAAAATAAATGTTTTGCTTGTCATCATTCTCCCAAATAAAGAAAGTTCTAATTGTGCAAAGCGAGAAATGTCAAGGGTAACTTTATTAAGGGTGCTGTCAAAGTTAGCTTTGATTATATTTTGCAGCTTATTTGTTTTAATTATTCCCAAATACACTATCTCATTATCTTTCCTAGTGAGAGTGATCCGATGTTTCAACTTTCCAACTTGAGATTCATTCATGTTGAAAATCAAATATTTGGACTTATGTGGGTTGACCCTGAATTATGACATTCTGGAAAATGCCTCCAACTCTAAAGAAAGAGCATCAATTGTGGCTGCTTGATCAAGTAACGTAAGAAATTTTTTTACTTATTTAACCACTTAAGTAAAAAAGAACCTACACATGTTTGGTGTCTTTGAACTCGTAATGACCTGGAGAATCATAATGGCAGGTCAGTTTTAGTATTTAGCAAACATGGTAGAAAAAAAACAACTATGGAATTGCACTTTTTTTGCAATTTCACCGCTCTTGGAAATATTTTTTCCTGTTTTCCATTACACGATATGTTAAAAACCAAAATAGTTAATAAATAACATTTACCACATGTCGTGTTTGGAGAGCCTCTCATGTGCTTAAACAGTAGAAACCTCTCACAAGTGATCCCATTTTGGAAAATAGACCCCTCAAAGAACTTATCTAGATGTGTGGTGAGTAGAGAGGAGGAAACTTGTTTGGAAAAAGTTTGATAATCTTAAATTCTGCTTGAATTTCATTAGCATTATTACTCAACGTCGGCAAACCCTGTCACAGTTTGGTAAATGATCGCATTTCCACTAAGGCTTTTGTTATGACTTTTGCTAGGATAGTGGTATTATATCATTAATATGGGGAGGACGGGGAGACATGTTTGATGAGGGGAAGGGGTGTGTCTAGGTCAGAGAAGCTGCAGAGTATATTTATATATATATTTGTAAGTAAGTTAATGTTAATTTGTGTACAACTAATGAGGGAGCCGAAACCATCCACAACGTCATGACTAGTGTTGAGCATTCCGATACCGCAAGTATCGGGTATCGGCCGATACTTGCTGTATCGGAATTCCGATACCGACTTCCGATATTTTTTCAATATCGGAATTCGGCATCGGAATCGGAAGTTCAAAGTTGATTGACAGACTGACGTCATCATGATGCGCGGTGTGTGCGCATCATGATGCGCCGTCATTTCGGGCCTTCCGGGGGTCTCTGCCGGCCTGCCGGGGGGCTGTGCCGGCCTGCCGGGGGGCTGTGTGGACTGCCCGGGGTCTGTACCGGCCTGCCGGGGGGCTGTGCCGGCCTGCCGGTAGTCTGTGCACCCTGTGGGGGTCTGTACCGGCCTGCCGGGGGGCTGTGCCGGCCTGCCGGTGGTCTGTGCACCCTGTGGGGGTCTGTACCGGCCTGCCGGGGGGCTGTGCCGGCCTGCCGGGGGGCTGTGCTGATGTCCGGGGGTCTGTGCAAGCATCGTCCGATGGGACTACAAGTCCCATCGGGCGATGCCTGCTACCATGACAGTGATTGACACATTAGCCAATGATGGGACAGTAGTAGTCCCATCATCCGGCTAATGTGTTAAATGTTAAAAAAAAAAAAAAAAAATACTACATACATACTACATGCATGCTACATACATACTACATGCTACATACATACTACATATATACCACATACATACTACATACATGCTACATACATACTACATGCATGCTACATACATACTACATGCTACATACATACTACATGCATGCTACATACATACTACATGCTACATACATACTACATATATACTACATACATACTACATGCATGCTACATAAATACTACATGCATGCTACATACATACTACATGCATGCTACATACATACTACATGCTACATACATACTACATACATGCTACATACATACTACATGCATGCTACATACATACTACATGCTACATACATACTACATGCATGCTACATACATACTGCATGCTACATACATACTACATACATACTACATACATACTACATGCATGCTACATACATACTACATGCATGCTACATACATACTACATGCATGCTACATGCATGCTACATACATACTACATGCTACATACATACCACATACATACTACATACATACTACATGCTACATACATACTACATATATACTACATGCATGCTACATACATACTACATGCTACATACATACCACATACATACTACATACATGCTACATATATACTACATGCATGCTACATACATACTACATATATACTACATGCATGCTACATACATACTACATGCTACATGCATGCTACATACATACTACATACATACTACATGCTACATACATACCACATATATACTACATACATACAATACATTCATACAATACATACATAGACATACAGTACATATAACATAGAGTAACATACTTACCAATACTTGTCACATTGTTCCCCGAAGCCATTGTCTTTTCCGGAATAAATATTAACATAACAAACCACAAAAATACTCACCCACGATCCGAAGCAGTCCACGAGTGTGTCCCACGACGATCTTGGGTAGAGAACTGCAGCATCAGATGATGCTGCCGTTCTCTACGGGCTGCAGGAATCCAATGACGGAAGGTAGGTATCCTTCCGCACTGTATTCCTCCGCCACTTAAAAAAAAAAAAGTCCCTAGTCTCACTTTATGCCATTGCTGCGTGGGAATTTCCCACACAGCAATGGCATAAAGTGAGACTAGGGACTTTTTTTTTTTTTAAGTGGCGGAGGAATACAGTGCGGAAGGATACCTACCTTCCGTCATTGGATTCCTGCAGCCCGTAGAGAACGGCAGCAACAGCTGATGCTGCAGTTCTCTACCCAAGATCGTCGTGGGACACACTCGTGGACTGCTTCGGATCGTGGGTGAGTATTTTTGTGGTTTGTTATGTTAATATTTATTCCGGAAAAGACAATGGCTTCGGGGAACAATGTGACAAGTATTGGTAAGTATGTTACTCTATGTTATATGTACTGTATGTCTATGTATGTATTGTATGAATGTATTGTATGTATGTAGTATATATGTGGTATGTATGTAGCATGTAGTATGTATGTAGTATGTATGTAGCATGCATGTAGCATGCAGTATGTATGTAGCATGCATGTAGTATATATGTAGTATGTATGTGGTATGTATGTAGCATGTAGTATGTATGTAGCATGCATGTAGTATGTATGTAGCATGCATGTAGTATATATGTAGTATGTATGTAGCATGTAGTATGTAGCATGCATGTAGTATATATGTAGTATGTATGTAGCATGTAGTATGTATGTAGTATGTATGTAGCATGCATGTAGCATGCAGTATGTATGTAGCATGCATGTAGTATATATGTAGTATGTATGTAGCATGTAGTATGTAGCATGCATGTAGTATATATGTAGTATGTAGCATGTAGTATGTATGTAGCATGCATGTAGTATATATGTGTTATGTATGTAGCATGTAGCATGCATGTAGCATGCATGTAGTATGTATGTAGTATATATGTGGTATGTATGTAGCATGCAGCATGTATGTAGCATGCATGTAGTATGTATGTTGCATGTAGTATTTATGTAGTATGAATGTAGCATGTATGTAGTATGTAGTATGAATGTAGCATGTATGTAGTATGCATGTTGTATGTATGTAGCATGTAATTTTTTTTTTTTTTTTTTTTTACATTTAACACATTAGCCGGATGATGGGACTACTACTGTCCCATCATTGGCTAATGTGTCAATCACTGTCATGGTAGCAGGCATCGCCCGATGGGACTTGTAGTCCCATCGGACGATGCCTGCACAGACCCCCGGAGCCTGCACAGACCACCGGCAGGCCGGCACAGCCCCCCGGCAGGCCGGCACAGCCCCCCGGAGCCTGCACAGCCCCCGGCAGGCCGGCACAGCCCCCCGGAGCCTGCACAGACCACCGGCAGGCCGGCACAGACCACCGGAGCCTGCACAGACCCCCTGGCAGGCCGGCACAGCCCCCCGAAAGGCCCGTACAGACCCCAGAGAGGCTGTACAAGGGCAGGAAAGGGTTTTTCTTATTCCGATACCGGAAGTCCCATAGACTTGAATGGGACTTCCGGTATCGGAATCGGCGATACCGATACTTTTTTTAAAGATCGGCCGATACCATCCGATACGATACTTTGAAGTATCGGACGGTATCGCTCAACTCTAGTCATGACACAAGGTTTTTTGTGATTGGTTGCTGAAGTCACATATCCCTGTCCATATAAAAAGCGGACATCTTGCTTTGCTGGCACCATTTTCTCAGTTTTACAGTGCAGAGAGGCCAGCTCCTGCTAGCGCTGCTGCTAAAAGTGAACTT
The DNA here is from genome assembly GCF_039654945.1 of Dendrobates tinctorius. Lineage (NCBI taxonomy): Eukaryota > Metazoa > Chordata > Amphibia > Anura > Dendrobatidae > Dendrobates > Dendrobates tinctorius. The sequence continues at coordinate 15,979,102 of NW_027361766.1, read as the reverse complement.
GTCATTTAGCTGGATTGGATCCTGTCCTGTGTGAAATCGATCTTTCAGCATATAAGTAGATTGTGCAAAAACTATATTGCAGTCTCAGGAGGCCCCATTTGCTAATCCAGATTGTTTGTGATAAAACGGTGTTTCAGTGAGAAATCAGAAGGTCAATTTTCCACTTAAAAATCATTAGGCCTAATATTGGGGTGCAGCAAGGAGGCCCAAGCGCTAAGCACTGTAGCCTTGCAGAGCTGGGGTCCTGGGTTCAAATTCCACCAAGGACAACATCTGCAAGGCGATTGTATGTTCTCCCTGTGTTTGCGTGGGTTTCCTCTGGGCACTCCGGTTTCCTCCCACATTCCAAAGACATACTGATGGGGAACTTAGATTGTGAGCCCATCAGGGACAGTGCCAATAATGTCAGTAAAGTGGTGTGGAATTAGGCTATGTGCACACGTTGCGGATTCTGCTGCGGATCCGCAGCGTTTTTGGCTCTGCGGAACCGCAGCAGATTTAGCTGTGTTGTACAGTACCATTGTTTTCAATGGTAAAATGAAAAACGCTGTGCACATGCTGCGGACTTTTCCATGCGGATTTGCTGCAGCTTCAAATCTGCAGCATGTCAATTCTTTGTGCGGAATCCGCAGCGGTTTCAGACCTTCTCCATTGTAGAGGTGTGAAACTGCAGGTTTTCCAAATCCGCGCGGAAAAATCCACAGCACCTTTCACTACGTGTGCACATAGTCTTAATAGCGCTATATAAAATGAGTAAAATAAATAAATCCAAATTGTTTGTGATAAAACTGTTTCAGTGAGAAACAGGAGGCCACATTTGATCATCAAATTAGTTAGGCATAAAGGGGGCTTCACACATAGTGATATTGCTAGCAATATCGCTAAAGCGTCACAGATTTTGTGATGAAGCAGCGATATTGCTAGCGATATCGCTACATGTGACACTTACCTCCGACCGGTTCCCCCGCTGGTTATCGCCGATCGCACGAGAACATCCTGGGCCTTTTCTCGTTGGCAGCTTCCTGCTGGGTTTCCTGCTGGCGCCGACGAATGACGCGTGGACGCGGACGGAAGAAGACATCATCGCTGCTTGTGACAGGTAAGTAACGACCGCTGCTGCGTCGCTGCAACCATTTAGCGATGCACCAGCGATCCTGACCGGGTCGTATCGTTGGGATCGCTGGTGTATCGCTAAATGTAACGGGACCCTTAGAGTGTTGTCCAGGTACACTATCTAAGATAATAAATAGTAATTGTTCATTTAGTGACAGGTGACTGACAGTTCTGGGTCTAAGCTGTGAAACAGCAATTTAAAAGAGGGTAAGGGTACATGCAACATAAGTGGGAAAATGCGAGGTGTCATGGGGAAAGGGCTTGGTGTTCGACGTGTATGTGGGTTAGGTGTTAATGTTAATATTAATGACAGCTCAACTGAACAAACACAGTCTCATCCTGTCCAAAGACCACTGACAACATCTTGTAATGTCATGTGTGACTGGATACACCACCTCCAGCAGGGCGAATTTAAACAGAGTTAAGGGAAACACCGGGGAAACCGTTTCAATGGAGGGCACTGCAATTGGTAAAGGGGATGTGGAGACCTTCTGCACTCCCCTGAGTCGGTATCCCTACACTCCTGATGACCCCTAGGCAGGTTCCGCATCTGGCGACAAGCTGGATACCTCAAATCCCTAGGTCGCCCTGCACCTATCCCTTTCTAGTGAACTGGATGGTGCAGAAACTAATCCCACCACTGCACTAATACACACACAAGGAGAGTCACAAGGAGAGTGTAATGACCCTAACGGCCACCAGAGGCAAAACTAGAACTGAAACAACCACAGTGTAATGACCCTAATGGCCACCGGGGGCAAAAGTAACTTTAAGCAAACAGCTTAAAGAAAAAAAAAGGTTACTTGTACAAAATCTGTCATAATCCAACCTGGATCATGACAATACCCTCCCTCAATGAGGGGCCTCTGGTCCCTCAAGACCGCTCTTCACCAAAAAAAAAACACCTACAGTGGGGACGCCCAGATCCAGAGTTGACCCCAAGAACTACTTGAACTTCAGGTTTATGACAAACGAGCACCGCTGGTATTGGCAATGTATGTTCCGGAGGCACCACCCATCTCCAAAGCGCCGATCTGGGGAACGAGTGGTGTATGGGCAAGTTTGTGGGTATCTCCAGCTGGTAAGTCTCCGGGCCGATGATGGCCAACACCAAATATGGCCCAATCACCTGAGAATTCCAGACTCCGCAACACATTTCCACTGGATGTTTTTGGTGGCCACCCCTACATACTTGTTCACACATAGGTCTGGACCTGAATGTTTATTGCCACACATTCGTTTGTCACAATACGATGAACTCTTTCTGGAACTGACAACAGTGGTGTCCCCCTTTGTCACCACACTCACACCCCCGCAATTCAACAAGGGAAACACCCTCCAACCCCTCCCACTACGAGGTCAGCGCCTCTCAGGGTTGGCTAATGGCGAGGGTGGAACCTTGCCCCTACTCTCCTGCAGCACCTCCGCTGCTCTCACTGAAGAGGAAGGGGACGTTTGTAGAGAGACGGCAGAGACAGTAGCCCCTAGGCAGCAGCTCTCACACGACTGCTCCCAGCTGACTACTTCCCTTCCAATCTAAGACCGGGTTGTGTTTTTTAGACCAAGGGGGGCCCACAACGATAGGTGCTGGATTTACCTCCAAGACGTAGTATGACTGGGACTCATCTTGATATCCACTATGCAGCACAATGTCTTCTACAACTTGGTTTAACCCCCCTGGCTCAGTGGGACAAAGTTATTGGCCTGGACGCTTATGGGTTTGTCCGGCGTCTCACACCTCAGATCACGAGTCTGGACTAACTGAGCATCCACCAAACTGACTTCTGCTCCCCTGTTCACAAGCACCAGTATGCCCTCAGGTAACTCACCAACCATCACCTCCGCTGACATAGTACCTTCTGAGGGCGAGGAGGAAATATACACTTCAAGGTTATCTTCCTCCACACGACCAGGGGGGCACGGCTTCTCTGACAGTTCAGAAGTTTCAGCGTCAGTGCCAAGGACTAAATCATTAGTCTGCTCACTACAGGGACATATCCCTTCACATTGGGGAACACCAGGCAGCACCATGGGGACGCCAACTCCTCCCACCTGCCTGGGTACGTCCGCCTGTAAAAGCAAGTCCTGCTCCCCAGCAGGTACTCCAAGGTGCACCTTTGCCAAAGCCACAAATGGACCCTCTAGTTGAGGCAAAGGGTAGGCCTCAGACCCATAATTCCACTGCAGGTGCTGCTTAATCACATCATTCAGCTCCTCATTCATCTCAGTGAGGACCAGCAGCAACTGCTCACCGGTCTGAACTTGGCCCATGGCTCACCAGAGAAAAATGTTAAGGTTGGTGATAATGTAATGTCACGTGTGACTGGATACACCGCCTCCAGCAAGGCGAATTTCTATGACACCCGTGAACCTGGATACACCGCCTCCAGCAGGGCAAATTTAAACAGAGTTAAGGGAAACACTGGGGAAACCGTTACAATGAAGGGCCCCTGCAATAGGGAACGGGGATGTGGAGACCTCCTGCATTCCCCTGAGTTGGTGTCCCTACACTCCTGACTACCCCTAGGCAGGTTCCGCACCTGGTGACGAGCTGGATATCGCAAATCCCTAGCTCACCCTGCACCTATCCCTTTCTAGTGAACTGGACGGTGCAGAAACTAATCCCACCACTGCACTAATACACACACAAGGAGAGTCACAAACAGGGAAAAACACCACTTAGCTTTGCTCTGTTGCTATTACTCCCAGCAACAGAGTACAACACCAAAGTTCAGCTTCACCCCTGAAGCTTGACACCTGAATTCAGCTTCCACCTGAAGCTATTACACCAGAGCTCCCCTGAGCTGCCAGGAACTCCTCTCTGTAGTTCCTTCCTTCACCAGACTTGGTTGGAAATGAGCAATATCACCAACAGTGAGTGAGACCACCTGCAACTCCTTTATAGGTAGGAACCAGGGAATCACACTTGCTTCATAATCACGTGCAATAACACTAGCAGCCACCGGGGGCAACTAAACTAAAGTAACCAGAGTGTAATGACCCTAATGGCCACCGGGGGCAAAACTAGAACTGAAACAACCACAGTGTAATGACCCTAATGGCCACCGGGGGCAAAACTAACTTTAAGCAAGCAGCTTAAAGAAAAAAAAAGGATACTTGTGCAAAATCTGTCATAATCCAACCTGGATCATGACACATCTGTTACTGGTCGAGCTACTCGACTAACTTTCTTTGGCAGCCGCACAGCGGTACGCCTTGTAGTTGAGGCTCAGACAGAGCATGCACTCCAGTGAATGGAAGCACTGCATCAAGTGGCCTCTCCTCTTCTTCCATCTTAACCTCACACACAGTACAATTCTCAGAGGTGGCACCCCAATCACCCTTGTTTACCGAGCGTCACAAATTTCCAAAACGCCCAACTGACTGTGTAAAACCACAGGCCATTCTGCAGAGCTGTTCACATATTCTATTTCATGGGTGTAGGTAGGAGTAACCGACAGGGGGGTGGTCCTTTACTGGCCGCAGACAGACTTGAGACAAAGGCAGGATCGTGTCCAACAGGTCTTCTTTATTGATCTACTTTCCACGACCCACAGCATCACACAGCAGCTGCGCGACAAACTCTGCAGCCCCACCCAGCAGCTGCTCGCCTCCGCACACAGGCCCGGGTACCTTTTCTTCCTTCCTTTGGCCAATTAACGTCCCTAGGCCTGCCACCACAGCGTTTCACCTGTCCGAGTCCGCTCGCTTTGATGTACTCCAGGCTGTCTCTGTCTATGGCCACTCCTGTCAGGGCCACCCCCCCGTGACCTGTCTCAGCTGCCAATCCACTCCGGAGTTTCTTTTCTGTCCTCTCTCCTCAGCAGGTCTGCCTGTCCCCTGTGCTCCTCTCGCTGACTGACCGTTCCAGAACCTTCTCTCCCTCTTTTATATCCCCCATGACTTGACAGTTTCTTTAGCCAATGGCTGATGTTTAGTCATATCCTCACAACTCTCCACTGTCCTCTAATGGTCAAACTACAATATTACACTCTTCCTCTTTATCTCCAGCTGTTTCCCATCTTTCACTATAACAGTCCACCTACACTACACCTCTGCCTTCCTACTACAGACAGGTCCGTCTGTCAGTCCACCTTCCCTACATGGGCATCAGAGGTCTGCTCTAAAGATTCACAGAATTTAGAGGAGGAAAGCAATTGCACTGATGCCCAGCATTCTTTCCTGTTTGATCCTGGGTCGGACGTAGTAGAGTGCAGAATCCAGACCCTCGTCACCAGATGTTAACGACCCAGGGTGGAGGTGATCCTGATGAGACTTGGATATCAGGGGAGCACAGGGACTGTACTGTGGTGTCATGGCAGGAAGAAAAGGAGGATGACTCTCAGGGTGAGGGGTGTGAGAACAGAGTGAATGATGATGAGGTTGTAGGTCCCACTTGGTGTGAACTCAGAGGCATACAGCTGAGAAAATCAGAAGAGGAGGTGGAGGAGGAGGAAGACAAGGAAGTTACATTGCAGCTCCAACTGTAGGGTACCAGTGGTGAGTGTGCAGTTTGCAGGGCGGCAAAGATTGCCTAGCCTGGGCCTTTTTTGAGATAGCAAAGGATGACCCAACTCATGTTATCTGCCAAATTTGCAAAATAAAACTCAGTGGAGGTAAAAATTGCAATAATTTCACAATCACATGCATGAACCGGCACATGAGCGATCAACATGTCTTAGTGTGGGAATCGCACTGCGCTAAAATGCCGACTAGTGGGCCTCACAACCACCGACCATCCCATCAACCACATCTGCTGGTTCTTCCTCCTCCATCACCATGCCAAGTCTTCTCACACTGGTCTCCGGCCGCAGAAACTCCACTTGTTTACCCCTACATTCGGGGTGAGTGAGAGACTGTCAGCTGTTACAGAAGTGGATATGCCTGCTGTTTTTACAACAGCTAGCACAACATATCTTTCTCAATCCACCATAACATTTCTGCCTGCACCTCAGTCACAGTCCAGCAGTTTGTCCTGTTCTCTGTACTCCAACCTCTTAGCACAGCAGCCAACTCTCGGTCCCACAGTTTTGGTCAGGTAAAAGAATGTTTACTCCTACACATGCCAAAGCTAAGAGCTTGAACTCCACCATCTCCATTAGCATTAGCTAACTCCATTAGCATCTACATTAGCAGAAGTGGAACCAGCAGCAGTGTAACTGGCATAAGCAATTTCTGTGAGTCGCTTCACATATTTTTTAGACCAGTCCATGCACCAGCAAAGCAGAGTACACGTTTGACACGTTCTGAACAATTGGAGAGAAGAGGCTGGTGCAGGAGTATCTAGAGCTCAATATTAATGCCATGAGGGGGTGTTTGGACCCTTTTGTATTTTGGTCTTCAAAAATGGTAGAGTGTCTTGAGGTTGCTTGTCATACATTAGAGATTTTGTCGTGCCTGGCAGCCAGCGTTCTCTCAGAACATGTCTTCATCACTGCTGGTGGTGTCCTAACAGATAAGCACATACAGCTGGCCCCTGAAAGTGTAGGCCACCTAATTTTCATCAAAATGAACAAGTCATGGGTCTCCGATGACTTTTGCACCCCAGTCTCAGACTGGGCAGAACAGGCGATGGTGTAGTTTTTAGTGTCATGCATTTCAGTCTGTGACACCTTTGTCTTGGCTTTTGTGCATGCTGTGGCTACTGCTGCTCATGTTGCAAACAGTTTTATTTAAATGTGGAGACTCGAAGTATGGTCTCCATCTGGTGGGTTGCCTGTAGAGGAAGGTGTGTTGGAGGCCTATTATACTATTTCTACTCTGTGGAAATTCATGCTACTTTAGTGGTGTGTGACAATAATTTTTTTTTAAACTCCTAGTTGGGTCTCCATCTGGTGGGTTGCCTGTGTAAGTAGGGCTCCCAGACATGCAGGCCTGCACTTACTTTCAGTCAACTACCTGTGTTACTTTCCTTATGTTTTTCAACTAATAGTACTGTATGAAACTGATGTTTGAGCCATCTGAGTGTCGCTGTAAAAAAAAAATAAAAAATTGGAGGTGTGACATGAGGTACCACCTCTTACACCTCTCCCTTAGCCACCAGGTCCTCATTGAAACTTCAATTCAAATATGTAAATGTTGTGCCCAGATCCTGATACCCCAAGCATTGCCCATGACTCACTGCTCCTGTGCCATTATAAAAGGTAGGTTAATTAATCAGTCAACTACCTGTGTTACTTTCTTTGCAATTTTTTTTATGCCAATAGTACTGTATGAAACTGATGTTTGTGCCATCTGAGTGAGGCTAGAAAAAAAAAAGATACCTCATGCATTGCCCATGGCTGGTTTCTGCTGTGTCATTTGCAAATTTCTACTGTGGGTCAATTGATGCCACTTTTAATGGTGTCTGCCCCCAATTTTAGCTGTTTGGGAAGCTTTTTGTCACCCCTTAAGGTGTTGTGTATGTGTTTGGTTTTCCATTGAATTTAATGGGGTGTGGGTCTAAACAGTCAGCGAATCAAACCAAATATTAAAAGGTTCGCTCATCTCTAGTGAGAACATTTGCCACGGTGACTGAGGAGGAAGAAGCAGCAGATGCGGTTGATGGAACAGCCAGAGGTTGGCGAGGCTTGCTAGTCTGCATCTTTTCACAGAGAGATTCCCAGATTAACGCATGTTTATTGCACATGTGCTGGTTCATGCATGAAGTAATCAAATTATTGCAATTTTTGCCTCTACTGAGTCGTTTTTTGCAAAGTTGGCAGATAACTTGTGCCATCCTTTGTCGTCTCAAAAAAGGCCCAGGCTAGGTTACCTTTGGTGCCTTTGCGAACGGCAGACTTGCAACCGCTGCTGGCCACAGCAAGATTTGTGGCTGATGATGCAGTGCTTGTCGTATTTGCATCACTTTGTCTCTGTGCGGCAAGCTGCAATGTAACCATCTCGTCTTCTTCCTCCTCTACCTCTTCCGCTGAGCTTCTCAGCTGCATGCCTCTGCGTTCACACCAAATGGGATCTACAACATCATCATCATCCTCTCTGCTTTCACAGTCCTCGCCCTGAGAGTCACCCTCCTGCGCTTCCTGCCCTGACAGCACAGTACAGTCCACGTGTGCCTCAGGTATCTGAGTCTCATCAGGATCTCCTCAACCCCTGGATATTAATGTCTATTGATGAGGTCCTGAATTCTGCTTGGACTCTGCTTTGTTTGGCCCTGGATCCAACAGGAAAAAATATTGGGCATCGGTACAGATGGTGTTACGGGCTGGCGGAACGCATCAAATAATAAAGGTGGTAAGAGGTGCGTTCACAGCCCAGGGTCCACCGTGCAGAGATGGAAACCTGCTGCTCAGTAATGGCGGAGACTATGTGGCAAAATAATAAATGAGCACATGCGGGTTAGCGTCACTCGGTGTAGACAGGAGCGAGTTCTGTAGATTCACAGAACCGTGGTGCTGAACAATGTAAGGGCCAAAGCCTGTTAAACTCACAGGGCTCGGCCAGATTAGCGCTAGTATACAGACACAGGACTCCACCCCAAGGACACGGGGTTAGAGTCCCTCTAGTCCACTAGCACTCGGCGCCGCTGCAGCGGAGCCAGCAAAAGACAAACAAAGGAGTACGCACTAGTGTGCACTACACCGCTCTGGCGGAAGCCACTAACCACCCAGACTAAGGAGGAAAGCGCTAGACCTGTGCACGGCGCCGCGCTGGCGGATGCATCCACTTGGTGCCTTGCGCTGGATGGCACAATATGGCGCTGAGAGAGGTGCTGTGATTAGGAAGCACTGTGGCACTAGGCTTAGCCATTAGAAGGCGCTGACTTAAACTAAGATAACCCTACAACAAGCGTATCAAAGGGAAGGGGTTTCATAATAAGTCATTCACCAGATCCATGCATCCATCATCACACACACAAGTTATAATAATTGTCTATACTAGTGCATGTCGGAGCGGCCATGCAAACCTTTTATAGCAGCATCCTTCTGGGACCTTCCTGATGGTCCAATCCCAACTGGAGAAGGATCCGCGCATGTGACCTCCGATCTCCAATGAGAGATCGTCCCACGGGCATGCTCAGTAGACTGAAAGGAGGACTTAGTCCCTAGAGTAGCTCACTGCTGACCAGCATGCGTTGCTATAGCTGGACCAGAGGTGGCAGCAGCAACCAAACCCACAGTGCTAGTGTGAGCAGAGCGCCGGGATCGACGAGTCTGCTGAGCAGCCTCCACTGCGGCCAGAGAGGAATGAGAGACCGCCGAAGGCAAGGCTCGAGATTCCTGCTGTGTAGCGACAGGCTCCTGATGCCTAACATTACCTCCCCTCCTAGGGCCCCCTCCTCTCTGAGCCTCGCTACGCTCAAATGCCGCAACGAGAAGCGGAGTGCGGATGTTCTCATAATTCTCTCCTTGGAGGCTTGGATAGCATCATGAGTGCAATCCCTAATGTCATGTGCCTCCACCGCCCAGTCTGCCACCCTAGAGTCAGTGGATGACATGGGCATGGGCACATGGATGCGTGGATACTGGCCGTAATTTAGGAGGAATAGAGTCAACCCGGTGGAGTCGGCCATAGCGTTGTTCAAAGCAAACTCCACCCATGGCAGCAAGGATGCCCAGTTATCCTGCCTGGCCGAGACAAAATGTCGTAGATATGTGACCAGGGTCTGGTTAGCTCTCTCTACCAACCCGTTCATCTCGGGATGATAGGCTGAGGAGAGATTTAGCTCAATGCTGAGCAGGCTACAGAGCTCTCTCCAGAACCGAGATGCAAATTGGGGACCCCGGTCGCAGACAATCTTGTCCGGCATGCTGTGCAGGCAAAAAAACGTACTTAATATACAACGCTGCCAGGCCCCGTGCAGAAGGTAACCAGGCGAGAGGTACCAGGTGCACCATCTTGGAGAAATGGTCGGTTACAACCCAAATGACCAAGCTGCCACTGGACTTGGGCAGCCCCACCACAAAGTCCATACCGACCATCTCCCAGGGCCTGTCCGCTACCGGCAGGGGGTAAAGTAGCCCAACGGGCCACTGCGGAGAGGATCTATTCCGGGCGCAGGAGATGCACTCCTGAATATAGTCCCTGATGTCACGGACCATATGCGGCCACCAGTATGTCCTCGCCAGAAGCTCAGTGGTAGATTTTGTCCCAAAATGTCCACCCACTATGGACGAGTGAGCCCAAGAGAGGACCTCCGGTTGCAGATGGGCAGGGACAGATGTCTTGCCCGGAGGTACTGACTCAAGGGCGACCGGAGTCAAGGTCCTCAGGCTCTCAGATGGGATGATCAACTGAGGCTCCTCCACCTTTTCCAATGACACCACGGAGCGGGAGAGAGCATCGGCCCAGACATTCTTCTCACCGGATAAGAAATGGAGGGTGAAGTGGAACCGAGAGAAGAACGAGGACCATATGGCCTGGAGAGAATTTAGCTGCTGGGCCGTCTGCAAATATACCAAGTTTTTGTGGTCTGTGAACACCTGGAAAGGGTGACGAGTAGAGTTGAGCGATACCGTCCGATACTTCAAAGTATCGGATCGGAATGGATCGGCCGATCTTAAAAAAAAGTATCGGTATCGCCGATTCCGATACCGGAAGTCCCATTCAAGTCTATGGGACTTCCGGTATCGGAATAAGAAAAATCCTGTTTTTCCCTTGTACAGCCTCTCTGGGGTCTGTACGGGCCTTTCGGGGGGCTGTGCCGGCCTGCCAGGGGGTCTGTGCAGGCTCCGGTGGTCTGTGCCGGCCTGCCGGGGGGCTGTGCCGGCCTGCCAGGGGGGCTGTGCAGGCTCCGGTGGGCTGTGCCGGCCTGCCGGGGGGCTGTGCCGGCCTGCCGGTGGTCTGTGCACCCTGTGGGGGGCTGTGCCGGCCTGCCGGGGGGCTGTGCCGGCCTGCCGGGGGGCTGTGCTGATGTCCGGGGGTCTGTGCAAGCATCGTCCGATGGGACTACAAGTCCCATCTGGCGATGCCTGCTACCATGACAGTGATTGACACATTAGCCAATGATGGGACAGTAGTAGTCCCATCATCCGGCTAATGTGTTAAATGTTAAAAAAAAAAAAAAAAATACTACATACATACTACATGCATGCTACATACATACTACATGCTACATACATACTACATACATACTACATACATAACACATATATACTACATACATACTACATACATACTACATATATACTACATGCATGCTACATACATACTACATGCTACATACATACTACATATATACTACATACATACTACATACATACTACATGCATGCTACATACATACTGCATGCTACATACATACTACATATATACTACATGCATGCTACATACATACTACATGCTACATACATACTACATATATACTACATACATACTACATACATACTACATGCATGCTACATACATACTACATGCTACATACATACTACATATATACTACATGCATGCTACATACATACTACATGCTACATATATACTACATACATACTACATATATACTACATGCATGCTACATACATACTACATGCTACATACATACTACATATATGCTACATACATACTACATATATACTACATGCATGCTACATACATACTGCATGCTACATACATACTACATGCTACATACATACCACATATATACTACATACATACTACATGCATGCTACATGCTACATACATACCACATACATACTACATACATACTACATGCTACATACATACTACATATATACTACATGCTACATACATACTGCATGCTACATACATACTACATGCTACATACATACCACATATATACTACATACATACTACATGCATGCTACATGCTACATACATACCACATACATACTACATACATACTACATACATACTACATGCTACATACATACTACATATATACTACATGCATGCTACATACATACTACATGCTACATACATACTACATATATACTACATGCATGCTACATACATACTACATGCTACATACATACTACATATATACTACATGCATGCTACATACATACTACATACATACTACATGCTACATACATACCACATATATACTACATACATACTACATACAATACATTCATACAATACATACATAGACATACAGTACATATAACATAGAGTAACATACTTACCAATACTTGTCACATTGTTCCCCGAAGCCATTGTCTTTTACGGAATAAATATTAACATAACAAACCACAAAAATACTCACCCACGATCCGAAGCAGTCCACGAGTGTGTCCCACGACGATCTTGGGTAGAGAACTGCAGCATCAGCTGTTGCTGCCGTTCTCTACGGGCTGCAGGAATCCAATGTAGCATGCATGTAGTATGTATGTAGTATATATGTGGTATGTATGTAGTATGTATGTAGCATGCAGTATGTATGTAGCATGCATGTAGTATATATGTAGTATGTATGTAGCATATATGTAGTATGTATGTAGCATGTAGTATGTATGTAGCATGCATGTAGTATATATGTAGTATGTATGTAGTATATATGTAGTATGTATGTAGCATGTAGTATGTATGTAGCATGCATGTAGTATATATGTAGTAAGTATGTAGCATGTAGTATGTATGTAGCATGCATGTAGTATGTATGTAGTATGTATGTAGTATATATGTAGTATGTATGTAGCATGTAGTATGTATGTAGCATGCATGTAGTATATATGTAGTATATATGTAGTATGTATGTAGCATGTAGTATGTATGTAGCATGCATGTAGTATGTATGTAGTATGTATGTAGTATGTATGTAGTATATATGTAGTATGTATGTAGTATGTATGTAGCATGCATGTAGTATATATGTAGTATGTATGTAGTATGTATGTAGTATGTATGTAGTATATATGTGTTATGTATGTAGTATGTATGTAGTATGTATGTAGTATGTATGTAGTATGTATGTAGCATGTAGTATGTATGTAGCATGCATGTAGTATGTATGTAGTATTTTTTTTTTTTTTTTAACATTTAACACATTAGCCGGATGATGGGACTACTACTGTCCCATCATTGGCTAATGTGTCAATCACTGTCATGGTAGCAGGCATCGCCAGATGGGACTTGTAGTCCCATCGGACGATGCTTGCACAGACCCCCGGACATCAGCACAGCCCCCCGGCAGGCCGGCACAGCCCCCCGGCAGGCCGGCACAGCCCCCCACAGGGTGCACAGACCACCGGCAGGCCGGCACAGCCCCCCGGCAGGCCGGTACAGACCCCCACAGGGTGCACAGACCACCGGCAGGCCGGCACAGCCCCCCGGCAGGCCGGTACAGACCCCCACAGGGTGCACAGACCACCGGCAGGCCGGCACAGCCCCCCGGCAGGCCGGTACAGACCCCGGGCAGTCCACACAGCCCCCCGGCAGGCCGGCAGAGACCCCCGGAAGGCCCGAAATGACGGCGCATCATGATGCGCACACACCGCGCATCATGATGACGTCAGGCTGTCAATCAACTTTGAACTTCCGATTCCGATGCCGACTTCCGATATTGAAAAAATATCGGAAGTCGGTATCGGAATTCCGATACAGCAAGTATCGGCCGATACCCGATACTTGCGGTATCGGAATGCTCAACACTAGTGACGAGCCCCCTCCAGGAGGTGTCTCCACTCCGAAAAGGCCAACTTCATCGCTAGCAACTCCCTATCCCCGATGGAGTAATTCCTCTCCGCCAGTGTGAAGGTCTTGGAGAAAAAGAAGCATGGGTGCTTCCGACCTTGCGTGTCCTTCTGGAACAGGACCGCTCCAGCACCGATGGAAGAGGCATCCACCTCCAGAATGAAGGGTTTATCTACATCGGGGCGATGTAGAATGGGAGCGCTAGCGAAATGGGACTTAATGGAGGAGAAGGCCTTGGAGACAGGTTCCGACCACGACTTGGGATTTGCACCCTTCTTGGTGAGGGCCACTAAGAGGGCTACCAAAGTCGAGAAGTGGGGGATGAATTGGTGGCAGTAATTTATGAACCCCATAAAGTGCTGCACCGCTTTGAGAGAATGGGGCTCCTGCCAGTCCTTCATCGCTTGTAGCTTGGCAGGATCCATGGCCAATCCCTGGGAGGAGATGATATAGCCCAGGAAAGGCAACGACTCCTGCTCAAACACACACTTCTCCAACTTGGCACAGAGGGAGTTTGCCCGCAGGAGGTCAAAAACATCTCTCCGGTGGGAGTCGATATCTGGAGAGTAGATGAGAATATCATCCAGATAGAATACTACCGAGGTGGTAAGCATATCCCAGAAGATATCGTTCACAAAGTCTTGGAACATGGCCGGGGCATTACAGAGCCCGAAGGGCAACACCAGGTATTCATAGTGCCCATCCCTGGTGTTAAATGCCGTCTTCCATTCGTCGCCCTCGCGGATGCGAATCAGGATGTAATCCCCTGCAGATCAAGTTTGGTAAACACTCTTGCTCCCTGTTCTGCCTCCAACATAAGAAATGACTCTTAATCATCTGTTCTGATAACATAACCATATTGCTGTATGTACAGGATATTCAGTTTTTCCTTAGATAATGTTTCTTGTTTCCTTAGTTCCATCTAGTGGCCAAAAGAAATTACTGCATAATGTTATGTATTGTACTTCCTGTATTTTTCCCCTCCAATACCTAATGTATTCTGGGTAACTTTGCAAGGGATCATGGTCTATCCCGTCCCCCTTCTTTCCTTCAGTCGGCCATTTCTTTCAAGCCTGCAGATTGGAAGCACCTCATCGCTTTCTTTTCCCCTGCGTTAGCATCGGTGGTATGTAATTATTCTCCCTGTATATTCTCTCTTATATTAGCTAGCTTAGTTACAACCCCTGCTCAGCTAGTAGATCAGATTGTATGCTATGTATAATGTATATTTCCATGAATCCTATACTGATTCTATGTATCTGTTTCTATTTGTAGTTTTACCATACACATCTATATCTACGTTCAATAAATCACAGATTCAACTACAGTCTCCCTTATTGGACCCCGGTATAGCAGTTTAGCTGCTTGTTAAGCTATATGAATCCCGTTCATTTAGTGAGGACATGACACTCCCCATAGCCTATCAAACAGCTCCGATAACAGGGGCAGAGTGTACTTATTCTTAACGTTGATGGCGTTAAGACCGCTGTAATCGATGCAGGGACGCAGTTCTCCATTCTTCGTCTGGAAGAAGAAGAATCCCGCTCCAGCAGGTGACACCGACTTCCTAATGAATCCTCTTGCCAGATTCTCCCTGATCTATTGAGACATGATCTCTGTCTCCAGGAGAGAAAGGGGGTAGACTTGACCCCGAGGAGGCTCAGCACCAGGCAAGAGGTCAATAGGACAGTCGTAGGGGCGATGGGGCGGAAAGGTCTCCGCCGCCCTCTTGGAGAACATGTCTGCATTCTGTTGATAGTGTTTGGGGAGAGAGTTAAAATCTGCGGGGACTTCGGTGGAAGCAACCTGAATGCACTCCCTTTGTCATCTACCCTCACAGGCTTTACCCCAACCGAGAATCCTCCCCGAGGACCACTCTATATGGGGAGAGTGGAACTGTAACCAGGGAACCCCTAAAAGGACCTGATCGATACCCTCGGGCATGACGAGGAGGGATATCATCTCCTGATGTTCCAGAGACACCAAGAGTATCAACGGGGCGGTCTGGTGGGTAATTTGAGAGGGTAGAATTTCTCCATTCACCACTCTGATGGTGACTGGATGGGGTAGTAAAACTAGAGGAATTGTGTGCCGTTGGGTGAAGGCAGACGACATGAAATTGCCCACCACCCTGGAATCCACACAAACCTCCACCGCCAGAGTGGAGGAGCCAAACTCAAGCGACCCCTCAAAGGTCAGCTTGGAGGAAAACGTTGCAGTATCTAGTAGGCCTCCTCCAACAGCCACTAGACATGAATGTTTTCCTAGCCGCTGTGGGCACCTGTTGGCTGGGTGACCAGACTGCTGGCAACTGTGACAGACCACGGGCACTCACGTGGACAGGCAACTGGATCCCGCGCGAGAATCCCCATGGCCTCTTGGAGCTTGGATGCCCGATCGGGAGGTTCCAGAGGTTTAACAAAACTGGGTGCCAACCTAAAACTCTGCCTATACTGGGACCGCTCCAACCTTCGCTCCCAAAAACGAAGGTCTATGTGGGTGGAGATGGTGATAAGCTCCTCCAGTGTGGCGGGAATCTCCCTGGTGGCCAGAGCGTCTTTTACATGGTCAGTCAGACTTCTCCAGACGACTGGAATGAGGGTCTTGTCTGACCACTCCAGTTCTGAAGCCAGCATCCAGAACTGGATGGCATAAAGGCTGACCAGAGACGAGCCCTGCGATAATGCCAGCAGCTGGAGCGCAGTATCATGGGTGACTCGCGGTCCCAAGAAGACCTGCTTCAGAGTGCCCAAGAACTGCCAGGCATTCTGCACCACATGATCACCACGCTTCCACAGTGGTGTGGCCCACTCCAGAGCCCTGCCCAACAGGAGGGAAATGACAAATCCCACTTTGTCCTGCTTGGAGGGGAATCGTGCTGTGATGCGTGCTGGGCAGCGGGAGAACAGCGATCGAAAAATGGCCCAGGCCGCTCAAGCACGATCAGCGATAACCGGCAGAGGGGGCCGGTCACTGATCCCCGTCACACACAGCGATCTCGCTGGCTGATGTGTAACTAAATAAGCGATCTCGCTAGCGAGATCGCTGTGTGTGATGGGACCCTAACATTACCACCTAATCCACATACATGACAATCACCAAGCCTATTTACCCTTCCTCCACAACCTTGCCTTTTCCTAATCATGCTGGATGTACTCTTTCCCACTTTTAACCAAGTATTTCAAAACCCTAGGCCCAGACCTGTCAGTCACCGATCACTAAATTAACAATCAGTAATTATTTGCTGAGATGCTGTGCCTGCACAACAATAGTGAGAAAATGGAAACGGTCTTAGGAGCGCAGGAAAGAGACTCAGACAAGAGATGGGGTTAAACCACAACGCGTTTCGACGGAGAATCCGTCTTCATCAGGTGGAAGTTTGAACTTCCACCTGATGAAGATGGATTCTCCGTCGAAACGCAAAGGGATAATTGAAATACTCTTGTCTGGCAACAAAAGCGTTTACAAGCTGTGATACTTTCAAAAGGGGGTGCTACTAGGTACTAACCATGCAGGGTGTCCAAACTTTTGCATAAGCCCATTTTCCTTTATGTAATTTTTAAAATGTTAAAGATGAAATTATATATATATATTTTTTTTTGTTTTCTTATTTGCCTAAAATAAAAATGAGCTGTGTCATCATTAACGATAGCCCTTTTAGACTTGATTTAATCTTCAACTTGCTTAACTGATCACACTAAAAGTAATTTTGACCAGGGTGTCCAAACCTTTTCATGCTACTGTAAATAAAAATATATGTTTGGTATAGTATGGACCTGAATGATGATGTTTTCAGGTCATTTCAGGTCAGGGTGCAATCTCAATGCTGTGAAAACAAAATCTACAAAACAATAGTGGAATTTTTTTTTTAATTGGAATTTTATCAACCTATTACTGCAAATGTCATGCTGTTACTCCTTCTATCATTATTTTGTAGGCACTTCATAGTTTGTCCTCTAGGTGTCACCATGTACTAACGCTCCATGTCTTAGCTCTTATTCTATGAAAGGTTTCAGCACTTCAGTGTTGTTTCCTATGAAGACAAAGTTAATTGTGAACATATGCTCCTTTGAATTTTTTTTCAACTCAAATTCATTTGTCAGCAACTTTGGCCATTGTGAACTTCCAGGTGTGGCTGAATGTGCTACTTCTGAGACTTTGAGATTGTAAAGGAAAGTTCTATGTATTGTGAGTGATAACAGCTCTTCAGTCAGAGTTCTTCAGATCTTGAGAATGTTCTGCTAAGAAGATCACGTTTCTCCCTGTCAAAAACAAGCGATGGCATTTCGTACCCAGGGATAAACCACAACTGCTGGATAAATACTGAAACTGCAGAAATCATGAAAAGGTACAGAGGGTTTGGACAAGCAAGTGCAATTATGATGCTTAGTGCCTCGGATTTAGTACTGACTTGATTTGCAATTTACTGTGGAAATTAGAAAATTTGGACAGAAATAGTTTGGGTCTTTTCCTACCCATGAGAGAATAGTGAAATACAGTATAACTTCAACCAGGGCCTGGATCAACACCCGACGCACCCGGGCAAGTGCCGGGACAATGGAAAAAAAGGGGGGCCTACTACCCTTTGGGGACACCGTCGTCCAGTGGCGAGTTGGGCTGGTCCCGCAGCAGCAGTTCGGGGCCGCTCGCCAATTTGCTGCCTAGTAGACAGCTGCTGGCATTGTACTTTAATCATGTGTGCAAGGGCAGGCCCAGCAGCCCTGTATTGCAGACACGACCACACTGCACACTGTGTCTGCTGGTTTTACCTCACCAACCCGCTGGGCAGCATCTTCACCGGAGACTGGAGAGTAGCTTGAGAGAAGAGATCAGCAGGGCCAGATCCTGAGTCTTGTGTCAGGAAAGGCTCGGAGGCACAGTGTGATGGTTTATTGCACTAGTTTGATCTTTCATACAGTTCAGGTCGCATTGTCAGGGGGATACATCGGCGACTTTGGCTTTGGCGTCACCCAAGCTGCAGGAAAGTTCAAGCTGCAGTAATGACTCACAATGAACCTCAGACACCAGTATGCAGTCATCCTGCACTGATCCTCATCCTGACAGTGTCCGAGAGATAAGTGATCAGTGATGGTGGATCTGAGTGTGTGGGGCAAAGGAAACATTATTAGTACTGAAACGTGTATTATTATTTTATAGGGCAAAGAGGGGCATAAATATGTATGGGGTAGCAAAGGAAGTCATAATTGTTGCATGGAGCTAAATTAAGGCACAAAGAGGGGCATAAATATTGTATGGGCCTGCAATGAGGGTCATAATTATCATATGGGGCCAAAAGCACATAATTTCCAAGGGGACATGACATCTTCATTGCGAAAAAACAAGACCCTATAAATGTGTGGAGATACAGAGAGGGCAGCATTGCTGTGTTTAGGTAGATATTGACTTGCATTGGTTGTCATAAGTAATGGCTGCCTCTAGTGTTGGCAGATATCATGTCGCTATCAGCCATAGCATTTCCATAATTAGTTCCTGTGACACAGATTGGCATCCCAGGATGCCGTTTGTCAAGACCTCTATTTAGTTTAGTAAGAGTTGATTAAAATGATGAGCCCAAATTTGTGTGTGAAATTCTGCAGAAGTGTAAGACATAGGGATGACCAAATATTGCCACTTTATGCCTGTACTCTGTAGGGGTAGGATCGCACAGAGCACACAGGATAGGGATAGACAAAAGCATAATGTGATTCTGGTGTACTACCTCATCTGAGTGTAGAATGATGTAGGCAAAGAGAAACTGAATCCAATGATGTATCACTAATTAGATTACTGGGTACAGCCGTTCTGACAAAATTAGAGTTTTTAGATGAAGAATGCAGCAGAACTGAGAAAGCTAACCCCAGTCCACACCAGGCTCTGTATGTACTCAATATGTCCAATCAATAAATATTCAATATTCTTAGCGCAACTTAATCTTATACAGCATGTAGTAGTTAGTAGAGTTGAGTGAAACGAGTCGGTCATATTCAAAAGTCATCAACTTTCGCTGAAGTCGAGTTTCATGAAACGAAACCCGACCGTAGCATGAGGTCAGCCACGAGGTCGGTGACCAGAGCGCCAAAGTCGTTTTCAAAAGATGCTTCCAGCGCCCTTTTTCAGCCAATGACGGAGGACGCACACTATGGGCAACGCGATGACATAGGCATCGGTCACCACCATCTTTGAGAAGGGCATGCAAGTGATTGGCTGGCTTTGTGTGGCGTCACAGGGGCTATAAAAGGGCGTGAACACCGACCACCATCTTACTTATGCCGATCTTAGCATAGGGAGAGGTGCTGCTGATTCTGTAGGGAGAGCGTTAGGCAGGGAAGAAGAACCAAAAAACTGCTTCTGCTGTTAGCGATTTCCACTTACAACACAACACTTTGTGTACAGTGACAGGGGAGGCTATATTTTTGTACCATCAGCTCTGTTGGTTATTAGGCTGCCTTATAATGCTACCTGATAGCTGCATTGCTGTTTGCACACTGCTGTGCAAACTGCTTTTTTAAAAGCAAAAATACTTTTCTTCCTCTTTTCTGCACAGTTTTCAAGTGTTCATTTTTCCACCCTTTTGTGTGTGCAGCAGTCCTGCTTATTAGGCTGCCTGCGTCCATACTTGGACTGAGAGCATCATTGTCAGCGTCCTCAAATCTCTAGTGAGATCCAAATTCTCACCAATACTATATACACCCTCCACCTTGTCATACACCATCCAATTTCAGCCTGTTACATTGAGGTGTAATCTCTACTGGGCCTGAGACAATAGTTCAGCGTCCTCAAATCTCTAGTGAGATTCAAATTCTCACCAATAGTAGATACACCTTCTACCTTGTTTTACAGTACCATATAGCTGGTGGCATTTTGGGTACATTTTCACAAAAATGAGCAAGTATGGTGGAAGTCACCATGGAAGTGGGCGGGGGTTGCCAGCTGGTCCTGATGGTGGTGGCAAAAGCACAATAGCACCTAAGGCAGGAGGCGTTGAGCCTGCGCCATCATCTGGCTCCACAAGGCCTCGAAGGCTCTCTTTTCTGGGAGTAGGTAAGCCACTTTTAAAGCCGGAGCTTCAGGAACAAGTTTTGACTTACATTGCTGACACAGCCTCCAGCTCTCTCGCCTCCTCTTCTGAAGTTTCAAAAAATAAAAGCACTGAGTCGTCATTGGAGGCTCCTGGTCAGGAACAACACCTTTCCTTGTGTCCTTCACCCCTACCAAAAGTGAACGATGTGGCAGGCCACACTACCGATTACTCCATGGAGCTTTTTTCACATACCATGCCTGGGTTAGCAAGTCAAATCGTGAATTCCCCAGTCCAAGATGAATCTGACATGGAGTGCACTGATGCACAGCCACTGCTAGATGATTCTGCTGGTACATTGACCCAGACCACTACATTCCCCTCGCACTCTACACAGCCAGAATCTGACCCTGATGAAACTCAGGTTCCCTTTCCCGCATACTGTACCACCTTACACGGTGACAAAGAGGAAGGTGCAGATGAAAGTGCAGGCTCCTTGAGCAGGTGGGGGTGCATACTCATGGGCGACGCACTGGCACAGGGCCCCTCATAGTACGCAAAAGTGTCTCTGCCAGTGGGAGGGAGGGGGAGGGAGGGGGAGACACACCGTCAGACACACCGCCGTACTATGAGGGGCCCTGTGCTAGTGCCGTCGCCAACGAGTGGGCTCCCCCTGCTTGCTCAGGATCACAGCACTTGCAAATGTTTGAAACAGTATATTATGAGCTTCACATAATGCTACAGTATATGTTGTTCACCATGGATGAAGCTCCACTGTGTTATGGGCCCAAATAATGCTCTATATATAATGGGCCCCATTTCTAATGCTCCAGTGCATAATGGGTCCTGTAAATGCTGCTCCAGTGTCTGATGTCCACCTTTGGAATGCTCCAGTGTATGGTGGGCCTCATATATCATTCTCCAGAGTATAGTGCTCCCCAAAAATAGCTGTCCCAACATTGAAAACAATTAAATAAGTCTCCTCGCTAGGGAATCCCTGTACTAGTCTGGACTCCTCGTCGTCCCCATCTTCCATCTCACTGCACTTGGACTGTTTAGGCAGAGGGCGTACAGACGTGATGTCATCGTGCTCTCTGACCAGAATGTCACTGTCAGGAAACGTGGAAGACATCACGGTGGTGGAGCAGGGAGAGGTAAGTATTGAAATACTTACCTCTCCCTGCTCCACCACCGTGATGTCTTCCACGTTTCCTGACAGTGACATTCTGGTCAGAGAGCACGATGACATCACGTCTGTACGCCCTCTGCCTAAACAGTCCAAGTGCAGTGAGATGGAAGATGGGGACGACGAGGAGTCCAGACTAGTACAGGGATTCCCTAGCGAGGAGACTTATTTAATTGTTTTCAATGTTGGGACAGCTATTTTTGGGGAGCACTATACTCTGGAGAATGATATATGAGGCCCACCATACACTGGAGCATTCCAAAGGTGGACATCAGACACTGGAGCAGCATTTACAGGACCCATTATGCACTGGAGCATTAGAAATGGGGCCCATTATATATAGAGCATTATTTGGGCCCATAACACAGTGGAGCTTCATCCATGGTGAACAACATATACTGTAGCATTATGTGAAGCTCATAATATACTGTTTCAAACATTATATGGGACCAATGATTCTGTATGGAGAAATATATGGGCCTCATTACTCTGAATAGCGCACTATGCGGTGGCCATAATACGGCTGGAGTAATATACTGTCTGTTTTTGGAGCTACTGGAGAATTTAAAATGGATATCAGTCATGAGATGTAAGAAGTGAAGTATTTTTCATTGTACTATACCACTATTTCTCTGCCGTGTCAGAGGATCATGAATTGTGGCATGTGTTAAAGGAGCCCATTGACACTCTTTGGCCCTGGGCCCACAAAATCTGAAGCCAGCCCTACCCCCCCACAACTTTAGCCAAATAACCCCCAGTTTTCAATTCCTAACTATTATTATAAAGTAAATTAAGGTTGACAAGCTTAAGTAATAAGAACTGATGTTTTTGGCATTAAAATGGGCACTGTAGGTGTGTTTCCTGTCCTCCACTCACTGCCGACTTTTCTTCCCCATTGACTTGCATTTGATTTCGTGTTTCAGTCGGCCTTCAACTTTTCACGATAATCGGCCGATTTCGTTTGACCCGACTTTTGAGAAAGTCGGGTTTCATGAAACCTGACTCGACCCGAAGAAAGGGAAAGTTGCTCATCTCTAGTCGTTCGCTCAGAAGAGATCCCAACAAAAAAGCAATGAAAAACCCAATATTTTATTAATTATAAAAATAAAAATATATCATAGAAAAAAGATAGGGCAATGACCTCCAAAAAAGGGGAGAAAACACAACATACTTCATAAATGACAGGATGGGGATATTTGAACAGACCAACACTATAATCAGTTGTATAAATAACTTTCTAGAATGCGATATCCTGCATAATCATGTATGAAAAAAGAGTTAATAAAAGCTCATTGCTAGATAATGGCTGGTTAATATATAGAAATAATGATTATATAAATCCCTCATTCACAGGTTAAATAGAAAAAAGGTAAAAAGCGGAGTGAAAAGTATGATATGACTAAAGTGCCAGTACATGAACCTGCATGAGTATCAATGCAGCATTTTATCATTCCACTTAAAAAATAAAATAAATATATATGTATATACAGTATATATATATATATATATATATATATATATACACTCACTGGCCACTTTATTAGGTACACCATGCTAGTAAGGGGTTGGACCCCCTTTTGCCTTCAGAACTGCCTCAATTCTTCGTGGCAGAGATTCAACAAGGTGCTGGAAGCATTCCTCAGAGATTTTGGACCATATTGACATGATGGCATCACACAGTTGGCGCAGATTTGTCGGCTGCACATCCCTGATGCGAATCTCCCGTTCCACCACATCCCAAAGATGCTCTATTGGATTGAGATCTGGTGACTGAGGAGGCCATTTGAGTACAGTAAACTCATTGTCATGTTCAAGAAACCAATCTGAGATGATTCGAGCTTTAGGACATGGCGCATTATCCTGCTGAAAGTAGCCATCAGATGTTGGGTACATTGTGGTCATAAAGGGATGGACATGGTCAGCAACAATACTCAGGTAGGCTGTGGCGTTGCAACGATGCTCAATTGGTACCAAGGGGCCCAAAGAGTGCCCAGAAATAATTCCCCACACCATGACACCACCACCACCAGCCTGAACCGTTGATACAAGGCAGGATGGATCCATGCTTTCATGTTGTTTACGCCAAATTCTGACCCTACCATCCGAATGTCGCAGCAGAAATCGAGACTCATCAGACCAGGCAACGTTTTTCCAATCTTCTACTGTCCAATTTCGATGAGCTTGTGCAAATTGTAGCCTCAGTTTCCTGTTCTTAGCTGAGAGGAGTGGTACCCAGTGTGGTCTTCTGCTGCTGTAGCCCATCTGCCTCAAAGTTCGACGCACTGTGCGTTCAGAGATGCTCTTCTGGCCACCTTGGTTGTAACGGGTGGCAATTTGAGCCACTGTTGCCTTTCTATCAGCTCGAACCAGTCTGCCCATTCTCCTCTGACCTCTGGCATCAACATGGCATTTCCGGCCACAGAACTGCCGCTCCCTGGATTTTTTTTCTTTTTCGGACCATTCTCTGTAAACCCTAGAGATGGTTGTGCGTGAAAATCCCAGTAGATCAGCAGTTTCTGAAATTCTCAGACCAGCCCTTCTGGCACCAACAATCATGCCACGTTCAAAGGCACTCAAATCACCTTTCTTCCCCATACTGATGCTCGGTTTGAACTGCAGGAGATTGTCTTGACCATGTCTACATGCCTAAATGCACTGAGTTGCCGCCATGTGATTGGCTGATTAGAAATTAAGTCTTAACACACAGTTGGACAGGTGTACCTAATAAAGTGGCCAGTGAGTGTATATATATATATATATATTTTTTTTTTTTTTTGCTTGCTTCTTCTGGGAGCGTGTTCCAAATTTTAAGTACACATTGTGTAGCACAGCCAATCAAGGGGCTATCAGAGGCAGTATAAGACATAGGGATGGCCAAAAAAATGACACTTAATACCAGAACTTTGTAGGGATAGGAGCGCTTAGAGCACACAGGTTAGGAATACATAAAGACCTAAAGTGATTCTGGTGTACTACTTCAGTGCTGATGTGTTGTGAACACTTGTGACCTGACTTCTGAGTTTGGGCTCCCTTTGGTGGTTGCTGCGGGTAATGGAGCTGGTCGGGTTGACAGAAGTCAATCACCTGAAGAGGATGATTGGAGGTCAGGTGTTATAGACTGGGAAGATTTAAGTCAGCAAGCTTCCCTCAGTTGTTGCTGGTGATTTGGTTTTCTTCCTGTGCATTTTGAAGTCCGCTTGCCCCCTGCTTGGTCCTGCATCATTCAGATAAGTTATTTGTTTGCTGGAATCTTTTTTGCATTTGATCCAGTTTTTGCCTTTCTCTGCTTTCTGCTTTGCTGTCTGGGTTCAGCATTGTTCCCTGCTGGGACCAGTGCTGGACCCCGTTCCATATGTCACAGCTTATGTCAGTCTGTTCAGTATTGCTAGTCCCCTGTTATATCAGTATCTTTTGTTTTGCTTCCAGTTCACACCAGAATGCTGATCTAGTGAGGGAGAGGTCGTGTGGCCTCAGTATTTTTGCATATCATACGTGTTGGATTTTTCTTAGGGTTTTTTGCATGATTGCAGACAGTATCTTTCCTGTCTTGTTCTATCTAGACAGTTTGGGCCCCATCATTTGCTTACTCTATTCTCTGCCTGTGTTTGTGCCTCATCTTGTCTCATCGGTAATATATGTTTGGGGGCTATCTATTCCTTTGGGGTTCTACTCCGGGGCAGTTTAGCTGTCACGTGGACCCGTCCTGTGTGACACGACCCGCAAGCCAGTAACTAAAACAAGACACGGGGAAGGGGAAACAGTTACAAAGGTGGGCCCTCCGATAGGGAACAGGGATGTGGAGACCTCCTGCACTACCCTGAGTCAGTGTCTCTACACTCCTAACGATCCCTAGGCCGGTTCTGCACCGGGCGCCGATCAGGATACCTGAAATCCCTAGCTCGCCCTGAACCAATCCCTTACTAGTGAAGTGGACGGTGCAGAAACTAATCCCACCACTGCACTAAAACACACATTGAGGAAAGTGACAAACAGGGAAACACCACTTAGCTTTGCTCTGTTGCTAATGCTCCCAGCAACAGAGTCCGACACCTGAGTGCATCATTTCCTCCAACGGGATCCAACACCTGAGTGCAGCTTTCCAGCAACAGAGTCCCGCATCTGAGTGCAGCTTTACAGCAACAGAGTCTAGTATCTGATTGCAGCTTTCACCATAGCTGCCACTCCACCAAGCTTTGCAAGAACTCCTTGCTGACACCATAGCTGCCACTCCACCAAGCTTTGCAAGAACTCCTCGCTGACACCATAGCTGCCATTCCACCATGCTTTACAAGAACTCCTCGCTGACACCATAACTGCCACTCCAGGATTCTATCTCTCTCTAGCTCCTTTCTTCATCAGGGATGGTTGGAAAACACCAATATCACCAACAGTGAGTGAGAACACCTGACACACCTTTATAGTTAGGAACCAGAGTCTCACATCTGTTAGAGATTCCCATGCAATAACGCTCACCACCACCGGGGGCAAACTAGAAAAAAAGACACCACTGTGCAATAACGCCAATGACCACGGGGGCAAAACCAACTCCAAGCAACCAGCTCAAAGGAAAAAAAAGGTTACTTATTCAAAACCTGTCATATCCAACCTGGATCATGACATTAGCTTTCTCCTTTCATGCTTTAGTCTTAGTTAACTCTTTGGCTATTCCGAGGCATCTAGGGCATCGTAGGTACGTCCCACGACTAATTCTAGTTGTGTTGTTAGTTTAGGGGTCTGCAATCCGCTTAGTTACCAACCTTTCTGGTTTTCTGGTTGCCTAGCTTATTCCGCGGCTATCCTCCTCAGTGACCTAATCATAACACTGATGCATCAGATTAACAATGGGAGTGATAGTCTCAGTTTGTGAATAAAAACCAAAAATTCAGGTAATATACAGTGAACTGTTATGGCGCCTCATCCTCTCCACTCAGTTTGTGACTGTGAATTAATACATATGTGTTGTACAGCAGCAACAGTGCCTTAGCCCCTGAAAGGTAATCTGTCAGCAGGTTTTTGCTACCTCTTGTGAGGGCAGAATAATGTAGGCAAGTAAAAACTAAATCCAACAAAGTATCACTTAGATTACAGGGTGCAACAGGTCTGAAAAAATCAGAGTTTTTAGTTGTAGAGTGCAGCAGAACTGAGAAAGCTAACCCCGCCCACACCTCACTCTGCATGTACATAGCCTATTGACAGCGAGCTGCTTATGACAGGGGGGGTGGAGTCGGACTAGCAGTCAGGTGAACATCAGAACTGCAATGGTGATCTCCTAGTAGTAAACTTTCATAGTAAGTAAACAACAGTGCACAGCTTGACAAGTAACACATCACTGAATTCAGTGTTTTAACCCCTACCTCATGCTGTCTTCAGATTAGATAGGAAAAACCTGCTGACAGATTCTCTTTAAGGACCAGGCAATTTTTTTGTATTTGCACTTTCATTTTGTCCACCCTTATTCCAAAAGGCATAACTTTTTTATTTTTCTGTCGACATAGATTTTTGAGGACTTGTTTTTTTGCATGATGAGTTGTACTGTCAAATTACAACATCTATTTTATCATGTAACATACTGGAAAGCAGATAAAAATCCAAGTGTTTTGGGAAAAAGCAAATTAAGCAAATTTCCGCAATTATTATTTTTTTATATATACAGTGTTCATTTTTTGATAAAAATGACTTGGGAATATGATTCTTAATGTCAGTATGATTATACAGATACCAAACAGCTAATTTTTTTTACTTAAGTAGTGAAAAAACATTCTGAAATTTATGCAAAAAAAAATTTGCTTGTGACGCCATTTTCTGAGAGCCGTATAGTTTGAAATGTTTTGTGATATGGAGCCGTGTGGACTTATTTTTTGTATATAGAGCCAGTGATATTATTGATGTAATTTTGGGGTAGATAAGATGATTTGATCACCTCTTATTACATTTTTCTATGTTGATGTGGCAGGCGAAAACAGCAATTCTGATGTTTTGATTTTTTTAAATCATTACACGGTTTACAATTGGATTCATTTATGTAATATTTTGATAAAACTGACTTGGTCAATATAATTCTGATTAAAAAAATGTAACAGTCATCTCAACACATTGACCCTATTCAGGACAGTCATATGTCTAATATTAAAACCTTACCATGTTTCTAATGACGTAAATGTAAATAAGGCCTGAGATGGACCGAGGTCCCGACTAATGAACACCCAGCAGTGGGGAGCAATATAAATGTAATGTCCAGCTCAAAGAAAAGGGAGGCAACCATCTTATTTGCACAAAGTGCAAAAAACTGAAACAAAAACCATATCTCTATTACTATCTCCTGGGCTTGGTGTCAGCCAGCTTCTGACATCAACCCCCAAAGAATTACCCTAATTGCCATGGCATCAGTGCATTTGGGATAAGCGGAGGCTAAAAACCTGAACTGGTGCATCAAATATGATGCGCCACATCTGCGGCGGCTGCAGGCTGATATACGTAGATGTCATGATGTGACGGTTTGAAGTAAGGAAGAGGGGCCTAAAACTGTTCCTGGAACTGGGACTAACTATCCCTGTCATCGGGGTACTCTTAATGTAAAGGTACTGTCACACTAAGCGATCGCACCAGCGATCACGACAACGACACGACCTGGCAGAGATCGTTAGTACATCGCTATTGTTAGCGCCGCTCCCGCTGCCATACTCACCGCTCCTGCTTCTGCCCCGACTCTCTCCTCTGACGCGTCCTGCGCGCGCGCCTCCGCTCTCCTTGCTTTCCGGCGGCCGGCGTCCCAACGTTCTCCTCCACTTCCCTCAGCCGCGCGCACTGTGCCTCTGCGCACGCGCCGGAGGGATAAGCCGCACGCTCCTACCGGCAGCCACCTGTCTGCCGTGACCTGACCCGGACCGGCCCCCCGACCTATCAGAGGCCACCACCAGGTATTTCAGGCCGCCCTCCCTTAGTGGAGGCGCCTGACTATTGAGTTGCCTCTAGGTTGTCTAGGCCGCGCTCCCTGCTGCTTGTTCCTTGCTAGCTGAGCTCTAGTTTATTCCTTGTGTCTTGTGCCTCCTGTTAGTTCCTGTGTCTTCTGCCTGTGTCCTCAGTGATCCTCTGTCCCTCCGGTCCGTTCCTCCTGCCTAACCCCTGTGTCTCCTTCCTTTTCAGTTCGCCTCTTCCTGGACCCCCGCCTTCCTCCGTCCTTCTTCCTCTTCCGCAGCCTCTGGACCCTGGTCACCCTGGTTCCTCTCTGGACCTTCCTCTGTTCCTCATCACTTGTTCACCCTCCTGAGCCGACCCCTGGTCCTGGCTGCCGTGGCGCTAGAACTTCCCGAGTCTGTTCCCTAACGGTCCCTGTATAGGGGTCGGTCCACTTGGTGCGCTCGCTCGGGGAGAGCTCGGCGCCACGGTCCAGTGGGTCCACTCTCGTCACCTGTGTCCACAGCGTAACAGTATAGTCAGGCCATGGACCCCGCCGGGGCCGCTACCCAAAAGGAGTTGGTTTTCCTTAGGGAGAACCAGACCCGTATTATGTCTTTCATGAAGACCATGGATTCCCGCTTGTCGGCCTTGCAGGCCGCTGATCCTGGTAACGCCTCCCAACTGGCCAGTCTCCAGCAGGAGCTGGTTCAACAACGGGACACCCAATCCCATATTCTTTCGTATATGGCTTCGGTCGACGATCGGCTGCTTTCCCTTCAATCGGCCGCCGGACGCGATTCGTCCCGCAGTTCAGATCCCGGACCCTCTCCGCCTCCCAGGCTTGGTAGACCGCCTCGGTATGGCGGCGACCCCAAGTTGTGCAGAGGCTTCTTGAATCAGTGCAGGTTGCACTTCGAACTCCTGCCCCAACAATACCCCACCGATCGGGCCAAGGTTGCCTTCATTGTCTCCCATTTGGAGGGAGAGGCACTCTCCTGGGTAAATCCCCTGTGGGAGCGGGACGATCTCGTGGTCTCCAGTCTCCAGACCTTCACTGACACATTCCGTAGGGTCTTTGACGAGCCCGGACGGTTGGCTTCCGCCACGGAGTCTCTTTTTTGCCTCTCCCAGGGCGCTCTTACGGTCGGACAATACGCCATCCGGTTCCGTACCTTGGCCTCCGAGGTGGGGTGGAATAACGAGGCTTTGGTTGGGGCCTTCTGGCGTGGCCTCTCAGGCAAAATTAAAGATGAGCTGGCAGGGCGAGACACCCCAACCTCCTTGGAGGATTTAATTTCGTTGGCCACACGCATCGACCTTCGGTTCCAGGAACGCGCTAGAGAGACTACTAGGGACAGGAGACCGCTGAGACCATCTGCTTCTTTTCACAGGCCATCCAGTCCACATCCGCCTGGGGCATCCTCCAGTCCGGCGTCTGAGCCAATGCAGGTGGATCGGGTCAAGTTGGCAGAACGGCGCCGTAAGGAGAGAATGATGGAGGGTCTGTGCCTGTATTGCGGCAGCGCGTCTCACTTCCTACGCTTCTGTCCTGAGAGACCGGGAAACTCCTCCACCTAGGGCAGGTAAGAGAGGCTGATCTAGGTGTGTCTCACTCCTCTCACCCCCTTACCCTTTCAGTTCAGTTGGTTTTGGGTCAGAGACGTGGTTCGGAGGTGGCCTATGTGGACTCGGGCGCGGCAGGGAACTTCATTAGGTTGAAGGAGGTAAAGAAGTATCAGATTCCTGTGATCTCCCTGAAGACTCCACGTGTCATCGCCTCAGTAGATGGTAGACCCCTACGTGAATCCATGTTCCTGGTAACAGAGGAGGTGTGTCTGCAAATTGGGGCCTTGCACCAGGAGCGGATCGCTTTCTACGTCCTTCCCAACCTTTCCCATGCTGTGCTGCTAGGTCTTCCGTGGCTTAGGACTCATGAACCTGTCTTGGATTGGCGTTCCGGTGAGGTCCTCCGCTGGGGGCATCCCTGCCAAGAGAAGTGTCTGGGGCCTGTCCGCCCGGCTAACCCTCCACCAGCCTCCTCGGGTCCCGAGGCTCTACCAGCCGCATACTGGGCATTCTCTGACGTATTTGACAAGAAGGAGGCAGAGGTTCTTCCCCCGCATCGCCCATATGACTGCCCTATTGATCTGCGACCCGGGACCACTCCGCCCCGAGGGCGAATTTATCCCTTGTCCCCTGCAGAGACTACGGCCATGTCCGAGTATATTCGTGAGAATTTAGCTCGAGGGTTCATACGGAAATCTTCTTCCCCGGCCGGAGCCGGGTTTTTCTTTGTAAAGAAGAAAGACGGTTCTCTCCGTCCTTGTATTGATTTCCGGGGCCTGAACGACATTACTGTGAAGAACAAATATCCGTTGCCTCTCATTCCTGAACTCTTTGACCGGTTACGGGGAGCCCGCATTTTCTCTAAGTTGGATCTACGCGGGGCTTACAACCTCATCCGCATTCGCCCTGGTGACGAATGGAAGACCGCCTTTAACACCCGGGACGGGCATTACGAATACCTGGTTATGCCCTTCGGTCTCTGCAACGCTCCCGCGGTCTTTCAGGAGTTTGTCAATGATATCTTCCGAGACTTGTTGTACTCCTGCGTGGTGGTGTATCTGGACGACATCCTTATTTTTCCCCCGGATCTGGCGTCCCATAGGAGGAGTGTTCGTCTGGTCTTACAACGTCTGCGGGAGAATCGCCTCTACGCGAAGCTTGAGAAGTGTCTCTTTGAGCAGTCTTCCTTGCCTTTCTTGGGCTACATCGTTTCAGATTCTGGGCTGGAGATGGATCCTGAGAAACTGTCGGCTATTCTTCGATGGCCTCGCCCTGTGGGGGTCAAGGCGATTCAAAGGTTCCTCGGCTTCGCCAACTATTACCGTCAATTTGTGCCACATTTTTCGTCCATCATCAAACCCATCTCCAGTCTCACTCGCAAGAGCGTCAACTCCTCGTTCTGGCCTCCGGAGGCTGAAGAGGCCTTTTCCTGCCTGAAGCAAGCCTTCGCGACCGCACCTGTTCTACACC
Organism: Dendrobates tinctorius; assembly: GCF_039654945.1. Lineage (NCBI taxonomy): Eukaryota > Metazoa > Chordata > Amphibia > Anura > Dendrobatidae > Dendrobates > Dendrobates tinctorius. Next base: position 15,947,262 of record NW_027361766.1, on the reverse strand, counting down.
GACCCGAGGCTAATAAGCCATTCATCCTGGAGGTAGACGCCTCTTCCACCGGAGCAGGTGCAGTGCTCTCACAGAGGTCCCCGTCCGGCCGCCTGATTACCTGCGGGTTCTTTTCAAAGGCCTTCTCGCCGGCTGAGTGTAACTACGCCATCGGGGATCGCGAGCTGTTGGCCATAAAGTTGGCGCTCGAGGAGTGGCGTTACCTCCTTGAAGGCTCGGTCCATCCGTTTACCATCTTTACCGACCACAAGAACCTTGCATATCTCCAGTCAGCCCAGAGACTTAACCCTCGGCAGGCCAGATGGTCCCTCTTCTTTGGTCGGTTCGATTTTGAATTGCGTTTCCGTCCCGGGCCAAAGAACATCAAGGCGGACGCATTGTCCCGGTCTCTGCAACCCTCTGATCTGATGGAGGAACCAACTCACATTATCGATCCCGCTAAGATCATCACTGTGGCCCCGGTGAGACTGATTACTCCTCCCCCCGGCAAGACCTACGTCCCTGATGCTGAAAGAGAAAAGGTACTGCATTGGGGACATTCCTCTAAAGTTTCCGGACATGTCGGAGTCAAGAAGACATTTGAGCTCATCGCTCGTTTTTACTGGTGGCCCTCACTCCGCCAGGATGTGACAGACTTCACGGCCTCCTGTCCCTCTTGCGCCAAGGTCAAGATTCCTAGGCGACCACCCGCCGGCCTTCTGCTTCCTCTCCCGATTCCTTCGGTTCCATGGCAACATATTGGTTTGGATTTCATCACGGATCTGCCTAAGTCTTCCGGATCTACGACTATCCTGGTAGCTGTCGACCGCTTCTCCAAGATGGCCCATTTTGTTCCTCTACCTGCGCTGCCCTCCGCTCCAGAGTTGGCGAAGATTCTTATCCAGCACATCTTCCGCCTCCACGGCTTTCCACAGCATATTGTTTCCGATCGAGGGGTACAGTTCACCTCTCGGTTTTGGAGGGCCTTGTGTAAACTTCTAGAGATAAAACTGGACTTTTCATCTGCATACCATCCCCAGTCCAATGGTCAGGTTGAACGCGTTAATCAGGCACTAGCGTCTTACTTACGGCAGTTCTCTAACGCTCATCAGGATAACTGGGTCCATCTACTTCCCTGGGCAGAGTTCTCCTACAATAACCATTCCAGCGAGTCATCAGCCAAGTCTCCATTTTTCGTAGTCTTTGGCATGCACCCTGGTGTTCCTCTACCTTTGTCCGGTTCCTCCGGTGTGCCTGCAGCCGACTCCCTGACCCAAGAGTTCTCTAGGATCTGGTCCGAAACTAAGGAGGCCCTCCGGAGGTCTGGGGAACGCATGAAGAGGCACGCTGACAAAAGACGCTTGGATGCTCCAAACTACCTCCCAGGTCAACAAGTTTGGTTGTTGGCCAAGTACATTAGGCTAAAGCTCCCTTCCTACAAGTTGGGACCGCGCTACATTGGGCCTTTCAAGATTCTCAAACGTCTGAACAACGTATCTTACAAACTGGAGTTGCCTGCGTCGCTTCGGGTTCCCAACTCCTTCCACGTCTCTCTCCTTAAACCGGTTGTCCTGAATCGGTTTCACCCGGCCCCGAACCTTTCTCCTCTTCCTGTTACGTCTGATGACGTCTTCGAGGTAAAAGACATCCTGGCCTCGAAAAAAGTTAGAGGTAAAACCTTTTTTTTGATCGACTGGAAGGGTTTTGGTCCCGAGGAGAGATCCTGGGAGCCGCAGGAGAATATCAATGCTCCACGCATTCTTAAGAGGTTTTTAGCCAGACGCAGTGGAGGGGAGTGTAAGAGAGGGGGTACTGTTAGCGCCGCTCCCGCTGCCATACTCACCGCTCCTGCTTCTGCCCCGACTCTCTCCTCTGACGCGTCCTGCGCGCGCGCCTCCGCTCTCCTTGCTTTCCGGCGGCCGGCGTCCCGACGTTCTCCTCCACTTCCCTCGGCCGCGCGCACTGTGCCTCTGCGCACGCGCCGGAGGGATAAGCCGCACGCTCCTACCGGCAGCCACCTGTCTGCCGTGACCTGACCCGGACCGGCCCCCCGACCTATCAGAGGCCACCACCAGGTATTTCAGGCCGCCCTCCCTTAGTGGAGGCGCCTGACTATTGAGTTGCCTCTCGGTTGTCTAGGCCGCGCTCCCTGCTGCTTGTTCCTTGCTAGCTGAGCTCTAGTTTATTCCTTGTGTCTTGTGCCTCCTGTTAGTTCCTGTGTCTTCTGCCTGTGTCCTCAGTGTTCCTCTGTCCCTCCGGTCCGTTCCTCCTGCCTAACCCCTGTGTCTCCCGCAGCCTTTGGACCCTGGTCACCCTGGTTCCTCTCTGGACCTTCCTCTGTTCCTCATCACTTGTTCACCCTCCTGAGCCGACCCCTGGTCCTGGCTGCCGTGGCGCTAGAACTTCCCGAGTCTGTTCCCTAACGGTCCCTGTATAGGGGTCGGTCCACTTGGTGCGCTCGCTCGGGGAGAGCTCGGCGCCACGGTCCAGTGGGTCCACTCTCGTCACCTGTGTCCACAGCGTAACAGCTATATGGTCGCTAGTTAGCTACCAAACAGGAAGATCTCATAAACAACACATCAGCGATCAGCCATCTATATAACGACCTCGGCGGTCGTTGGGACCTGTCACACAGCATGTATTGTAAAAGACCCCGACTTCGATAGGCGCGATTGAGCGCAACCTTTTCCCACGCCCTGAGCACAGATTGGTGGTCACTGTATGTCATGACTGTTTATGTCACAGCTCTCGCTTTGTGATTGGACGACCGCGTAATAAAAAGACAACGTATTAGCGCTCCCTTCCATTGTTCTCGAGCGCAGTGGTTCATACGAATTTCCAGCAGCCTTCCATATTGCGTCCTGCCAGCCTTCAGCTTTTCAGCTCCAGCGATCCATTTTGTGTCGCTATTGCGATTGGCCCGGATTTATTGATTCCTTCAGGATCTCTATACTGTCTTGTAAGGTAGGCAGTTTTTTTTTATTTTATGATTTTTTAGGCATTTAATTTTTTCGAACTTTATTCAATATTTATATCTGTTTTTATATACAGCAGCCATGGTAGTTTTCCTGCCACCGCCCTCACATCTTGTGGACATTTTTGTTTCTGCCACGCCCACCATCGCCATTTTTTCCAGCTGTGTTAACAGTTGTCTGCCATCTCTGAATTTTTTGGGGGCAGCCATTTGTTTCTGCCGCGCCCACCACCGCCATTTTTTACAGCTGTGTTAACAGTTGTTGGCTTTCTCTGAATATTTTTGGTGCAGCCATTTTTGTTTCTGCCGCACCCACCATCGCCATTTTATCCAGCTGTGTTAACAGTTGGCGGCCATCTCTGAATTTTTTTGGGGTAGCCATTTTTGTTTCTGCCGCGCCCACCATCGCCATTTTTTCCAGCTTTGTTAACAGTTGTCGGCAATCTTTGAATTTTTTTTTGAGGTAGCCATTTTTGTTTCTGCCACGCCCACCACCGCCAATTAATGATCCTAGCTGTATTTTAAGTTATAGGCTATGTACGCATTTTATTTTATCATACCTTTCAATAAAACAAATGTTACTTGTATTGGGCTGTTCTCACATAATCCTTTTTTTTTTTTACAGATGGCCGATAAGCAAGATTTCCTGCGGGACTTCATTGAGATGTACCGCTCGATGCCTTGCTTGAGGAAAATAAAATTGACGGATTACAGCAACAGGATGAAAAAGAAGGAGGCTTGTCAAAAACTGGTGGAGCTTTCCAAAATCCATTACCCCAATGAGCCAGTGGATGAGTCATCAAACAAAGTGGAGAATTCAAGCAAGTCAGGAGCCGGGTCAGAAGATGTATATGTCCCCAAACTGTGGTACTTTGATCTTCTTGCTTTCACAAGGGACCAAGAAGTACCGAGACAAATGGCATCTATGTTGGCACCAGACCCTGTGATCCAGCAGGACTCCCTTGTCGGAGATGTAAGTACCTATCTTGGAGTACACATAGGAATGTACATGCCATTTTGGAATTGAAATTAAAAATGAATTAGGAAAAATCGACACACTAGCAAAAAGTTATCCCATAACGTACTGATAATTAATCACGTTGAAAATTTGAGGCCTATGTATTTAACATACTGTTGAAGTACTGTTAATAACCATTGATACTAGTCCCGTTATCACATTTTTGCTGTATGTTGGTGTTATAGTGTGAAGATAAATTTCTTTAGCTTTGTGATGTAACATGTTTTTTCTGTTCACGCTGCCCGCGATGGCGGGCTTGATGGTGATGGTGGTCCTAGAGATAGGGAAAACAATCCATTGATATCTGAATGTTAAATGCTGTCTTTCATTGTTAAAAAAAAATCTGTGCCGAATATAGTTAAGCGAGTTGTTAAATCGTCAACGGTATGCGAATACTGCTAACAACTATTGAATAATAACAAGTATTCTTGTTCTTCTCAATTTATAATGTTCTGTGGTACTCTTTTTGAGTTCTGCTTTTAACCCACAGCAATAAACCTTTTTTATTTTACTACTTGACTAACATTTAAAATTTTATGTTAATTTAAACCTAAACTTTTTTAAATTAAAAGTACAAATTTTTAAAAAATCTTTAGAAGTGCATCTTTATTTACAAGTTACACCTAAAAAAAATAATAATATTCACACTTTTTTAGTTTCACTTTCACTATACCACATTGCAATGCCCCAGCATAACAGCTAATGCCATCATGCTGAGTGTTTACAATTTGACACTTGTCAAAAGCAGAACGTGCTACGTCAGATATGAAGCGGTAAAGTACACGTCCATAGACAACATACAACTAGAAAAAAAAAATTGCAGATCCTGTCAAAAACACTCACCCTCTCCCCTTTGGTTTTCGGACCGGATAGTGGCTATGCGCTGACTTGAGCGGTAACGCAGATCGGCCAATTTTTTTCTGATCTGCGTTGTGCACCGCTGTATGCCGAAGTTGCGCATTAGGCCTCTTTTAATTTTTTTTAACACGTACTTCTTGTGAAGCATGGGCTGGGCGTGTGTTGCGCAGTCATAGTCCCGCGCATCTACTTGCTGTATTAGATATCGTACCTCAGGCTCCCCCCAAGGAACAGAATGCCTGGAAGCCATGTTGTTTACTAATTTGTTCTCTAGGCTGCATTAACGCTGCCCACCTGAGCGCCATGATGTCACGGCGCATGGGAACGCTAATGCATCATAGTTATCCCGCGGCCTCTTTGGGGACGCAACAAACTTGCATATGTGTAGGCATTACATAATTTTGCCTTCGCCCCATTACTCCTACCTCCCCATCTCACCTCTCTTTTTGCCTTCTCCACATTATTCCCCCCTCCCCAATCATACCCCTCATCTTGCCTTCTCCCCATTACTCCCCCCTCCCCATCTCACTCCTCTTTTTGCCTTCTCCCCATTACTCCCCCCTCCCCATCACACCCCTTTTTTGCGTTATCCCCATTACTCACCATAACTTCTCCTTCCCCCCATCACTCCCTTTTTGCCCTTCTCCCATATTGCACAATTTATAAAAATAACACGAAAGCAATTTTGAATGTCTAATATTTTTATTAACAGAAAGTTTAAACAAGGATAACCAAAAATTTTTTTTACATGCACACTGTATCTGATGCTGCCAAGTCACTGCACCAGTCCCGTTAAAGTATTGGCAGTACTTGTCTTGGCTTGCCTTTGCATCGTCCTTGCTCCTGCCTTGATTAACAGGTTGAAGTCCTGCAATAGCGGGATCATTCTCACGCCATTCTCCGAGCACCACGTCACCATTGCTGTCCGAGTCCATGAAGCCTGGCAGACTAAGCTACAGCATCGCGTTGCCGAAGAAAATTGTGCAGCATGCAACAGGCCAACACCACGGAGTCTATAGAATCCAGCTTCATGTTGATTGGTGTGTGGAAAACCCTGAAGGGTTGGCCATTATGCCGAACGCATTCTCAACAACGCGGCGTGCCCTTGACAGTCTGTAATTAAAAATACGCATTTCCTCTGTCAAAGTCTTTTGTGGGTACGGCTTCACAAGATGCGCATGAAGGAGGAAGGCTTCATCGCCCACAAAAACAAAGTTAAAGTTGGCGGTGGTGTCCATGTTGGTTGGCAAGTGCAGTTCTGAGTTATTCAAGCGTTCCCCAAAAATAGTGTGCTCCAAAATGCCTCAGTCTGAAACCCTTCCGTTCATGGTAACATCAACGTTTATAAATTCATAATTGGCATTAACAAGGGCCACGAGGATCACGCTGAAGTAGCCCTTGTAGTTATAGAAATAGCTTCCGCTGTTGGCTGGTTGCGTGATCCGCACATGTTTGCCATCCAAGGCACCATCACAGTTTGGGAACTGCCAAATACGTTCAAAATCCATTGCAATTTTTTGCCATTCCGCCACGGATTTTGGAAAAGGCATGTAGCTACGTAAACTGCGGATGATGGCGTTGCATGTCTCTGGAATTAACACGCTGAGGAGTGATCGAGAAACAGCAGCTGAAAATTGCAAGCCTTTCATTGAACGTCCGGGTGCCTGTAATCGCAGCGTGACTGCCAAACGTTCCTCTGACGAAACAGCTGCATGCATCTTTGTATCCTGCCATTCAATGAGTGACCTCACACATTCCAGTATCAGCTTGAATGAATCCTCCGACATCCGTAGATAATTTCGAAAATCCTGCTGATTCTTCTCCTGCAACTCCCTCACTAGATGCACGTGTGAGAATTTGGACCTCTGCTCCAGCCATTCTCTGGTCCACATGTGATGCTTTCGTTTGGAATGCCTCTCTTCCATCCGCGCCTCTTCTTGCCGATCTCCCTCCATCAGTAATGCAGCTGCCTCAATCACACGCTCCGCGGTGGTCATGTTCATTATGTGCAACCTGCCCGGTAAAGCACAGAAAAGTTATTTAATTAAGTTTAAAAAAAAAAAAAAAAAATGTTAAGAGTAACTTTTTTGTATTAACTTTGCATTTGTTAACACTGAAAAAACAAGCAAGCTTACAAAAGCCGAAAATGGCGTGGGTGGGCGCGGCTGTCAAAAGATTGCTGGGTTATCAAAAGTTCTAGAGGATCAAATATTACAAATATATTACCTCACAAAGCAACAAAGATCCAAAAATTGCAGGGGTGGGCACGGCAAAAAAAAAAAAATTCCCGGAAACACGTCTGTATATATAAGAAAAGGTGTGTTAAGATTCCAAATTAACAAAAAAAAAATCACAAGACATCACAAACAATATGTACCTTGCAAGGGAAATCCAAAAATCCAGAAGGTATAAATGCCAAAGATGAAGCGCAGTAGCGACTCTGACTGGATCCCAAAAAACCTGCCACACACGATAGTATCCTCGCAACAACGCACAAAGGACTAGCACCAGAACGTTGGAGTAATCCACAAAGCGCGCTGGAACAATGGATGGGGGCGCAGTTTGACGCTTTCATTTATTGCTGAGGTGATGTTGTGGCCACCAATCGGAGCTGAGGGGTGTTACAAAAGAAAACCTAGTCCCGCCTGCGCCGCTGACATATATGAGTCACCAACGAGGTCGTTCATTGTTCATAAAGGGGGGCAAACTCGGCGATTCAGGCTCACCAGCGTGACACCAACGATCAAAATACGGTCTAGAACGTTCATGCACGATCAGCGACATCGCAGCGGGGGCCACGTCGCCGCTACATGTCACACACAGCGACATCGTCAGCGATGTCGCTGCTGCGTCATAAAATCGGTGTCGCTTACGCGATATCGCTAGCGATCTCGCTTAGTGTGACATGGCCTTTAGAGAGGCCTGGGTCTCCAACCTTGCAATGCTCATGTTAAACCTTAATTTGTCCCATCCCCAACATGAGACATGGGAGAGAAATGTAAGGGAAACAAGACACAAAAACAAACAGGGATAAATGAATGCCACTATCATACAAAACACCAAAAATAGGACGGAAGATAGGGAAAGAGGAACAAACAAGCTAAATAGGAATAAAGGCAAAGAGATTAACACTCATGCTACTAATGCACAAAGCACTCCAGCAACTACTATTTCCACCGGCAAGGAAGCACTGAGCTTTTATATGTAGGGATAGTAAATGATTTTAGCAGTTGAGGGCAACCATGCTGTATATTCCCAGCCAGCAAGGAAAGAGTCCTTAACTCTTTCAGCACTGATGGAAAGGAAATTCCTTTTAAATAGGACAGGAATCACACTGTCTCTAAAGAGGACCTGCGATTCATTAGCCATTGTGACCTTCTAACTACAGGTCTCCCAGGGGTATGTGACACCCTTGTGACAGTAGGTGTAAATGACCCATTAACCTAGGGCATTAGCAGAGTATTAATATCAGCCTTCAGCTGTCTGCTTTCCCATAGATGGTTATTAAAATAGGGGGGGGGGACATGCCTTTTTTATTGATTTATTGATTTCTTAGTATCTTTCATTTGTTTATTAATAATAAATACATAAATGGAAAAAACTATTTTTTCATTTTCACAACCAGTAACAGGATAAATTGAAAACCAAAACTAATTAGCAAAGCCACTAAAGAAGACTCAAAGTCTCCAAAAATTCTATAGCGGGTTACTAGCTCATGTATTTTGGCCAAAATATCAGCTAATACCTCGCTATTTTTGTATATTTTTTTTGCACTATGTTTTTCGGGATGCAGCCAAACCCAAACATGTCTGGTCTCGCATGAGTGGTGTTCACACTGGGATGCATTGAGAGTGTGCTGGCCAGCCCGCCTAATCGAAAAGTAGGGGCGTGATTAATAGGCTGTGAACCAGACACTATGCAGTACCTTTGTGTGAACAACGCCCTATGCGGGCCTTTATTGTGCATTTGTATACTGGGCAGTCATCCCCTCCAGGAATGGGTAGGCGGAGAGTGGCTGTTAATCTGTTATTGTGCACCTGTGTTGCTAATATCTTGCTTTATGGGCTGGCTGTACCCTATAGTGCATTTGTTCCAAGATCTGGGCAGGTAAGTGTTGCTGCCTTTTTGTCTGCTATAATTTGGAAACCATAATATATTATACAACTTATCCCAAGAGCGGCAATATCTCACATATGGACGGAAACTACTGGGCACACAACATGGATCAGAAGGGAAGGAGTGGTAGTTGACTCCTGGAGAGCAAATAGCTGGCTCTAATACATTGTAGTGCCATGTTGCATTTACATAGCCCCTGAGGTGCCAGAACCGCAGAAACCCCTAAAAAGAAACCCAATTTCTTAAAATGACACATGTGATAGAATTAATTTATTTTGTTGTGAACATTTTTAACCCACAGGTGATTCATAGAATTTTATAATATTGGGTTGGGAAAATGAGAAATTGCATTCAAATGTTGCACTAGCCCCCATTTTACGTTTGCAATAGCAGCAGAATATTCTGGAAGGTGGATAATCAGCCCCAATTTAGTTCCAAAGAAGTTCAAGCTGTCCTGCAGTCTCAGGGTGCATCAGTGTCACAGCAAACTATCTTTTGACATTTGATGAAATGAAAGGCTATAAGACCCAGCAGGACCCCACTGCTGACACAGTGATATGAAAAAGCTAGACTGCAGTTTGCCAAACTATATGTGAGTAAAGGGGCCTTTACACATAGCGATATCGCTAAAGCGTCACCGAATTTGTGACGCAGCAGCGATATCGCTATGTGTGATACTTACCTCCAACCGGCACCCCCGCTGTCAGTCGCTGATCGTGCGAGATCGTGCAGCTCCATTTCTCGTCGGGTGCTTCCTGGTGGGCTTCCTGCTGGTGCCGACAAGCAACGTGTGGACGCGGGCGGGAGGACGTCTGGATCGTCGTGTTTGAAAGGTAAGTAACGACTGCTGCTGCGTCGCTGTGAGATCTGCCTGTGTGGCAGCTCACTAGCGACCATTTAGCGATGCACCAGCGATTCTGATCGGGTCGTATCGTTGTCGGGATCACTGGTGCATCGCTAAATGTAAAGGGGCCTTAAGTCAAAATCCTTCTGGGAAATCATCTTGTAAAGAGATTAAACCAAGATAGAGCTTTTTGGTAAAGAACATCATTATACTGTTTACTGAAAACGGAATGAGGAATACAAAAAAAAAAAAAGATTACAGCACAGACAGTCAAATATTGTGGAGGTTCAAAGGGGTTTTGGGGTTGTCTTGCTGCCTTTGGCACTTGGTGCCTTGGCTATGTGCAAACCATCATGAAATCTGAAGATTAACAAAGGATTTTGGGTCGCAATGTAGTGCCCAGTGTCAGAAAGCTGGGTTTGTGTCCTAGGTCATGGGTCTTCCCGCAGGACAATGACCCCAAACATACCTCAAGGAGCACTCAGAAATGGATGGAAACAAAGCGCTGGAGAGTTGAAATCTGTAAGAAGCTTGTTGATGGTTATAGGAAGTGATTTATTGCAGTTTTTATTCCAGTTTGTGCAACCAAATATTGCGTTGAGGATGCCAACAACTTTGGATGAACCATTTTTGGGGATTTGTGTGAAATTATGTCCAATTTGCCTTTTTTTCTCAGTTTTTTTTGTTATTCCAATACACACAAAGGAAACAAACATGTGTATAGCAAAACATTTTTGGCCATGACTGTATCTGATTGAAAACTAGTGATAGGAACATGGCAGGACTAGGAAGGGAAGAAATGCTGTTTAGCTTTTAGAGCACAAATTTGGCAGTGATAGTTTGTGAACGCTACTTGCAGAGCCACCGAGGTGGCAGAATAATAATAATAATAATAATAATAATAATAATAATAATAAAAATTTTTATTTCTATAGCGCTGACATATTCCGCAGCATTTTACATTTCAGAGGGGACTTGTACAGATGATAGACACTACAGCATAACAATAATCACATAGATCATAACAGATACCAAGAGGAATGAGGGCCCTGCTCGCAAGCTTACAATCTATGAGGAAAAAAGGTAGACACGAAAGGTGGGTGGTAACAATTGCCCTGATGGTTTGGATTAGCCATAATGTTAAGTGTGTAACAGTACAGACACAGAGGGCTGATAGATGCATAAAACATGTGGGAACATGATATGGGGAACCTGGTTATGGTAAAACTTTTGACTGTGCCACACAGGGATAGTTAGGTTAATGTGTTGAGGTGGTAGGCCAATCTGAATAAACGCGTTTTCAGGGAATTGTAGGGATTGGGGACTAATTGTATTGACCTGGGTAGTGCATTCCAAAGAATTGGCGCAGCACGTGTAAAGTCTTGGAGACAGGAGTGGGAGGTTCTGATTATTGAGAATGCTAACCTCAGGTCATCAGCGGAACAGAGGGCACGGGTAGGGTGGTAGACTGAAACGAGGGAGGAGATGTAGGGTGGTGCTGAGCCATGGAGTGCTTTGTGGGTGAGGGTAATAAGTTTGTACTGGATTCTGGAGTGGATGGTTAGCCAGTGTAAGGACTGGCCCAAGGTAGAGGCATCGGTGTAACGATTGGCGAGGAATATGATCCTGGCTGCAGTATTCAAGACAGATTGGAGGGGGGAAAGTTTGGCAAGATGGAGACCGATTAGAAGAGAGTTACAGTAGAAAAATCAAACGTGACTTCATTTTGGAGCTATAGACCTCGGGGAACTCAGAGACTCAGGGAATCCATCTACCAGTGTAATGAGCAATCTTACCCCACAAGTGTTTTATTGATTTCTTTAACTCTGTAAAAATGTGAAATTACATTTGGTACAATAATAAAAGAGATTTATCTCAAAGCTTCATTTTTACCAATTCTAATAAAAAAGTACTCTACAAATTAATACTCTTTTTCTGCCACACTACTCTATTTTTCATATGCTACTGTTTTGGCATATGCAGGGCTCAGGAGAAGAGTGCCAGTTTGCTTTTGGGGCACAGGTTTTCCTGGAGTGATTTACAAGCACCATTTGTGGAACCCTTAAGGTAGCAGAACAGCAGAAATTGTCAAAATGTTACCCTACTTTCTATTTTAGTGCCCACTACATAGTGTCCAACGTTTACTCCTGGAATACAACACTGTGCATAGCTTAAAAGGGTTGTCCAGGTTTGGCATGAAAGGTTTAATTCCGTGTATGTGACTACAGACTTTTGATGTAAGGCACACCGGATGTAGAGGGAAGTGCCCCAAAGTGTACATGCAAATGAATATACAGTTGCGTGAAAAAGTGCTTTCCCCTTCCTGATTTCATATTTTTTGGCATGTCTGTAACACTTAAATGTTATAGATCACCAAACAAATTTAAGTATTAGGCAAAGATAACACAATTAAACACAAAATGCATTTTTAAAATGAAGGTCTTTATTATTAAGGGAAAAACAAATCTAAACCTACAGGGCCCTATGCGAAAAAGTGATTGCCCCTTGTTCTGCCTTCATACACGTTGATACGGTGTACAATTCAGCATAAACCACTGTTCTGTGTTCCAAATAAGCAGACTGTTCTCTGTAGTCTAACTTGTTTATTGGTCAACAGTAGTGTTGAGCATTCCGATACTGCAAATATCGGGTATCGGCCGATATTCGCTGTATCGGAATTCCGATACCGAGTACCGATATTTTTACAATATCGGAATCGGAAGTTCCCATAATGCAAATAGCCACTGCTGTGGCTCTGATTGGCTGCCGAAATGACGTCATCATGATGCGCAGTCTGTGCGCATCATGATGCGCCGTCAGTTCGGGCCTTCCGGAGGGGGGGGTCTATGCCGACTGCCCGGGGTTCTGTACCGGCCTGCCGGGGGTCTGTGCCGACTGCCCGGGGGTCTGAGCGGACTGCCGGGGGTCCGTACCGGCCTCCCGGTGGTCCGTGCTGGCCTCCCGGTGGTCTGTGCCGACTGTCCGGGGGTCTGAACCGGCCTTCCGGGGGGCTGTGCCGGCCTGCCGGTGGTCTGTGCCGACAGCCCGGGGGTCTGTGCGGACTGCCGTGGGTCTGTACCGGCCTGCCGGTGGTCTGTACCGGCCTGCCGGGGGGGCTGTGCCGACTGTCCGGGGGTCTGTGCAGGATCGTCCGATGGGACTACAAGTCCCATCGGGCGATGCCTGCTACCATGACGGTGATTGACTACTTTAGCCAATGATGGGACAGTAGTAGTCCCATCATCCGGCTAATGTGTTGAATGTACAAAAAAAAAAAAAAAAATCCCTACTACATACATGCTACATACATACTACATGCTACATACATGCTACATACATACTACATACAAGCTACATACATGCAACATATATACTACATACATACTACATGCTACATACATGCAACATACATACATACTGCATATATACCACATGCATGCAGCATGCATGCTACATATATACCACATATATACTACATGCATACTACATATATACTGGGGGTCTGTGCCGACTGTCCGAGAGTCTGTACCGGCCTGCCGGGGGGCTGTGCCGGCCTGCCGGTGGTCTGTACCGACTGTCCGGGGGTCTGTGCAGGCTGCGGGGGTCTGTACCGGCCTGCCGGGGGTCTGTGCAGGCTGCGGGGGTCTGTACCGGCCTCCCGGGGGGCTGTGCCAGCCTGCCGGTGGTCTGTACCGACTGTCCGGGGGTCTGAGCGGACTGCCGGGGGTCTGTACCGGCCTGCCGGGGGGCTGTGCCGGCCTGCCGGTGGTCTGTACCGACTGTCCGGGGGTCTGAGCGGACTGCCGGGGGGCTGTACCGGCCTGCCGCGGGGCTGTGCCGACTGTCCGGGGGTCTGTGCGGACTGCCGGGGGTCTGTGCGGACTGCCGGGGGTCTGTACCGGCCTACCGGGGAGCTGTGCTGGCCTGCCGGGGGGCTGTGCTGACTGTCCGGGGGTCTGTGCCGACTGCCCGGGGGTCTGTTCTGACTGCCGGGGGTCTGTTCCGGCCTACCGGGGGGCTGTGCTGGCCTGCCGGGGGGCTGTGCCGACTGTCCGGGGGTCTGAGCAGGATCGTCCGATGGGACTACAAGTCCCATCGGGCGATGCCTGCTACCATGACGGTGATTGACACATTAGCCAATGATGGGACAGTAGTAGTCCCATCATCCGGCCTATGTGTTGAATGTAAGAAAAAAAAAAATACATACTACATACATACTACATGCTACATACATACTACATACATGCTACATACATGCAACATATTTACTACATGCATGCAACATACATACATACTGCATATATACCACATGCATGCAACATGCATACTACATATATACTACATGCATGCAACATGCATTCTACATATATACCACATATACCGGGGGGCTGTGCCGACTGTCCGGGGGGCTGTGCCGACTGTCCGGGGGTCTGTACCGGCCTGCCGAGGGGCTGTGCCGGCCTGCCGGTGGTCTGTACCGACTGTCCGGGGGTCTGGAGTGGACTGCCGGGGGTCTGTACCGGCCTGCCGGAGGGCTGTGCCAACTGTCCGGGGGTCTGTGCCGACTGCCCGGGGGTCTGTACCGGCCTACCGGGGGTCTGTGCTGGCCTGCCGGGGGCCTGTGCCGGCCTGCCGGGGGGGGGGCTGTGCCGACTGTCCGGGGGTCTGTGCGGACTGCCCGGGGGTCTGTGCGGACTGCCCGGGGGTCTGTGCTGGCCTGCCGGGGGGCTATGCCGACTGTCCGGGGGTCTGAGCAGGCTGCGGGGGTCTGTGCAGGATCGTCCGATGGGACTACAAGTCCCATCGGGCGATGCCTGCTACCATGACGGTGATTGACACATTAGCCAATGATGGGACAGTAGTAGTCCCATCATCCGGCCTATTTGTTGAATATAAGAAAAAAAAAAATACATACTACATACATACTACATGCTACATACATGCAACATATATACTACATGCATGCAACATACATACATACATACATACTGCATATATACCACATGCATGCAACATGCATACTACATATATACTACATGCATGCAACATGCATACTACATATATACCACATATACCGGGGGGCTGTGCCGACTGTCCGGGGGTCTGTGCAGGCTGCGGGGGTCTGTACAGGCCTGCCGGGGGGCTGTGCCGGCCTGCCGGTGGTCTGTGCCGACTGCCCGGGGGTTTGTGCGGACTGCCGTGGGTCTGTACCGGCCTGCCAGGGGGCTGTGCCGACTGTCCGGAGGTCTGTGCAGGCTGCGGGGGTCTGTACCGGCCTGCCGGGGGGCTGTGCCGGCCTGCCAGTGGTCTGTACCGACTGTCCGGGGGTCTGTGCAGGCTGCGTGGGTCTGTACCGGCCTGCCGGGGGGCTGTGCCGGCCTGCCGGTGGTCTGTGCCGACTGCCCGGGGGTTTGTGCGGACTGCCGTGGGTCTGTACCGGCCTGCCGGGGGGCTGTGCCGACTGTCCGGAGGTCTGTGCAGGCTGCGGGGGTCTGTACCGGCCTGCCGGGGGGCTGTGCCGGCCTGCCGGTGGTCTGTACCGACTGTCCGGGGGTCTGAGCCGACTGCCGGGTGTCTATACCGGCCTGCCGGGGGGGCTGTGCTGGCCTGTCGGGGGGCTGTGGCGACTGCCCAGGGGGCTGTACCGGCCTTCCGGGGGGCTGTGCTGGCCTGCCGGTGGTCTGTGCCGACTGCCCGGGGGTTTGTGCCGACTGCCCGGGGGTCTGTGTGGACTGCCGTGGGTCTGTACCGGCCTGCCGGTGATCTGTACCGACTGTCCGTGGGCCTGAGCGGCCTGCCGAGGGTCTGTACCGGCCCGCTGGTGGTCTGTACCGGCCTGCCGGGGGGCTGTGCAGGTTGCGGGGGTCTGTGCAGGCATCGTCCCATCGGGCGATGCCTGCTACCATGACGGTGATTGACACATTAGCCAATGATGGGACAGTAGTAGTCCCATCATCCGGCCTATGTGTTGAATGTAAAAAAAACAAACAAAAAAAAAACATACATGCTACTTACATACTACATACATACTACATGCTACATACAACATATATACTACATGCATGCAACATACATACATACATACTGCATATATACCACATGCATGCAACATGCATACTACATATATACCACATATATACTACATGCATGCATACTACATATATACCACATATACCGGGGGGCTGTGCCGACTGTCCGGGGGTCTGTACCGGCCTGCCGGGGGGGCTGTGCCGGCCTGCCGGTGGTCTTTACCGACTGTCCGGGGGTCTGTGCAGGCTGCAGGGGTCTGTACCGGCCTGCCGGGGGGGCTGTGCTGGCCTGCCGGTGGTCTGTACCGACTGTCCGGGGGTCTGTACCGGCCTGCCGGGGGGCTGTGCTGGAGTGCCGGTGGTCTATACCGACTGTCCGGGGGTCTGAGCAGGCTGCGGGTGTCTGAGCAGGATCGTCCGATGGGACTACAAGTCCCATCGGGCGATGCCTGCTACCATGACGGTGATTGACACATTAGCCCAATGATGGGACAGTAGTAGTCCCATCATCCGGCCTATGTGTTGAATGTAAAAAAAAATAAAAATACATACTACATACATACTACATACATACTACATGCATGCAACATACATACATACTACATGCAACATGCATACTACATGCATGCAACATACATATATACTACATATATACTACATGAATGCAACATGCATACTACATATATACCACATATATACTACATGCATGCAACATACATACAACATATACTACATGCATGCAACATGCATACTACATATATACCACATATATACTACATGCATGCAACATACATATATACTACATGCAACATGCATACTACATGCATGCAACATACATACTACATATATACCACATGCATGCAACATGCATACTACATATATACCACATATATACTACATGCATGCAACATACATATATACTACATGCAACATGCATACTACATGCATGCAACATACATACTACATATATACCACATACATGCAACATGCATACTATATATATACCACATATATACTACATGCATGCAACATACATATATACTACATATATACCACATATATACTACATGCATGCAACATATATATAATACATATATACAACATGCAACATACATACTACAAATATAGCACATGCATGCAACATGCATACTACATATATACTACATATATACTACATGCATGCAACATATATAATACATATATACTACATGCAACATACATACTACATACATACTACATATATACCACATGCATGCAACATGCATACTACATATATACTACATATATACTACATGCATGCAACATACATACTACATATATACTACATGCATGCAACATACATACTACATATATACTACATGCATGCAACATACATACATACTATATATATACCACATGCATGCAACATACATACATACATACATACTACATATATACCACATGCATGCTACTTATATACCACATATATACTTCATGCATGCAACATACATATATACCACATGCATGCAACATGCATACTACATATATACCACATACAGTATATACTTCATGCATGCAACATACATATATACTACATGCAACATGCATACTACATGCATGCAACATACATACTACATATATACCACATGCATGCAACATGCATACTATATATACACCACACATATACTACATGCATGCAACATACATATATACTACATATATACCACATATATACTACATGCATGCAACATATATATAATACATATATACTACGTGCAACATACATACTACATACATACTACATATATACCACATGAATGCAACATGCATACTACATATATACTACATGCATGCAACATATATATAATACATATATACTACATGCAACATACATACTACATACATACTACATATATACCACATGCATGCAACATGCATACTACATATATACTACATGCATGCAACATACATACTACATATATACCACATGCATGCAACATACATACATACTACATATATACCACATGCATGCAACATGCATGCTACATATATACCACATATATACTACATGCATGCAACATACATATATACTACATGCAACATGCATACTACATATATACTACATGCATGCAACATACATATATACTACATGCATGCAACATGCATACTACATATATACCACATATATGCTTCATGCATGCAACATACATATTTACTACATGCAACATGCATACCACATGCATGCAACATACATACTACATATATACCACATGCATGCAACATGCATACTATATATACCACATATATACTACATGCATGCAACATACATATATACTACATATATACCACATGCATGCAACATGCATACTATATATATACCACATATATACTACATGCATGCAACATATATATATATATATATAATACATATATACTACATGCAACATACATACTACATACATACTACATACCCTCACTGGCCACTTTATTAGGTACACCTGTCCAACTGTGTGTTAAGACTTAATTTCTAATCAGCCAATCACATGGCGGCAACTCAGTGCATTTAGGCATGTAGACATGGTCAAGACAATCTCCTGCAGATCAAACCGATCATCAGTATGGGGAAGAAAGGTGATTTGAGTGCCTTTGAACGTGGCATGATTGTTGGTGCCAGAAGGGCTGGTCTGAGTATTTCAGAAACTGCTGATCTACTGGGATTTTCACGCACAACCATCTCTAGGGTTTACAGAGAATGGTCCGAAAAAGAAAAAAAATCCATTGAGCGGCAGTTCTGTGGCCGGAAATGCCTTGTTGATGCCAGAGGTCAGAGGAGAATGGGCAGACTGGTTCGAGCTGATAGAAAGGCAACAGTGACTCAAATTGCCACCCGTTACAACCAAGGTAGGCAGAAGAGCATCTCTGAACGCACAGTGCGTCGAACTTTGAGGCAGATGGGCTACAGCAGCAGAAGACCACACTGGGTACCACTCCTCTCAGCTAAGAACAGGAAACTGAGGCTACAATTTGCACAAGCTCATCGAAATTGGACAGTAGAAGATTGGAAAAACGTTGCCTGGTCTGATGAGTCTCGATTTCTGCTGCGACATTCGGATGGTAGGGTCAGAATTTGGCGTAAACAACATGAAAGCATGGATCCATCCTGCCTTGTATCAACGGTTCAGGCTGGTGGTGGTGGTGTCATGGTGTGGGGAATTTTTTCTTGGCACTCTTTGGGCCCCTTGGTACCAATTGAGCATCGTTGCAACGCCACAGCCTACCTGAGTATTGTTGCTGACCATGTCCATCCCTTTATGACCACAATGTACCCAACATCTGATGGCTACTTTCAGCAGGATAATGCGCCATGTCATAAAGCTCGAATCATCTCAGATTGGTTTCTTGAACATGACAATGAGTTCACTGTACTCAAATGGCCTCCTCAGTCACCAGATCTCAATCCAATAGAGCATCTTTGGGATGTGGTGGAACGGGAGATTCGCATCAGGGATGTGCAGCCGACAAATCTGCGCCAACTGTGTGATGCCATCATGTCAATATGGTCCAAAATCTCTGAGGAATGCTTCCAGCACCTTGTTGAATCTCTGCCACGAAGAATTGAGGCAGTTCTGAAGGCAAAAGGGGGTCCAACCCGTTACTAGCATGGTGTACCTAATAAAGTGGCCAGTGAGTGTATATACCACATGCATGCAACATGCATACTACATGCATGCAACATATATATATAATACATATATACTACATGCAACATACATACATACTACATATATACCACATGCATGCAAAATGCATACTATATATATATACCACATATATACTACATGCGTGCAACATACATACATACTACATATATACCACATGCATGCAACATGCATACTACATATATACTACATATATACTACATGCATGCAACATACATATATACTACATACAATACATTCATACAATACATACATATAGACATAGAGTACATACTCACCATCACTTGTCACTTTGATCCCCGAAGCCATTGTCGTCTATGGAATAAAGCTTAAAATAACAAAGCACAAATATACTCACCCCTGATCTGCAGAAGTCCACGGGTGTCCCACAACGATCTTGCGTGGAGAACAGCAGCATCAGCTGATGCTACCGTTCTCTACGGCTCCAGGAAACCAGTGTCGGGAGGTAGGTATCCTTCCGCCCTGTATTCCTCCGCCACTGTAAAGAAAAAAAAAAGTCCCTAGTCTCATTTCATGGCATTGCTGTGTGAAAAATCTCCCATGCAGCTTTTGCCATAAAGTGAGACTAGGGACTTTTTTTTTTTTTTACACTGGCGGAGGAATACAGGGCGGAAGGATACCTACCTCCCGACACTGGATTCCTGGGCCCCGTAGAGAACGGTAGCATCAGCTGATGCTGCAGTTCTCCACGCAAGATTGTCGTGGGACTCTTGTGAATTTCTGCGGATCAGGGGTGAGTATATTTGTGCTTTGTTATTTTAATCTTTATTCCATAGACGACAATGACTTCGGGGATCAAAGTGACAAGTGATGGTGAGTATGTACTCTGTTATATGTACTGTATGTCTATATGTATGTATTGTATGAATGTATTGTATGTAGTATATATGTTGCATGCATGTAGTATATATGTAGTATATACACTCACTGGCCACTTTATTAGGTACACCATGCTAGTAAGGGGTTGGACCCCCTTTTGCCTTCAGAACTGCCTCAATTCTTCGTGGCAGAGATTCAACAAGGTGCTGGAAGCATTCCTCAGAGATTTTGGACCATATTGACATGATGGCATCACACAGTTGGCGCAGATTTGTCGGCTGCACATCCCTGATGCGAATCTCCCGTTCCACCACATCCCAAAGATGCTCTATTGGATTGAGATCTGGTGACTGAGGAGGCCTTTTGAGTACAGTAAACTCATTGTCATGTTCAAGAAACCAATCTGAGATGATTCGAGCTTTATGACATGGCGCATTATCCTGCTGAAAGTAGCCATCAGATGTTGGGTACATTGTGGTCATAAAGGGATGGACATGGTCAGCAACAATACTCAGGTAGGCTGTGGCGTTGCAACGATGCTCAATTGGTACCAAGGGGCCCAAAGAGTGCCCAGAAAAAATTCCCCACACCATGACACCACCACCACCAGCCTGAACCGTTGATACAAGGCAGGATGGATCCATGCTTTCATGTTGTTTACGCCAAATTCTGACCCTACCATCCGAATGTCGCAGCAGAAATCGAGACTCATCAGACCAGGCAACGTTTTTCCAATCTTCTACTGTCCAATTTCGATGAGCTTGTGCAAATTGTAGCCTCAGTTTCCTGTTCTTAGCTGAGAGGAGTGGTACCCAGTGTGGTCTTCTGCTGCTGTAGCCCATCTGCCTCAAAGTTCGATGCACTGTGCGTTCAGAGATGCTCTTCTGCCTACCTTGGTTGTAACGGGTGGCAATTTGAGTCACTGTTGCCTTTCTATCAGCTCGAACCAGTCTGCCCATTCTCCTCTGACCTCTGGCATCAACATGGCATTTCCGGCCACAGAACTGCCGCTCCCTGGATTTTTTTTCTTTTTCGGACCATTCTCTGTAAACCCTAGAGATGGTTGTGCGTGAAAATCCCAGTAGATCAGCAGTTTCTGAAATTCTCAGACCAGCCCTTCTGGCACCAACAATCATGCCACGTTCAAAGGCACTCAAATCACCTTTCTTCCCCATACTGATGCTCGGTTTGAACTGCAGGCGATTGTCTTGACCATGTCTACATGCCTAAATGCACTGAGTTGCCGCCATGTGATTGGCTGATTAGAAATTAAGTCTTAACACACAGTTGGACAGGTGTACCTAATAAAGTGGCCAGTGAGTGTATGTAGTATGCATGTTGCATGCATGTGGTATATATGTAGTATGTATGTTGCATGCATGTAGTATATATGTAGTATGCATGTGGTATGTATGTAGTATGTATGTTGCATGCATGTAGTGTATATGTGGCATATATGTAGTATATATGTATGTTGCATGCATGTAGTATATATGTAGTATGCATGTTGCATGCATGTGGTATATATGTAGTATGTATGTAGTATGTATGTTGCATGTAGTATATATGTATTATATATATATGTTGCATGCATGTAGTATATATGTGGTATATATGTAGTATATATGTATGTTGCATGCATGTAGTATATATGTGGTATATATAGTATGCATGTTGCATGCATGTGGTATATATGTAGTATATATGTATGTTGCATGCATGTAGTATATATGTGGTATATATATAGTATGCATGTTGCATGCATGTGGTATATATGTAGTAAGCATGTTGCATGTAGTATATATGTATGTTGCATGCATGTAGTATATATGTATGTTGCATGCATGTAGTATATATGTATGTTGCATGCATGTAGTATATATGTAGTATATATGTAGTATGCATGTTGCATGCATGTGGTATATATGTAGTATATATGTTACATGTAGTATATATGTAGTATGTATGATGCATGCATGTAGTATATATGTATTATATATGTTGCATGCATGTAGTATATATGTTTGTTGCATGCATGTAGTATATATGTGGTATATATATATATATATATAGTATGCATGTTGCATGCATGTGGTATATATGTAGTATGTATGTTGCATGCATGTAGTATATATGTAGTAAGCATGTTGCATGTAGTATATACTGTATGTATGTTGCATGCATGTAGTATATATGTATGTTGCATGCATGTAGTATATATGTAGTATGCATGTTGCATGCATGTGGTATATATGTAGTATGTATGTTGCATGTAGTATATATGTATTATATATGTTGCATGCATGTAGTATATATGTAGTATATATGTATGTTGCATGCATGTAGTATATACACTCACTGGCCACTTTATTAGGTACACCTGTCCAACTGTGTGTTAAGACTTAATTTCTAATCAGCCAATCACATGGCGGCAACTCAGTGCATTTAGGCATGTAGACATGGTCAAGACAATCTCCTGCAGTTCAAACCGAGCATCAGTATGGGGAAGAAAGGTGATTTGAGTGCCTTTGAACGTGGCATGATTGTTGGTGCCAGAAGGGCTGGTCTGAGTATTTCAGAAACTGCTGATCTACTGGGATTTTCACGCACAACCATCTCTAGGGTTTACAGAGAATGGTCCGAAAAAGAAAAAAAATCCAGTGAGCGGCAGTTCTGTGGCCGGAAATGCCATGTTGATGCCAGAGGTCAGAGGAGAATGGGCAGACTGGTTCGAGCTGATAGAAAGGCAACAGTGACTCAAATTGCCACCCGTTACAACCAAGGTAGGCAGAAGAGCATCTCTGAACGCACAGTGCGTCGAACTTTGAGGCAGATGGGCTACAGCAGCAGAAGACCACACTGGGTACCACGCCTCTCAGCTAAGAACAGGAAACTGAGGCTACAATTTGCACAAGCTCATCGAAATTGGACAGTAGAAGATTGGAAAAACGTTGCCTGGTCTGATGAGTCTCGATTTCTGCTGCGACATTCGGATGGTAGGGTCAGAATTTGGCGTAAACAACATGAAAGCATGGATCCATCCTGCCTTGTATCAACGGTTCAGGCTGGTGGTGGTGGTGTCATGGTGTGGGGAATTTTTTCTGGGCACTCTTTGGGCCCCTTGGTACCAATTGAGCATCGTTGCAACGCCACAGCCTACCTGAGTATTGTTGCTGACCATGTCCATCCCTTTATGACCACAATGTACCCAACATCTGATGGCTACTTTCAGCAGGATAATGCACCATGTCATAAAGCTCGAATCATCTCAGATTGGTTTCTTGAACATGACAATGAGTTTACTGTACTCAAATGGCTTCCTCAGTCACCAGATCTCAATCCAATAGAGCATCTTTGGGATGTGGTGGAACGGGAGATTCGCATCAGGGATGTGCAGCCGACAAATCTGCGCCAACTGTGTGATGCCATCATGTCAATATGGTCCAAAATCTCTGAGGAATGCTTCCAGCACCTTGTTGAATCTCTGCCACGAAGAATTGAGGCAGTTCTGAAGGCAAAAGGGGGTCCAACCCATTACTAGCATGGTGTACCTAATAAAGTGGCCAGTGAGTGTATGTGGTATATATATATATAATGCATGTTGCATGCATGTGGTATATATGTAGTATGTATGTTGCATGCATGTAGTATATATGTAGTAAGCATGTTGCATGCATGTAGTATATATGTAGTAAGCATGTTGCATGTAGTATATATGTATGTTGCATGCATGTAGTATATATGTTGTATGTATGTTGCATGCATGTAGTATATATGTGATATATATATATAGTATGCATGTTGCATGCATGTGGTATATATGTAGTATGTATGTTGCATGCATGTAGTATATATGTAGTAAGCATGTTGCATGTAGTATATATGTATGTTGCATGCATGAAGTATATATGTTGTATGTATGTTGCATGCATGTAGTATATATGTGGTATATATAGTATGCATGTTGCATGCATGTGGTATATATGTAGTATGCATGTTGCATGCATGTAGTATACTGTATATGTAGTAAGCATGTTGCATGTAGTATATATGTATGTTGCATGCATGTAGTATATATGTTGTATGTATGTTGCATGCATGTAGTATATATGTGGTATATATAGTATGCATGTTGCATGCATGTGGTATATATGTAGTATGTATGTTGCATGCATGTAGTATATATGTAGTAAGCATGTTGCATGTAGTATATATGTATGTTGCATGCATGTAGTATATATGTTGTATGTATGTTGCATGCTTGTAGTATATATGTGGTATATATGTAGTATGCATGTTGCATGCATGTAGTATATATGTACGTTGCATGCATGTAGCATATATGTAGTATGCATGTTGCATGTAGTACATATGTATGTTGCATGCATGTAGTATATATGTGGTATATATATGTAGTATGCATGTAGTATATATGTGGTATATATATGTTGCATGCATGTAGTATATATGTGGTATATATGTAGTATGTATGTTGCATGCATGTAGTATATATGTTGCATGCATGTAGTATATATGTAGTATGCATTTTGCATGTAGTATATATGTATGTTGCATGCATGTAGTATATATGTGGTATATATGTAGTATTCTTGTTGCATGCATGTAGTATATATGTTGTATGTATGTATGTATGTTGCATGCATGTAGTATATATGTGGTATATATTTAGTATGCATGTTGCATGCATGTAGTATATATGTAGTATATATGTATGTTGCATGCATGTAGTATGCATGTTGCATGTAGTATGTATGTATGTTGCATGCATGTAGTATGTATGTAGCATGTATGTATGTAGCATGTTTTTTTTTTTTTACATTCAACACATAGGCCGGATGATGGGACTTCTACTGTCCCATCATTGGCTAATGTGTCAATCACCATTATGGTAGTAGGCATCGCCCGATGGGACTTGTAGTCCCATCGGACGATCCTGCACAGACCCCCGGCAGTCCGCTCAGACCCCCGGCAGGCCGGCACAGACCCCCCGGCAGGCCGGCACAGACCCCCGGCAGGCCGGTACAGACCCCCGGCAGTCCGCTCAGACCACCGGCAGGCCGGCACAGCCCCCCGGCAGGCCGGCACAGACCCCCGGTATATGTGGTATATATGTAGTATGCATGTTGCATCCATGTAGTATATATGTGGTATATATGTAGTATGCATGTTGCATGCATGTGGTATATATGTTGCATGTATGTATGTAGCATGTAGTATGTATGTAGTATGTATGTAGCATGTATGTAGTATGTATTTATTTATTTTTTTTGTACATTCAACACATTAGCCGGATGATGGGACTACTACTGTCCCATCATTGGCTAATGTGTCAATCACCGTCATGGTAGCAGGCATCGCCCGATGGGACTTGTAGTCCCATCGGACGATCCTGCACAGACCCCCGCAGTCTGCTCAGACCCCCGGACAGTCGGTACAGACCACCGGCAGGCCGGCACAGCCCCCCGCAGCCCGCACAGACACCCGGGCAGTCGGCACAGACCACCCGCAGGCCGGCACAGCCCCCCGGCAGTCCGCACAGACACCCGGGCAGTCGGTACAGACCACCCGCAGGCCGGCACAGCCCCCCGGCAGTCCGCACAGACACCCGGGCAGTCGGTACAGACCACCCGCAGGCCGGCACAGCCCCCCGGCAGTCCGCACAGACACCCGGGCAGTTGGTACAGACCTCCAGCAGGCTGGCACAGCCCCCCGCAGCCTGCACAGACCCCCGGACAGTTGGTACAGACCACCGGCAGGCCGGTACAGACCCCCGGCAGTCCGCTCAGACCCCCTGACAGTCGGTACAGACCACCGGCAGGCCGGCACAGCCCCCCGCAGCCTGCACAGACACCCGGGCAGTCGGTACAGACCACCGGCAGGCCGGCACAGCCCCTCGGCAGTCCGCACAGACCCCCGGGCAGTCGGTACAGACCACCGGCAGGCCGGTACAGACCCCCTCAGCCTACACGGACCCCCGGACAGTCGGTACAGACCACAGGCAGGCCGGCACAGCCCCCCGGCAGGCCGGAACAGACCCCCGGGCAGTCGGCACAGACCCCCGGACAGTTGGCACAGCCACCCGGTATATGTGGTATATATGTAGTATGCATGCATGTAGTATATATGTGGTATATATGTAGTATGCATGTTGCATGCATGTGGTATATATGCAGTATGTATGTATGTTGCATGCATGTAGTATATATGTTGCATGTATGTAGTATGTATGTAGCATGTAGTATGTTTTTTTTTTTTTTCTTACATTCAACACATAGGCCGGATGATGGGACTACTACTGTCCCATCATTGGCTAATGTGTCAATCACCGTCATGGTAGCAGGCATCGCCCGATGGGACTTGTAGTCCAATCGGACGATCCTGCACAGACCCCCGCAGTCTGCTCAGACCCCCAGACAGTCGGTACAGACCACCCGCAGGCCGGCACAGCCCCCCGGCAGGCCGGCACAGACCCCCGGACAGTCGGCACAGCCCCCGGTATATGTGGTATATATGTAGTATGCATGTTGCATGCATGTAGTATATATGTAGTATGCATGTTGCATGCATGTGGCATATATGTTGCATGTATGTATGTAGTATGTATGTAGCATGTAGTATGTATGTAGCATGTATGTATGTAGCATGTAGTATGTATGTAGTATGTATGTAGCATGTATGTAGTATGTATTTTTTTTTTTTTTGTACATTCAACACATTAGCCGGATGATGGGACTACTACTGTCCCATCATTGGCTAATGTGTCAATCACCGTCATGGTAGCAGGCATCGCCCGATGGGACTTGTAGTCCCATCGGACGCTCCTGCACAGACCCCCGCAGTCTGCTCAGACCCCCGGACAGTCGGTACAGACCACCGGCAGGCCGGCACAGCCCCCCGGCAGTCCGCACAGACACCCGGGCAGTCGGTACAGACCACCGGCAGGCCGGCACAGCCCCCCGCAGCCTGCACAGACACCCGGGCAGTCGGTACAGAGCCCTGGGTAGTCAGCACAGACCTCCGGAATGTCCGTACACCCCCCCCCGAGAGGCTATACAAGGAGAGAAAAGGGTTTTTCTTATTCCGATACCGGAAGTCCCATAGACTTGAATGGGACTTCCGGTATCGGAATCGGCGATACCATCCGATCCGATATTTTAGGGTATCGGATGGTATCGCTCAACACTAGTCAACAGTATAGAAGATGCGCGGTAAAACTACAAGGAATACAAATGACATAGGTAAGTATTCGGCAGACAATAACACAGCTAACACATTTACAGAAAGTGTACGCTGATGCAAACATTACATAAGAATACATGACTCCCTGATTACATTCACTGTGAACTGGTAGCTAAACAGTTAATGACATCTCCTAGCTGCTAGACAGTAAATAACACCTCTGTAAATCACTGCATTGTAAGAAAACACTGATTCTTACCAGATATGCTTTACCCAGATAGCGACTCAAGTAGAGAAGTCACAGGAAAACAAAGATAAACAGGAGGACAAAATTCACATGTGCATCCTATGAGATTCACAAAAAGAAGATGGAGCCTGCCTCCTCCCAGAATACACTGCTTAGTTCCCACAATGCATTGCTTCAATCCCATAGTGCATTGCTTCTGTTAAAGGCACAGGCTGTGAATGCTGTTTAAGACGTAGCTGTAAATTCAGCCACCACTAGATGGTGCTATAATTAACCCAGCAATAATACAAACAGATTGCTTTATTCAGAGCACATAACTCAACAGACTGCCCTATATTCAGAGGGCAGAACACTTCCTGCCTGGCATCAACTGATGCCACTTGCAGGCTCTTTTGGCGAAAGCAATAGAATTCGCTCCGCAGCTGGTCTGAGGAATAGTTTACTCTCCCCAGCCTTCCACACTTTGACCTCGACCTTGCGCACCTTCTCATCTTTGCTTGGGAATACCTTGGTGATGAGGCCCAAAGGCCACTCATTACGATGTGTCTGACTTTTCTTCATGAGCACAATATCACCGGGTTTGATGTTTGGCTTGTTGATCTGCCACTTCTTCCTAGGCTGTAAGGTGGAGAGATATTGTTTCATTGCAAATGTACCCAAGCACTACCTTGCTGTCCGAGTAGAATTCAACATCCTTGATTTCCAGGTCCGGTTCAGCTAACTCTACTGCTAGCACAGCCACACAGAGTTCCCATCAGGGTATAGTTTGTTCCTGGACTGGCGCTAGTTTTGTCCGGCTCATAACAAGACTTACGTGGCATTGTTCTTTAATGTCAGTAGTCTTCAGATATTCTACTGCTGCAATCATTTTGGTTGAGGCATCGCAGAAGATACAGAGCCTTTGCATCTTGACTTCTGTTGATGGTATGTATGGAAGCGTATGGTCGTGCCACATAAAGATTTGACAAGACCTCCAAAGATTTCTTCCATCTTACCTGCAACTCTCTCTTCTCCATGGGAAGCGGATCATCCCATTCAGACATCTCATGGATGAAGTCTCTCAACATCATTTTACCTTGGATAGTTACAGGGGTTACAAATCCTAGAGGATCGTACAGGCTGTTTATCACAGAAAGGACGCCTCTGTGCATGAAAGGTTTTTCTTCTTTCTTGATCTGAAAAGGTAAATGCATCTCTCTTCAAATCCCAGAGCAAACTAAGGCTCTGTTGCATGGGATGGGAGTCTGTGTTTAAATCCAAATCTTTCAGATCAGTTGAGTAATCTTGAGAGGGAAAGGCTGCCATCATTTTTTGGCTGTTGGAAGCAATTTTGTGCAGCCTCAAATTGGACAAAGCAAGCATTTCTTGTGTCCTTTTTAGGAGACTAACTGCCAATTCATCTGTGGGTGTGGATTTCAAGCAGTCGTCCACGTAGAAGTCCTTCTCTACAAATGATCTGACATCCGACCCATACTTTGCATCGCCCTCTCTGGCTGAATGTCTAAGACCATAGATTGCGACAGCAGGGGAAGGACCGTTCCCGAAGATGTATAATCTCATCCAATACTCCACGATGTCTTTGTAGGGGTCAATATCGCGGTACTAGAAAACCCTCAAATAGTTTCTATATTCTTTCTTGACAAGGAAGCAATGAAACATCTGTTGTATGTCAGCCATGAATGCCACTGCATCCTTGCGGAAATGAAGAAGTACTCCTAGAAGTCTGTTATTGAGGTCTGGGCAAGACAAAAAGACATCGTTTTGCGAGACACCTTCATATCTGGCACTTAAGTCAAATACTACTCTTATCTGACCTGGTTTCTTAGGAGGATACATGCCAAAAATAGGTAAATACCAACATTCTTCGGAATCTGGAAGTACAGGTGCAATTTCTGCATGGCCATTCTGAAATATTTTCTCCATGAAGGCAAAGAAGTGCCCTCTCATTTCAGGTGCCTTCTGAAGTTTGCGTTTGAGGGAGACAAATCAACCGTAGACAGGTTCTCTGTTGTTGGGTAAGCGTTGCCTCTGGGGTTTAAATGGTAGAGGGGCCACCCGACAATTTGACTCATCTCTCACCATCTCTCGATCCATGATGTCCAAAAACAGTCTGTCTTCTATGGACATTCTACCTTGTTGTCTTCTCTTGTTCTGTGGAAAACTGTGCACCCTATGTGATCTTGATCGCCGTCACATGCGTGGTCTTCACAGGAAGGATCAGCTAATGGACAAGGTAGAGGAGCATTGCGTGGCAACTCTTATCAGGAAGCTATTCTTACATGGCTGGAAGAGAGACGGACGTCCATTTTCAAGAGTATTAGTGAACATACTGCTGACTGAAGTCGGTTTGTGTGCTCCACCTAAACAGACGTCTCCTACAATGACCCATCCCAGGTCAAGTCTCTGAGCATATGGGGCATTCTGTAGGCCGTTAATCTGTCCTCTAGCCTTATGGACTTGTAGTATGTCTCTTCCAAGGAGTAAGACGATTGGAGCTTCTTGATCCAGTTCCGGTATCAGATGGGCTATACGCTTCAGATGAGGATGGTGAGCTGCTACCTCTGGCGTAGGTATCTCAGACCTATTGTTGGGAATCTGATTGTACTCCAGTATTGATGGCAAGGCTATGCAGGTGTGACCGTCTATGGACTCTACCTTTAACCCAGTTGCTTTTCTCCCCGCCGTCTTGACAGTACCCGCACATGTTTTAAAGGAGTAAGGAGAACCGGGGCCAGCAATGTTGAAGGTGTCAAAGAGAAAGGACTTGGCTAGAGACCTGTTGCTCTGATCATCCAAGATTGCATACACCTTGATTGCCAAATCTCGGTGGCTCACTGGGTAGACTCTGACAAGGCAAATCTTCCTGTTACAAGTGCCTTACAGATTTCTGTACACTGGGAAGTGATTACTGGAGTGTCTACGTCAGTGACCATTGGCCTTTCGCCACCCTCTTCTACTTGCGATGATACCCCTGAGGACACTCCAGAGTGTAAGGCTGTGTTGTGCTTCACGCTACCACATTCCTCGCATTTCACACTGGTTTGACAGTTCTTAGTGAAGTGGGAGGTCTTCGCACAGCATCTGAAACATATCTTGTTTTCTTTGAGGAAAGCTTTGCGGTCTTCTAGAGACTTTTTCCTGAAGGCTCTGCATTTTAGCAGAGGATGTGGTTTCTTGTGTAGGGGGCAGTGTTTGCTGAGATCGAGGTTTGTCTTACTCCGGGGAGGTCTTACTTGCCCTGTAAGGAAAACCTGTGGGAGTAACATTAGTTTTGTGAACTGCCATTGGTGTTTTACAGGGTTTGACACAAGGGGCAGTGCTACATGACGTAGTAAGATCGAAACTGGGGTCATTTCTAACTCTTGCTTGTTGAGTAACAAAGTCTACGAACACCTTGAAAGGGGGAAATGAGACCTTATGAGTCTGTTTGTAACGGGACCCATGACTGATCCACTTCTCTTGTAGGTTGTAAGGGAGTTTTTGAGCAATTGGGTTGAAACCATTGGCGTTGTCTATGAATGCCAATCCTGGCAGGTCTCCTATCTGAGCAACCTGCACCTCCATTAACAAGTCACTCAGTTCCATGAGCTTGTGATAACCCTTATTTCCTATTCTGGGAAAATCATCAAGTCTTTTATACAAAGCATTTTCAATAGCTTCTACTAACCCATAACATTCATCAAGTCTCTCCCACACCATACGGAGGCCTATGTGTGGGTAATATATGTTAATGTTTCTGATTTTGGCTTGTTCAGCGGACTCGTTCCCAAGCCACTTTACCAGTAGATCTAACTGTTCACTACTAGAAAGATCTAAGTCTCTAATGGCATTCCGGGAGGAGGCTTACCATGCTCTATAGCTCTCAGCTCGATTGGTGAATTTTACAAGTCCCCTGTTCACCAGGTCCTGGCGAGCAAAGAACTTTGCAAGGTTCATAGTGGCTGGGTCAGTGTCAACACGAGCTGGTGTGCTGTTGTCATGCTGTGTGTGTGGTGTATCCTCATACCTGTAAGGAGCTTCTGGTTTCGGATTGTCCGTATAATACCTTTCTGATGCAAGGAGTGTCCCTTTCAGTCTGGGTGGAGGCTGTACCTTCTGTTCTGTGGAACGGTAGCTGTGGTAGACATCTCTGTGCTGGACATCCCCTTGCCTATGGTAGTGAAGTTAGGGGTTGAATCGCTGGTAATCGGCATAGGCTGGTCGATGTGGTGTGTCAGGGCTGTCATCCATGCCGGAATGTTGATGGACATACTCTGCGATGCGCTGCGCTGGATCTTGCTGCTCTAGATCTGGTCCGGGAGTGTTGCTGCATCTGTCACAATCAAGATCCTTCATAGCTTCCAAATACTCTGCCTTAGCTATTGCAGCTGCTTTCTCCTTGTCTGCCGCAAGTTTTTCTAGCTCTGCTTGCAAACGTGCAGTTTCCGCTTCTCTCTCTGCCTGCAGACATGTGGGTTTGGCTTGGAGACGTGCGGTTTTTGTTTGCAGACGTGCGGTTTCCGTATCTTGCTCCACCTGTCTCAGCTTTACGTGCATCTTTTTTCGGCGAATGAGGATCTTGCCTTGGCTGCCTCGGCTTCGGTGCGAGAGATGGCAGCGAGCTCTGCTAATGACGACCTGCTGGAGCTTGCTCGTGACCTCGTTTTCAGTGAGGATGTGCTGTTTCTAGACATTGTGCGCTTAGCTTCATACTGCTGAGTACACTAGAGGGAGACAGTCTATGCACGGCGGGCTTCCGTATGGCGGGAAAGATGTAGCACTTGTTGGCGGGCTGCAGTAGCATTCTGCGGCTGTATGGCGCTGCTGTGATAACCGTATGCCAAGCAGTGTGGATGTTAGCGGTCCCGTACAGTCTATGCAATCACCGCGTGCGACTGGTGGTCCTTTACTGAGCCCTGGGCTCTTGTTCCCTGCGGCTGTATGGCGGCTGCTGTAATATCCGTATGCGGTGCAGTCTGAGTGATAGCGGTCCCTTACAGTCTGTGCAACCACCGCCTGCGACCGGCGGTTTCTGTTTTACTCATATTTGCTATCGCAGGCATTTAGCATCTGTTTTACTGGGCCCTGGACTTGTCTCCTGCGGCTGTATGGTGTCTGATGTAGTACCTGAAGGCGGAGCAGTCTGGGTGATAGTGGTCCCTTACAGCCTGAATTCACTATGGCAATCTGTTTTACTGTTTTGCCTTCATACACGTTGACACGGTGTGCAATTCAGCATAAACCACTGTTCTGTGTTCCAAATAAGCAGACTGTTCTCTGTAGTCTAACTTGTTTATTGGTGAACAGTATAGAACATGCCTGGTAAAACTACAAGGAATACAAATGACATGTTAAGTATTCGGCAGACTATAACACAGTTAACACATTTATAGAAAGTGTACGTTGATGCAAACATTACTTGAGAATACATGAGTCCCTGATAACTGTTGTGAGCTCATTTTCTCGTTCACCTTTGATGTCCAATGAACTCCATCTGCTGGTGAAAGGAGGTGGTGAAACCGATTTGGATGGGAGAAACCTGTCAGCTGAACAGGTGGATTGCGATTGGACATCCGGAATCTCTGAGTGGATATAAGGCAGCCGACGCCCTGTAGGGTTGCTGGTGATTTCGCTGCTCTGAGCTCTGGCCTCCAGTTCAGTTCCTGTCTTCTAAAGCTAAGTTTTGCTCTGTTATTGTTCCATGAGATTTTGTCTGATTTGCTTAGTTTTGTGTTCTGCCAGCCCCGGCTGGGGCTCTGCTGAATTTCCATTTTTGTCCCTGATCCGTTAAATCTCTTTTGCTCTGTCTTCAGAATATATCGGAGTGCTGATATAGGGATTTTGAAGTCTAGTGACTTCAGGGCCGTTTTTCCTATCAGACATGTTGGGACATTTTTGGTAGGGTTTTTGCGGATTGCAGCCAGCATCTTTTCTGTCCTTTCCTATCTCGTTAGTTGGGCCCCATCATTTGCTCTGCCTGTCTTTCTGTCTGTGTTTGTGTTTTCACCGACAATACATGTTGGGGGCTGTCTATTGCTTTGGGGTCTGCTCTGGGGCAGTTTAGATTTCCCCTTTCTTTCTTTAGGCTTATTTAGTTCTCCGGCTGTGAAGAGGCGTCTAGGACCACCGTAGGAACGCTCCACAGCTACTGTTAGTTGTTGTGAATAGGATCAGGGGTCTGCAATCCGCTAGCTACCAACCTCTCCGGTTTTCTGGACTTAGCTTGCATTTTTGTTTTTTCCTTCTCCGGTTACTCATTCATAACAGATTACATTCACTGTGAACTGGTAGCTAAACAGTTAATGACATCTCCTAGCTGCTAGACAGTAAATAACACCTCTGAAAATCACTGCATTGTGAGAAAACACCGATTCTTACCAGATATGCTTTACCCAGATAGCAACTCAAGTAGAGAAGTCACAGGAAAACAAAGATAAACAGGATGACAAAATTCACATGTGCATCTTATGAGATTCACAAAAAGAAGATGGAGTCTCCCTCATCCCAGAATACACTGCTTAGCTCCACAATGCATTGCTTCAATCCCATAGTGCATTGCTTCTGTTAAAGGCACAGGCTGTGAATGATGTTTAAGACGTAGCTGTAAATTCAGCCACCACTAGATGGTGCTATAATTAACCCAGCAATAATACAAACAGATTGCTTTATTCAGAGCACATAACTCAACAGACTGCCCTATATTCAGAGGGCAGAACACCCCTTAAACCTAATAGCTGGTTAGGCCAACCTTAGCAGCAAATACTGCAAACAAGGGTTTGCTATATCTGGCAATGGGTCTGGAGGAATTTTGGCCCACTGATCTTTGCAGAATTATTCTAATTCAGCCACATTGGAGAGTTTGAGCATGAACTGCCTTTTTAAGGTCATGCCACAGCATCTCAAATGGATTAAGACTAGGCCAGTCCAAAGTCTAAATTTTATGTTTCTTCAGCCATTCAAAGGTGGACTTGCTGGTGTGTTTTAGATCATTGTCCTCCTGCAAAACCCAAGTGCGCTTCAGCTTGAGGTCACAAACAGATGGCCAGACATTCTCCTTCAGGATTTTTTGGTAAACAGCAGAATTCATGGTTTCATTTATCACATCAAGTCTTCTAGGTCCTGAAGCAACAAAACAGCCCCAGACTATCATACTACCACTAATATATTTTACTGTTGGTATGATGTTCCTTTTCTGAAATGCTGTGTTACTTCTACACCAGATGTAATGGAACATAACGCCTTCCAAAAGTTCAACTTTTGTCTCGTAAGTCCGTAGAGTATTCTCCCAAAAGTCTTGGGGATAATCAAGATGTTTTCCGACAAAGCTGAGAGGAGCATTTATGCTCTTATTGCTCACCAGTGGCTTGTGTCTAGGATCTTTGCCATGCAGGCCATTTTTGTCCAGTCTCTTTCTTATGGTGGAGTATGAACACAGACCTTAAAGGGAACCTGTCACCCCCCAGGGTGTTTTTAACTAAAAGAGCCACCTTCAGCAGCACTATGGCTGCATTCTGTGAAGGTGGCTCTTCCATTTCTGACCCCCAGTAAGGCTGAAATATTAACTTCTATAAATAGTTCCTCATACCAGTAATGAGTCCCATAGGTATGGAGTCTCCCCCTGAAGCAGGCGCCTCCCCGCGTTAATCATGTCTCTGTAGCGTCTGGGTACCGCCCTCCCATAGCCGTCCATCATGCCCATGTGCTGCCGTCTGTGCCCCGCCTCCTTCTGTCTCCTATGCTGGCGCCTGCTCTGTGAAAACAGTTCTCGGGCATGCGCAGTGCATCCTGTCCGTGAACTGACATCAGGTGATCACGCCTGTGTGTTGCGGAGGCCCCAGATCCTGCCCCGCAGTGTGTGTGTTAGTGTGTGCGTTATGATGCATTCACACTGCGGGGCTGGGAATCTGGGGCCTCCACAACATGCAGGCGTGATCGCCTGATGTCAGTTCATAGGCAGCACGCACTCCGCATGCCTGAGAACTGTTTTCACAGAGCAGGCGCCGGCATAGGAGCCGGCATAGGAGACAGAAGGAGGTGAGGCACAGATGGCAGCACAGGGGCATGATGGACGGCTATGGGAGGGCGGTACCTAGACGCTACAGAGACATGATTGACGCGGGGAGGCGGCTGCTTCAGGGGGAGACTCCATACCTATGGGACTCATTACATGTATGAGGACCTATTTATAAAAGTTAATATTTCAGTGTTACTGGGGGTCAGAAACGGAAGATCCACCTTCACAGAATGCAGCCTTAGTGCTGCTAAAGGTGGCTCTTTTAGTTAAAAACGCCCTGGGGAGGTGACAGGTTCCCTTTAACTGAGGTAAGTGACGTCTGCAGTTCTTTGGATGTTGTTTTGGGGTATTTTGTGACCTTTTGGATGAGTCGTTGCTACACTCTTGGGGTAATTTTAGTGGGCCGGCCACTTCTGGGAAGGTTCACCATTGTTCCATGTTTTTGCCATTTGTGGATAATGGCTCTCACTGTAGTTTGCTGGAGTCTCAATTGTTAGAAACTGCTTTATAACTTTTTCTAGACTGATACATCTCAATTACTTTGTATCTCATTTGTTCCAGAATTTCTTTCGATTGTGGCATGATGTCTAGCTTTTGAGGACCCTTTGGTCTACTTCACTTTGTCAGGCAGGTCCTATTTAAGTGATTTCTTGATTGAGAACAGGTGTGGCAGTAATAAGGCCTGGGTGTGGTTAGGGAATTTGAACTCTGCTTCCCAAAGATGTGATAAACCACAGTTATTTTATTTTTTAAGATGGGGGCAATTGCCTTTTCACACGCGACTCTGTAGGTTTCGATTTATTTTTCCCTTAATAAAGACCTTCATTTTAAAAACTGTTTACTTGTGTTGTTATCTTAGTCTAATATTTAAATTTGTTTGGTGATCTGAAACATTTAAGTGTGACAAACATGCAGAAGAATAAGATATCAGGAATGGGCAAACAATTTTTCACACAACTGTATATACAGGTGCTTCTCACAAAATTAGAATATGATCAAAATTTAATTTATTTAGTTGTTCAATACAAAAAGTGAAACTCATATAGTCATTACAAACAGAGTGATCTATTTCAAGTCCTTATTTCTGTTAATGTTGATGATTATGGCTTACAGCCAATAAAAACCTAAAAGAACTGATCAGGCCAGAGGGACATGGACAGATAACATTGATACACAAGTCAGTGTTGTGTTATTCTCTGCGTTCAGAGCCCTGATCATTTGGATGGGTGACTCAACTTTTCAATATGAGCTATACATGGGACAAAATCTATAAGAGAGAACCCATTCTTTTGTTTTCTTACCAGTTAGATTTTTAACGTTTTTCTGTTTGCTTTGTAGGACATTATTTAGATGTTTGTAGCAATCTCTGCGAAGAATCGTCTTTGTTCTACTCTGAAAATCCAGCTGGTTGAGAAAAGGCATTCCAGAAGTGAAAGGACCTTATTCAAGCAACACAGAAGGGATGAGGAGAATAACCAAGATGGCTTCAGGGAGAATGAGCATGGATTTATTTACACTAAAATGCTTAGCAAAACAAACTTCATTCAACTCAGACCTTGATAATAGGTCTCAACTGATAACAAGTTTGCAAAATATCATCAATGTTGTTTCAACCATGTGTAGGAGGAGAGGCCTCCACCGAGTACCCACGCCGGAACCGAGGGGACCGTCTTCCAGGTTCCTGGGGTATCTGTTTCCAGGGAGCAGAGCTAGGGGATGGACTGCTGAGACTGACAGGGCAGTTGGGGGAGGAGTCCAGAGAAGAGGGGCAGAGAGGGCTAGACTGTGTGAGTCAGCAGAATGAGGGAGAAGGAGGTGGAGACTTGGGGAGGGCCAGAGAGCGAGAGCCACAAGCAACTTCCAGAAAGGACAGCGACAGGAGGGAGCCAGCAGCCACCGCTGCTTCACTCCTGACCACGGCGGTGACTCCTCTGCCACCCGCAGCTGCCACCGCCCCGCTCCAGTCCGCGGTAGAGACTGGGCCTGTGCCTGCTGCGGATCCTCCAGTGCGGCCTCAGACTGCGCCTGTGGCCTATCAACCACCACTTATCACCGCCGCTGCCAGTCCCTATCAGGGAGTTGTGGCCTCCACTCTCCGGCGGTATCCCGCTGCCTCCGCTGGGGGACATCCCGCCAAAGAACTCTCCGCAAGCCTGTTGTGCTCCTACTCCTCCTGGACGTTGGAACGCCCGAAGACTATGCCAGATCTTCAGCGGCTGGGCCCAGTGGCTGTGACGCAGACACACTGTGGAACAGAATGCCGAGGGACGTCAGGACGGATAAGTGATACATAGTGACTAAGGACCCGTAGTCGGCCATTCCGAGGCCATATAGTGACCGGTCTTTGCTGGATTAGTCGTGTTCTCCCAATCCTTGTTTATGTGTATTGGCTCCCTGCGAGGACAACTACTGTTATTCTGTTGGTTGCGTAACAGTAGCCCTA
This sequence comes from Dendrobates tinctorius, assembly GCF_039654945.1. Taxonomy (NCBI): domain Eukaryota; kingdom Metazoa; phylum Chordata; class Amphibia; order Anura; family Dendrobatidae; genus Dendrobates; species Dendrobates tinctorius. Next base: position 15,909,023 of record NW_027361766.1, on the reverse strand, counting down.
ACGGCATTTATCTATAAAAGTTAACGTTTAAAGTAATTTCTGTCTCGCGTCTCGTCACTGCATCCTGCGTACTTGCTATTACTACACATGGTGTCAGCCTTCTCTTTGTTTCTGAGGCCAAGGTCCGATTCGCTACCAATTGTGCCATGTGTGCATGGCAAAAAGAGGGGAGTAATGGAATAAGCAATGGATCAAATAGAATCAAAATGTGAAATATCTATAAATGTAAAGACAAGCACAAACTTTATAAAAACTTATAAGAAACTGCAAAAGTAAGATTGTTAAAAGTGCATACCTAGTAATGGAACAGTTTAAAAGATCCAGACAGAATGAAGTATGTTCTGTTAGGAGCCCTAAATCAAGCATGGCATGTGTTAGAGGTTATGCCCGTACTGACTAAGGTCATATTGCCAAGTACTGCAAACTGTCAGGTACAAATAAGAGAGGAAATATTGCTTTTGAATGTGGTCACATTGAACATGTTACAAGGAATTGTTATTGCACAAGTAATTGTGAGGAGTTTGGCAGTATTTTGAAGGAAAATAGACATTTACACAGACAGAATAGCCATAAAATCTTTTTATCTCGGGCCCATGTGCCCTACCATTTGCAGAAGGGTCAAAATGACCAATTAAACTATGGATAAAAGGGTAAGTTTGAATCCAAACATGAAATGAGAGAAAAGCAGCACTCACAAAGTCGATGAAGAAAATGAAAATTCCTTTATTATTCCTTGCTTTGGGACATGGATAAGCAGAAGAATGTGGGGAGACAAACAGGTTGACAGCCATTTTGCAATAATCCAGCGCTTCTATGGGTCTAGTGAACCCCAGTGAGGCTTTCAACTAAACTCAGTATGTTCAGGTGCAGAAGAGTTTCTATCATGCCTGTGCAGTTTCTTTATGTATATGTTTGTTTTGTCTTTATTTTGTCTTTACTTTTCTTTTGTTTACTAGGTTTTTTTGTTTGCAATTTAGATATATTGTGAGAACTATGAGGCTCAAACAGGTGGCAGAAAGTTTAATCTGAAGGTTCAAAGAGAGTGCAATTTATAACAGCAGTCACGTTCTAAGAAAACACAGAAACCAACCAACATACTATCAGACCCCTTTTGAAGTGAAAGAGATTGTACTCTTATTTTTGCTCCAGGTTTTCAATAAGGTTCAAAAGAACAAGAGTAGCACAGATCGCAGGGATAACAGCTGCATCCAAGGATGTGCTGGTTAACCATAACAACATGGAAAGGATACATTTCCTGTTAGGCCTCTTTCACACATCAGGTTTTCGCCGTCAGGCGCGATCCGGCGGTTTTGACAGAAACCGGATCCGGCGAAATGCAATGCCGGATCCGGTTTCCCCCCCATTGACTTGCATTTGCGCCGGATAGCGCCGGATGGCCATGCGTTTCATCCGGTTTTCGCCGGATCCGGCAATGTGTCGCAATGTGTCGCGATCCGGCGTCTGGAAAAAACGTCTACTGTAACGTTTTTTGTCTCCGGCGAAAAAGCCGGACACGCCGGATCCGGCGCGTCCGGCTTTTTCACACAATGAAAGCCTATGAGCGCCGCAATGCGCCGGATCCGGCGACAGCCTGATCCGGCGGCCGGATCCGGTTTTTTGGTCTGAGCATGCTCAGTAGCTCTGCCCACAAGACATATATAAAAGCAAGACAGTGGGACCCACAGCCACACCCAACATGCCACCCAAGACAGCAACCAGGCGCAGGAGAAGGCAGGAGACATCTGCAGCAGCACCATCAGCACCACCCCAATTGGAGCAGCATGCTGAACAACGGGAGGGGAGTCCAGCAGCAGATGAGAGACGGTAATTATCAAATCACCCATTCCTCCAAACTAGGGCTATTGAATATCAAGATATTCATTGGCCCTTTGTTTCTCTTTATTCAACAGCCGCCCAATAGATGCAGCAGCAGCAGCAGCAATGGCAGCAGCTTCAACACCACCCACAGGCATGGAGTATGGCCACCAGGAAGACAGCACATCATCTTCTGGGAGCCCTCCCTCGCATCGTCAGCGTTTGACGGTAAGTTTTTATTTCCAAAATCCATCTTCTCTGTAATATATGTCTATTCATGGCCTTTTATTTCAAAACAGGAATCACAAGATGAAGAGGAGCTCCCAGAAGAAGAAGGAAGGGGTGGACAGACACCTGGAGTGGGCTCACAATTGGTAAGTTTTTTGCATCAAACGCAGAAACACAACATCACACTACACACAACACATAGAAAACAATGTTCTGCAGACCACACACAGCAAACAAATGCCTACATCCAAAGACATAACTTTTTTTGTTTTCTTCTCTAGTCTTCCCAATCTGGTGCTTGGCCAAGAGGTCCTCGCAGTGCCTCCCAGGGTCGTCGGCGACAGCAACGCGGCGGTCACCAGCGTGTAAGTATAAATATTTTTGCTTTGTTTTTTTGCACTTTTTATTTCATTTCTTTTGTGGAGGCTAATTATGTTATTTTTGTCTTTTTCTTTAACAGCCTTCATAGCGTGCTCCCGACTCTGACGTTGAGGATGGAGGGATTGATGTGGACCGCCTCTTCGATCTCGTCAGAGAAAGGGAGCCGCTCTGGAATATGGCTGACCGCCGCCACGCTGACCTGATCGTTACCCGACGACTCTGGGAGGAAATCTGTTCGCTCCTTGTGGGCCGCTGGGAGGACCTCGATGTTCGGGCCCAGATTACAGAGCGTAAGTATATACAGTACCAGTTGCTTGATTTAAACCAGTGTTTCCCGAACTCCAGTCCTCGTGGTCCCCACGGATCATGTGTTCAGGATTTCTATTTACTATGGAAATCCTGAAAACATGACCCCTGGGGACCATGAGGACTGGAGTTTGGGAAACACTGATGTTGTATACTAACCACTCCTTTCTCGTTTCAGGGAACAGAATTGTGAATCGGTGGCGGTCTGTGAGGGATCGTTTCAAGAAGGAGTTCACAAAGAGATGCGGGCCCCGAGTGGATCTGGAGGACGCAGGAGCAAGTACAAGTACGCAGAAGCCCTGTCGTTCCTCCGGGAAACAATGGTCACCAGAAGGTAAATATTACACACCACATGTGAAAAAAAATGTTAGATGTAAATTTTTTTTTCAGCCAGGGCCATACCATGTCACTATTTTAATTGTTTTTTTTTCTCTTTATTCCACAGCACGGTGAGCAGCACTCGGGAGCCGGCACGATTGGACCCTTCTGAGGCGATCCCTGAGGAGACCGGCACCGAGGGACACTTCGACCGCCCCGGTACATCTGCACCTTCCCAGCCTTCCCACACATTCGACCCATCTGTCCCATCCACCAGCACAGGAGCATCGTGGCCGCCTACATTACATGAAGCTGCTGGTGAGGAGATCGCTTTCCCTTTACCCCACCCTTCTGCCCCTGCCACCTCTAGTACACCTGCGGGTACTGGGCGGCAGCGGCAGAGGGGTCAGGAAAAGACTTATGCACCAGAGTTCTTGCATCTGAATGCATCTTTCCAGAACTGTCTAAAAGTCTTGTCAGAGCAAATCTCCGCAGGCTATCAGCAGATCAACTCCAGCATTCTGGAGGTGAAGACACTTCTGCAAACCATGCATTCAGAAGCAAGATCTTCGCCAAACCACACCTTTTTCAGGTCTGTTGTGGAGCGCATGGAAACGCTCTCTCCTGCCCAGCAGATGCATGTAATGCATTCATGCCACGCTGCTCTCCAGCAAGTTACCTCCCAACCTCCTCCTCCTCCCACCACAGTAGTTCCTCCACCTGCACCCCCTCCAGCCACTTTCCATCCTCCCCCTCCTATTACATCTACACCCCCTCCAGCCACTTTCCATCCTCCCCCTCCTATTACATCTACACCCCCTCCAGCCACTTTCCATCCTCCCCCTCCTATTACATCTACACCCCCTCCAGCCACTTTCCATCCTCCCCCTCCTATTACATACCATCCACCTCCAGCCACTTTCTACCATCCACCTCCCCAGCACCATCCACCTCCCCAGCACCATCCACCTCCCCAGCACCATCCACCTCCCCAGCACCATCCACCTCCCCAGCACCAGCAACCTCCCCAGCACCAGCAACCTCACCAGTACCAGCAACCTCACCAGTACCAGCAACCTCCACAGTACCTGCAAACTCCCCAGTACCAGCAAGCTCCCCAGTACCAGACATCTCCCCACTTCCAGCAACCTGCCCCGTACCAGACATCTCCCCACTTCCAGCAACCTGCCCCGTACCAGACATCTCCCCACTTCCAGCAACCTGCCCCGTACCAGACATCTCCCCACTTCCAGCAACCTGCCCCGTAACCAAACTCCTTCCCCATACAACTTGCCATCAACATCATCTGCTCCTACAGTCCCTGCCCAACCCTCCACTCCACCACACACCACCTCTTCTGCTTCCCACATGTCCACCCATTCTGTAGTTTTTTCCACACCTTCACCTCTAACTGTTCCTTCCCCACCACGATCCCAGTCCTCTCTCCACACTCCCAGTGTCGAAGTGTCCCGCAGCCCCTACAGCAGTATTTCCACCACACACTACACCGAATTATAATGTGTGTATTTAAATAAAAATGACCAGTTTTATGGTTTCAGTTTTATAGTTTCAAATTTTTATTAAACATGTTTATTAAAATTTTAAAAAAGTTTACTAAAAAAAACATTTTTCAATAAAAGTTAAATTATTTTACACTGGTTGTCTGTCATTTCTTTCTGCGGCGAAAAAGGTTAAATACAGGGTATTTAAAAGGTGAAATGGTATTCAAAACTAGGTATATAACTGTGGGTAAATTTTAGCTTTTTGCCACAGTTGTGTTCCTGGTTGTGTTTGAAGCAAAGTATTTCACCTAAAAAGTTGTGTTTATTGTTGGTGATTTCCTAACAATGTACACAACTTTTGTTAAAAGGTGAAATACTTTGCATAAAACACAACCAGGTACACACCTGTGGCCTAAAGCTAAAAATAGAGACCATGACAAGATAGCCAACTTTGGTTGGCAAAGGTATATACTGTTGGTACAGAAGGTACACAAGTTTGGTTAGGGCACAAATCTTTCACACTCTGTCATCCTGCCAGTGTACTCTGCCTTGAGGTGACATAAAGTATAGTGCAAAATTGTCCCTCATTACTGAAACCGTCACAGAACTTCTAGTGGTAATGTCATGGTAATCTTGCAAGGTGGTTTCTTCAGAGGTGTCCTCAATGGAAATGGGTTCCTTGCAGATAACAAAATTGTGGAGTACCACGCACGTTTGATCACCTCGTCCACAGTTTCTGTCTTGAGGTTGATCGCAGTCAATAGGACCCGCCATTTGGCTGTCAGAATACCAAAGGTACATTCAACCATTCTTCTTGCTCTTGTGAGGCGGTAATTAAAAATGCGTTTTGGTCTTGTCAATCCTCTGCTAGAGTACGGTTTCAAAAGGTGTTCTGACAGCTGGAAGGCTTCATCCCCTACACAGACAAATGGCATAGGTGGACCAGATGTTTGCGGCAGCGGTCTAGGTGGTGGGAACTGGAAGGTGTTTCCATACAGTTTACGCCCCATGGCAGACAGTTTGAAAACTTGAGATTCATTGGAGCGGCCATAGGCCCCAATATCAACCGCAATAAATTTGTATTCCGCGTCAGCGATGGCCATGAGGACAATTGAAAAATATTTCTTGTAATTGAAATATTCCGATCCCGATCCAGCTGGCTTTACAATGCGGATATGTTTCCCGTCCACAGCGCCCAAGCAGTTTGGAAACTGACATATCTGTTGAAACTTGTCAGAATTTCAATCCACCTCTCTGTTGTGGGCTCTGGTAAAAACTCTTCAGCTAAGGAGTCCCACAGTGCACGGCATGTGTACTTCACAATTCCAGATATGGTGGAAATCCCGAGTCTGTACTGGAAATGCAGTGACGAAAGGGATTCTCCAGTTGCAAGAAATCTGTGGGGAATTAACAAACAATAAATTAGTTTTAAATCACAGCATTACATACCAAAACTGACCTATAACACTTGGAGATACAAATTACCACCAACAAGATTGCAGTGAAAGTGTGCTCTGATGCGATCATATCCAATAAATGTGGCTTACCTTAAAGTCACCATCAGACGCTCTGCGGGTGAAACTGAGAAGCGGCAATAGGTGTCCGCTTTTCTTATGAGGTGTGCAATGCGCTCCACCAAGTAATCAAAATTCTCCATTTTCATCCTAACATATCCAAAAAATTTATCCGGGTTTCGTCGAAGGTCCATGCATAGTGTAGAATAGACCCCACGCGTCATTCTCTTGGCTGTGATAGGGTGGATCCACAAACGTCGTCTACGATGCCTGATGCGCTGCTGTCTCGCTCTCTCCTTCTCCAGAACAATCACCCTCAAACGATTTGCCTCCGCTGTAAAATCCGCCAAATTCTTCAAAATATTTCCAATGACAACATCCATCTTCGCCAGTACTTGCTCTTCTCTCCAACCTGCACTTTCTCCTCTACAACCTGTCAAAGAAGGGCTGTAGGAACATGCTATATATAGTTTTCCAGTAGCCAATCCCGTTCGGAAGGCCACAAGGGTCAATTTTAAAAACCGGATCCGGCGTAATCCGTCGAAAAACGGATAGAAAAACGGATGAACCGGATGAGACGGATCCGGTTTTGTCTGTCAAGAAAAAGACGGATCCGGCAGAAAACCGGATCCATCACATCAGGTTTTACTAAACATTTGCCGGATCCGGCGTTCCGGCACGACGCCGGATCGCGCCTGACGCAGAAAACCTGATGTGTGAAAGTAGCCTTACAAATCTGGAGATCCCAAAATTGTGGTTGCCTACACATCTTAATTAGCGGTATGAGGCAAAGGGGAGAAAGGAACCCAGGGATGAGCAGTTTCATAATGAGGAAGAATGCCTTTCCTTACTCATGAGACTGGCAATGGGCCACTGGCACATTAGTTCAGAAATCCTGACATAGTTCATGTTCAATTACCAAAAGGTGTCCACATGTAATTAGCCAATGGCACTTTGTATCAAGAGTTAAATCCAAACCTTGGTGCACAATTACCCCAGAGAAATGAAGAGATCCATTATAATAAAATCTATACTTTTATTAATGTTAAAACCAATTTACAGTAAGAAATCAATAAAAAAAGCAGATAGGTGAGACACCACAAACTCCTGGTAATAGAGTAAAATAAAGAGATATACTCCTAAGTAATCATTTTAGTATGAGGTAGATGGTGTAGTTATTAGGCAACGGAATAATCAAAAGAGGAACAAAAAATGATAATATTGGTGACAATGAATAGCAGTGATCCAACAAATTAAGGTCTGCATTCAGTCACAGGAATAATACAGGTTCCTGCCGTATTCCATCCTTTCAAATTTTTCACCTAAGGCCTCTTTCACACATCCGGCTTTTGTAATCCGGCACGATGCGGCGAAATTTTTCATAACCGGATCCAGCACCGGATCCGGTTTTGTCCCATAAGCTTTCATGGTTGCCGCATCGTGCCGGATGTTTATGCGTCGTGTCCGGTTGTTGCCGGACACGGCAAAAATTAGCCGTCCGGCATCTGCAAAAAACGTTCTCTGCAACGTTTTTTGTCAGCGCCGGACCGGCTTTTTCCACAGCGCATGCCCGGACTCTGTGAATGTTAACCCCACAAGTGCCCGGCGAGAGAGAGAGAGATCTCTCTCTTTCACCCGGACACTTGTGAGAGATCTCTCTCGCCGGGCACTTGTGGGGTTAACACTCACAGTGTCTGGGTGAGAGAGAGAGATCTCTCTGTGGGGTTAACCCCACAAGTGCCCGGCAAGAGAGAGAGACTCTCTCTAAGTGTTAATCCCCCATGTCTCTCTCTCCACCCCCCTCTCCCCTCCCCTCTCCGCTGTCTCCTCTCCTCCCCTCTCCTCACCTCCCTTTCAGCAGCTGTCTCTCAGTGGCTGCCTCTGTCCACCTCCTCCTGCGGCTCCTTCAAATCATGTCCGAGCCGTATGTCTCGCCGCATACACATCCGGTGTCACGGCTGCAGGCCGGATCCGGCGGCCCGGCTTTTCGCCGCACACCACCGGACCCCACACACCGGATGTGTGAAAGTAGCCTAAGACAGATAAAATAGTATACAGACTAGACTCCCTATTTATGCCATTGCCAATGGAAAGTTGATAGTCTCTAATAAGAACTCTAACTTCTAATAAAGAAAAAATAATTCCTACCCTAAAATGCAAAATTAAATAGAGATGAAAAAAATAACTTTTAACCATGCCAAAGGAGTTGAAAAGTCTTGCGTGAGGAAAAGAGGAGCTCAATTCTTGCTTTACTAGAAGAGGATCATGTTGACTCCATCTTTAAAATTTCTAAGACGGCAGTCCATGACAGAAAGGTCAAGCAACAGACATTGGGGGACAACAAAGCTACAGACCAGCAGAAGGCGAAAACTACTCTCCACTGATCAGGATGACCGTCATCTTATTAGAATGTCACTCAGCAACCGCAGGATGACATCAAATGACCTACAAACGGAATGGCAAATGGCCGCTGGGGTGAACTGCATGGCAAGAACAGTTCGTAACAGGCTTCTAGAGGAAGGGCTCAAGTCATTTAAAGGTAGAAAAAAGCCTTTCATCAAAAGCCAGGCTGAAGTTTGCCAAAGACCATAAGGATTGGACCATAGAGGGCTGGAGTAAGGTAATTTTCTTTGAGGAGTCTAATTTCCAGCCTTGCCCAACACCTGGTCGTCTAATGGTTAGACGGAGCACTGGAGAGACGTACAAGCCACAGTGTCTTGCACCAACTGTGAAATTTGGTGGAGGATCAGTGGTGATCTGGGGATGAGATCCCTTCTGAAATCTCATTTCCTGATATCTTGGTGCTGAGATCTCCATCTGCGCATGCGCCGCCTCCCGGTGGCCATTTTCCTGAAGTCCACTGCACAGAAAACCACTGAACTGCGGGGTTCTGGCCTTTCACAAAAAGCCGGCAGAGCCCCCCGCAGCACCGCTGGACACAGCACAACAGCAGCAGCACCCAACAGAGCGCAGCAGCAGAAGCACCGGACACAGCGCAGCAGCGGCACGCCAATAAGATATACAGTGCACATACATATACAGTAACTATCAACACACCTGTGGCACAAGGTTGTTCATCTTCACCCATATACAGTGGCTTGCAAAAGTATTTGCCCCCCTTGAACTTTTCAACCTTTTCCCACATTTCATTCTTCAAACATAAATACCAAATGTAAATTTTTGGTGATGAATCAACAACAGGTGGAACACAATTGTGAAGGTGAACAAAATTTATTGGTTATTTTAAATTTTTGTGGAAATTCAAAAACTGAAAGTGGGGCGTGCAATATTATTCTGCCCCTTAAACTTAATACTTTGTTGCGCCAACTTGTGCTGTGATTACAGCTGCAAGTCGCTTGGGGTATGTTGCTATTAGTTTTGTACATCGAGAGACTGAAATTCTTGCCCATTCTTCCTTGGCTACAAACAATGTGGAGGGTACCGCTGTACGGGATCACCAATTACATGCTGGAAAGCTGCAACATTGACCAGAGAAAAGAGGCATGTAAATTACGGGGATCACCAAAGGAGTATGATTAGATACAAAATTATTAACCCTTTTATTGAGACATCCAAGACAAACAACATACAGTGCAAATATTAAAACCGCACAAATGCGACCATTTTACATACCCAGAGGGGGTAAGAACCTCTGCACCGACCCCACATAGTACAAATACAGTGCAAATGAAAAAATAAAAGGCAACAATTATAATAATGCACTCAATATCAAATATAGAGAGAGCCCATACCTAGCACCTGTAGTGGTTATAGAGGAAAGATGGCTAATAATTCTATCTGAGAACTTGAACCTACATGCAAAAGGGTAAAAAGATGCATATGTCCTTGATGAAAAAATGCCAACGGCATATATAAGATGCACAAACCAATGTATGCAACAGTAATTCATGGTTTCCACTCCTTGATACAACGCGGGCGACTTTAATCGTCCTGGCTCAATGGAAGTGTATTGAGCGAGGCCGGAAAGATCAAGCCATAATGTGGCTGGAAATATGCAAATTGCTTACTTGCAGTCCCATGACTGCCATTCCCGACACCACCACTGTAAAATCCTCACAGCACATGCAGGAGATGTGAGTATTCACAAGCCTGATATCACATAGAGTGGCTACAGACTTATAGTTTAAGACCGGACAACCCTTTTAATGCTTACTACATATTTAATTCATTTGTAAAATGTTTGTAAGTATGAACATGTCTTTTGTTTGGGTTTTGCTGGCCAGCCAGGAAACCAAGGATAAACTTTAATTCCTTTTGAGGATCCACACATTTATGTTCAATCTCTTATAAGGTCAATAAAAGGAATCGTAAGTTAGTTGTCCTTCAACTCAACTATTTTCAGTCTGATGTTAGTTTGGCAAAGTGAGAATTTAGAAGGGTCAAGAAAAGCTCAGCTGAAGAAAAGGTCTGTATCTCACACTGAATATAGAGCCGAAATCTGCATCAATTATACTTCAATAACACTACAAAGGGTGGAATTGTTGCAGAATAAACACCCTGGTGATCCCAATTGACTTTTTTGTATATAAGGCCTGGAATTGTCCCAGAAACAATAATTTGAAAGCAGAATGGACTATTCACCAGATGTCTCTCAGAGAGCAATGGTGTAGGTCATGTCAGTGTCTTGGGTTAACTGTATTACACTAATCACGAGTAAAATTTATACTCTATGGAGTTTACTAAAGAAATACACAATTTTCTTAAATTTCAAATGAATTAATATTTGTGTAAACACATCGTCCCAGATTCGTCACATATGGTACTTATACCCCCAGAGGTGCATCCAATGTCTTTAGGATAGACTTAAACTGTTAAAATGCTTGTATTAGTCAGCACAGTGTATGATCACCCATTTCAGGGTACTTTAATTTGCTTGATTAAAAACACATGTGACATGCACACATATGAACAAGTCGGTAGGACACTGTTCATACCACCCACTGACTCAAACACAAACAGAGAGCACAGAATGACAATTGTGCAGAAATGTCCTGCAGTAAAACATAAAACAGTAGTCAGCAAGTGCTGATGTAAAGATGATAACAAATACAGGGTATTTAGTCGATACGTTTTTGCAAAAAAAGTATATCAAGCTGCTTCACCGCGTCAAGGTAACCCTATTGAAGCAGTCCCTGTCTAATGTATTTAGACCCACCGTGCTGTGAAGAACGCCGGCGCACCGAGGGAGCGGCGTACAGTGAGTAATCAGAGACTGTCACCGGCCGGGACAGTTCTCTCAGTAGTTATCGCTGGACTAAATGACTTTTATTTTGTTTTTAGACACTGCATGTGCATAACAGAGCATTTGATTATTATAGTAGGAACGGAGCTCTGACTTTACTAGCTCCCATACAATCACTGCACTCTGGGCCCATCTATGAGGCCTCGAATGCATCAAAGCTATACACAGATATCCCTTTGAAGTGTCTCCAATATTTATATGTCCATTACATACATATATAATTGATCTTTTCATTTAAAAAAAATTTTTTAAACTATTTTCACATGCTGTTGCCTTATAGTTCTAATCAGTGTGATTTTGGGGATCGTGATTTTCTCAGAACATATACTGTAAGTCTGGTGAATATATTTTATTTTGCATTGTAAACATTGATCAATTGAGACCCCCATATCTATCTGTAATTTGTCATATTGTGCCTTTCTATAAAATTCTTGTTTTTGGGTTTATGTGGTTTATTCAGCGCAGACATTTTCTACATCATTTGGCTATTATTCTTTGTTATAAAATATTTCAATGTCCATTATGGTACCACTCCATCCATGAGGTGAAATGAACCTCTTGTCTCAGGCAGCGCTTTGAGGTGCTGGAAAGTGACAGCAAAATGCCTGCTCCCATCACTGACTGAGATGCTGCACACTAGCCACGGCTATTCTGTGTAAGTGTTCTATGTGGGCGGGTGAGAGCTGGCAGGAAGAGCTCATCTTTTGGTAGTGCTGTTACCTCAACGTCGCTTGCACATTAGTCGCGCTATGTCGGACTTAGATTAGAGCCAGACCTATTGCTGGCCAGTTCCGAATTCTCCAGTGCTTTGTTTTCATCCATTTCTGAGGGCTTCATGAAGTATGTTTGGGTCATTGTCCTGCTGCAAGACCCATGACCTAGGATGTAAACCCAGCTTTCTGACACTGAACACTTCATTGCGACCACAAATCCATGGTAATCTTCAGATATCATATGCCTTGCACAAAGTCAAGGCTTCCAGATCCAGAGGCAGCAAGAGAACTCCAGAACGACAACCCCAAAACATATTTGAACCTCCAAAATATCTAAATGTAGGTACTGTGTTCTTTCCTTTGTAGGTCTCATTAAGTTTTTGGCAAACAGTAGAATAATGTGCTTTATCAAAAATTTCTATCTTGGTATCATCTATGCACAAGACACTTCCCAAAAGGATTTTGGCTTACTCATGTACATTTTGGCAAACTGAAGTCAAGCTTTTTTATGTCTATGTTCTCAAGTCCTCTGACAGTTTTCCTATCCTCTTTCTGTTCTCTTTACTTAGTGCAGTTCGCACAGACTCACAGTGCAAAGATGTGGTTAATTTCAAAACTTTTTATCTGGGTTCAGGTGTGATTTTCATATTGCCCACACCTGTTACTTGCCGCAGGTGAGTTTGAACAAGCATCACATGCTTGAAACAAAGATTGCTACCTACAATTTTGTAAAAGTGCCAACAATTTTGCTTGGAACTTTTTGTGAGTTTTTAAGTGAAATTATGTCTAATTTGCCTTTTTTATGTTGTTCCAATACACACAAAGGACATAAACATGTGTATAACAAAATATGTGTAATTGCAAGTACTTTCTGGGAGAAATAATTCATTTTCTGTAACAATTTTAAGGGAGCCAGCACTTTCGGCCATGACTGTAAATATTCACTATTGAACAACTGGACAGTACAGAAACTAATCCTCTACCCACAGTCTTAATGAGAGATTACTACTTTTACTGCAGAATTATATGTAGTGTTGATTATGCCAGGATTACACTGTCTTGGGGACTGTAAGGGTCTTCTTGTGAGATCATTAAACATAGACTCTCAGAATCTACACTACAGGGTGGGCCATTTATATGGATACACCTAAATAAAATGGGAATGGTTGGTGATATCAACTTCCTGTTTGTGGCACATTAGTATATGGGTGGGAGAAACTTTTCAAGATGGGTAATGACCATGGTGGCCATTTTGAAGTCAACCATTTTGGATCCAACTTTATTTTTTTCCAGTGGGAAGAGGGTCATGTGACACATCAAACATATTGAGAATTTCACAAGACAAACAATACTGTGCTTGGTTTTAACGTAACTTTATTCTTTCATGAATTATTTACAAGTTTCTCCTTGTTTACAGACATTGACATGTCGCAGAGGTTAACACGTGAGGAGCAGATAGAAATTGTGTTGATATCTGGTGAATGCAGTACCTGGGTCATTGCAGCAGATTTCAATGCAAGACACCCTACGCAAGAAAACTGTCACCATTCCCATTTTATTTAGGTGTATCCATATAAATGGCCCACCCAAAAAAATTTGCCTCATCACTGAACAAAATGTTCTGTGTAAACTGAGGGTCCTGTTCCAATTTTTGTTTTGCCCATTCTGCAAATACAGTGCGCCGATCTGGGTCACCAACCATTCCCATTTTATTTAGTTGTATCTATATAAATGACCCACCCTGTACAAGTAATAATTTCATAACTAGCATTCTGCTACCCATCACCAACCTCACCCAGACATTAGTCCTGTCTGGAGAAGGAGGTTTGTTATAAGATTATTACAAGTAGTGCAGATTATGCCAAACAGAGCGAAGTACCTGTCTGGATGATGTAGGATGCGTCATCCACATGGAGCAGGCCAGGAGGATGGCGAGTCACTCACATTAACCCCTTCCTGACATGAGACGTACTATCCCGTCCACGGTACCCGGGCCCGTATGACCGGGGACGGGATAGTACGTCTACCGCGATCAGCGGCGCCCACGTGGTGAGCGCCGCTGATCGCGGCCGGGTGTCAGCTGATTATCACAGCTGACACCCGGCACAATGTGTCAGGGGCGGTCACGGACCGCCCCCGACACGTTAACCCCTTGCACACCGCGATCAAACGCGATCGCGGTGTACCGGGAGTTAAAGGGAAGCATCGGCAGGGAGGGGGCTCCCTCCGTGCTTCCCTGAGCCCCCCACGGCAGCGCAATGTGCAGCGCTGCTGCGGGGGGCTCCTATCCTCCAGGCCCCCGAATCCAAGATGGCGACGGGGGCCTTCGGGGGCCTGGGGAAGCTGGCTTCCTCAGTGCCTGCAAAGCGCAGGCATGAGGAAGCCTTGTGCACTGCCTGTGACAGATTGCTGATCTGTCACAGTGATCTGTGATGTGACAGATCAGCGATCTGTCACAGGACAGTGATGTCCCACCTGGGACTATGTAATAAAGTAAAAAAAAATTTAAAAAAAAGTGTAAAAATAAATGAAAAAAAATCGCCAAATAAATTAGTAAAAAAAAAAAAAAATATTCCCCAATAAATTCATTTTTTTAAAATAATAAAAAAAAAAAACAATAAATGTACACATATTAGGTATCGCCGCGTCCGTAACGACCTGCCCTATAAAACTGTCCCATTAGTTAACCCCTTTAGCAAACCCCTTAAAAAATAAAAATAAAAAACGAAGCAAAAAATAATGATTTATTATCATACCGCCAAACAAAAAGTGCAATAACACGCGATCAAAAAGACGCATATAAATATCCATGGTACCGCTGAAAACGTCATCTTGTCCCGCAAAAAACAAGCTGCCATACAGCATCATCAGCGAAAAAATAAAAAAGTTATAACTCGCAGAATAAAGCGATGCAAAAATAATTATTTTTTATATAAAATAGTTTTCATTGCATAAAACCGACAAAAACATAAAAAAACGACCTAAATGAGGTATCGCTGTAACCGTACTGACCCGAAGAATAAAACCGCTTTATCAATTTTACCGCAAGCGGAACGGTGTAAACGCACCCCCCCCAAAAGAAATTCATGAAACGCTGGTTTTTGTTCATTCTGCGTCCCAAAAATCGGAATAAAAAGCGATCAAAAAATTTCACATGCCCGAAAATGGTACCAATAAAAACATCAACTCGTCCCGCAAAAAATAAGACCTCACATGACTCGGTGAGTCAAAATACGGAAAAATTATAGCTCTCAATATGTGGTGATGCAAAAACTATTTTTACAATAAAAAGCGTCTTTTAGCGTGCGACAGCCGCCAAACATAAAAACCGCCATAAATAGTAAATCAAACCCCCCGTTATCACCCCTTTAGTTAGGGAAAAATAATAAAATAAAAAAAATGTATTTATTTCCATTTTTCCATTAGGGTTAGGGCTAGGGTTAGGGCTAGGGGAGTGTTGGGGTAGGGCTAGGGTTAGGGTTAGGGCTAGGGTTAGGGTTAGGGCTAGGGTTAGGGTTAGGGCTAGGGCTAGGGTTAGGGCTAGGGTTAGGGCTAGGGTTAGGGCTAGGGTTAGGGGCGTGTTGGGGTTCGGGTTGGAGTTAGAATTGGGGGTTTCCACTGTTTGGGCACATCAGGGGCTCTCCAAATGCAACATGGCGTCTGATCTCAATTCCAGCCAATTCTGAGTTGAAAAAGTCAAATGGTGCTCCTTCCCTTCCAAGCTCTGCTATGCGCCCAAACAGTGTTTTACCCCCTCATGTAGGGTATCAGCCTACTCAGGACAAATTGCAAAACAATTTTTGGGGTCCAATTTCTCCTGTTACCCTTAGGAAAATAAAAAATTGGGGGCAAAAATATCATTTTTGTGGAAAAAAATGATTTTTTTATTTTCACGTCCGAGTGTTATAAACTTCTGTGAAGCACTTGGGGGTTCAAAGTGCTCACCACACATCTAGATAAGTTCCGTGGGGGGTCTAGTGTCCAAAATGGGGTCACTTGTGGGGAGTTTCAATAGTTTATGTACATCAGGGGCTCTCCAAACGCACATGACACCTGCAGACCATTCCATCAAAGTCTGCATTCCAAAACGTCACTGCTTCCCTTCCGAGCCCCGACGTGTGTCCATACAGTAGTTTTCTCCCACATATGGGGTGTCAGCGTACTCAGGACAAATTGGACAACAACTTTTGGGGTCCAATTTCTCCTGGTACCCTTGGGAAAATAAAAAAAATGGTGACTAAAAGATCATGTTTGTGGAAAAAATACGAATTTTTTATTTTCACGCCCGGGCGTTGTAAACTTCTGTGAAGCACTGGGGGGGTCAAAGTGCTCACCACACATCTAGATAAGTTCCTTGGGGGGTCTAGTTTAAAAATGGTGTCATTTGTGGGGGGTTTCCACTGTTTAGGTACATTAGAGGCTCTCCAAAGGCAACATGACACCCGCAGACCATTCCATCAAAGTCTGCATTCCAAAACGTCACTACTTCCCTTCCGAGCCCTGACGTGTGCCCATACAGTAGTTTTCTCCCACATATGGGGTAGCAGCGTACTCAGGACAAATTGGAAAACAACTTTTGGGGTCCAATTTATCCTGGTACCCTTGGGAAAATAAAAAAATGGTGACTAAAAGATCATGTTTGTGGAAAAAAATACGAATTTTTTATTTTCACGCCCGGGCGTTGTAAACTTCTGTGAAGCACTGGGGGGGTCAAAGTGCTCACCACACATCTAGATAAGTTCCTTTGGGGGTCTAGTTTACAAAATGGTGTCATTTGTGGGGGGTTTCCACTGTTTAGGTACATTAGGGGCTCTCCAAAGGCAACATGACACCCGCAGACCATTCCATCAAAGTCTGCATTCCAAAACGTCACTACTTCCCTTCCGAGCCCCGACGTGTGCCCATACAGTAGTTTTCTCCCACATATGGGGTATCAGCATACTCAGGACAAATTGGACAACAACTTTTGGGGTCCAATTTCTCCTGGTACCCTTGGGAAAATAAAAAAATGGTGACTAAAAGATCATGTTTGTGGAAAAAATACGAATTTTTTATTTTCACGCCCGGGCGTTGTAAACTTCTGTGAAGCACTGGGGGGGTCAAAGTGCTCACCACACATCTAGATAAGTTCCTTAGGGGGTCTAGTTTCCAAAATGGTGTCATTTGTGGGGGGTTCCACTGTTTTGGTACATCAGGAGTTTTCCAAACGCGACATGGTGTCCGATCTCAATTCCAGCCAAAAACGTCAAATGGCGCTGCTTCCCTTCCGAGCTCTGCCATGCCCCCAAATAGTGGTTTACCCCCACATGTGGGGTATCAGCGTACTCAGGACAAATTGCACAATAAATTTTAGGGTCCTGTTACCCTTGGAAAAATAAGAATTGAGGGTGAAAAGATCATTTTTGTTGAAAAAATATGATTTTTTAATTGTATGGCTTTATGTTATAAACTTCTGTGAAGCCCATGGGGGTTCAAAGTTCTCACCACACATCTAGATAAGTTCCTTAGGGGGTCTAGTTTCCAAAATGGTGTCATTTGTGGGGGGTTTCCACTGTTTTGGTACATCAGGGGTTTTCCAAACGCGACATGGTGTCCGATCTCAATTCCAGCCAAAAACGTCAAATGGCGCTGCTTCCCTTCCGAGCTCTGCCATGCGCCCAAATAGTGGTTTACCCCCACATGTGGGGTATCAGCGTACTCAGGACAAATTGCACAATAACTTTTAGGGTCCTGTTACCCTTGGGAAAATAAAAATTGGGGTGAAAAGATCATTTTTGTGGAAAAAATATGATTTTTTAATTGTACCGCTGTACGTTATAAACTTCTGTAAAGCCCTTGTGGGTTCAAAGTTCTCACCACATATCTAGATAAGTTCCTTGGGGGGTCTAGTTTCCAAAATGGGGTCACTTGTAGGGGGTTTCCACTCTTTAGGTACATCAGGGACTCTCCAAACGTGACATGGCGTCCAATCTGAATTCCAGCCAATTTTGCATTGAAAAAGTCAAACGGCGCTCCTTCCATTCTGAGCTCTGCCATGCGCCGAAACAGTCGTTCCCCCCCACATATCAGGTATCTGCGTACTCAGGACAAATTGCACAATAATTTTTGCAGTTCAATTTCTCCTGTTACCCTTGGTAAAATAAAAAAAATTGAACCTGAAGTATTTTTTTTATGAAAAAAAGTTAGATGTTCATTTTTTTTTAAATATTCAAAAAAATTCCTGTGACGCACCTAAAGGGTTAATAAACTTCTTGAATGTGGTTTTGAGCACCTTAAGGGGTGCAGTTTTTAGAATGGTGTCACTTTTGGGTATTTTCTATCATATAGACCCCTCAAAGTGGCTTCAAATGTGATGTGGTCCTAAAAATAAAATGGTGTTGTAAAAATGAGAAATCGCTGGTCAACTTTTAACCCTTATAACTTCCTAACAAAAAAAAATTTTGGTTCCAAAATTGTGCTGATGTAAAGTAAACATGTGGGAAATGTTAGTTATCAAGTTTTTTGTGTGCCGTATCTCTGTGATTTAAGGGCATAAAAATTCAAAGTTGGAAAATTGCGAAATTTTCAAAATTTTCGCCAAATTTCCGTTTTTCTCACAAATAAACGCAAGTTATTTGAATGAAATTTTACCACTAACATGAAGTACAATATGTCACGAGAAAACAATGTCAGAATCACCGGGATCCATGGAAGCGTTCGAGAGTTATGACCTCATAAAGGTACAGTGGTCAGAATTGTAAAAATTGGCCCGGTCATGAACGTGCAAACCACCCTTGGGGGTGAAGGGGTTAAGGCAAGCAGGAGGGCGGCAATAGTGGTGATAGAGAAGGGGCCATAGCAAGGCCAGCGACACCCATCAGACCGGACTGCACAGTATTCTAAAAGTATTTTTTCAATCTGCAGAGAGGGTTGAGGATTTATATGCAGCTTAATAGACTTCATTTTTCAGGGCGCAGTCAAGCCCAGCACTTTGGGTCTTGTATACAGGGGTGTTCACATGGGATGCATTTAGAGAGTGCTGGCCAGCCCGCCTAATCGAATAGTAGGGGTGTGGCTAATACGCTGAGAACCAGACACCATGCATTACCTGCATGTGAACAGCGCCCTATACAAGCCTTTATTGTGCAAATGTATACTAAGCAGTCACCCCCTCCATGAATGGGTAGGTGGTGAGTGGCTGACTATTTAGTATTTTGCACCTGTGTTTTGCAACATCTTTGCTATATGGGCTGGCTGCATCCTGTGGTGCATTTGTTCAAAGACCTGGGCAGGTAAGCAGTGCTGTCCTTTTTTTCTGCTGTATTTTTGTAGTTACTGTATTTTTTGTGCTGAGCCACTTCTATTTCCCACGCCTAGTAGATTACTGACACATTATTGCATATATTTTAGTATTGCACATTCTACTCATTGTACTGTATGTACTCTGCCTTTGAGTGTCATGACTATATGCAATATTTGATTACCAATACATCACATGTAGAACAAAGTGAATTACAAAAAAATTAATTCTTGTCTGTTTGCTTCTTGAAGCCTACGATACTTTATATTGTAAAAGAAAAGCCCTCATCTTTAAAATCTTTCATAAAATGAGCCAGAAATGCCTAATCCAGTAACAATTCTTAGTTTTTTTTTTTTAAATTGTATTTCAGATAACTGTGAGCGGAAGGTCATGTGAAAGGACAGTAACAATCCATAAACACAGATGTGCATGAAAATCTCAGCAATGTGTCATAGCCAAGTATATAAACATATTTGTTAAAAATAACTGATGGTCATGGTCCATTTTGAGGTAACATTTGACATGAAGTGCTTAAGATCAATTTATCATGGATTTTTGTTTCTTGAGAGTAATATTAATAACATATCCTCATGTTTTAAAATGAATAGCAAAATTAAGGTTGCATGCAAACAATGGAAAAACAGATTTTGTTTCATCAGTGAAGAACGGATAAGTTTTATATCTGAATGGAATCAGTTTTATGTCTTTATCCTGTCCATTTTTCACTGTCTCAATGGATATGCCCTTGGGTAGACTCTTCAGAGAGTAACATACTGCGATATTCTTGGCAATGAGTTCTAGCATAAAATCGCACTTGTGAATTGGCCCGAAGTCAGTTCTCAATGTGAGAACTGTTACATCTACTTTGGAATGTAAAAATCATTTGTGTAAATGGGACAGGGCCAGGGCGAGGGGTAGGCAGGGTAGACACCTACCTAGGGTGCTACCTCCTGCCTCCACGAGGGGGGTGCACTTTTGGGGAAGTGGCCACAGGAATTCAGCACAATAACGGCTTGGCACAGGCACAGAATGCAGTGTCAGTAACTGACACCGCTCACTCCTCTCTCTGCCTACATCCTGTCCATGGCTCACTGCCTGCATTCAAATAGATTTGCATCTGTCATGCGCAAATACAATTGCTAGGAACAGAGGAGCTCTAATGAGCCTCCTGCTCTGCAGGGAACTTCAACAGAGTACAGGTCACCTGTGGCCCTAATACTGTTGGAGACGCTGCATGTGGGGGACGTCGGATGGCGCAATGTAGTGATGTCATCACGCCATCCAGGGTCCACTGCTATACAAGTGTAGTACGTGTGCCGACTGGGGGGTGGTCCCTTTCGGCTGTGAGACGGATTGTCGACAGATGCAAAAACTCATTCAACCAGGTCCAACTTTATTGGGTGTCCTCTTGACATCCACAGCAAACACGACAGCTTCTGCTCCTAGGCCCGGGTACCTGTCACCTCCTCCTACTCCTGTTTGGCGAGGACCCCTTCCGCCATGGCTACCGTTAGGCCCACGGCGTTTCCCCCGACTGAGTCTGCCCGCTGCAACATTTACTGCTCCTTTAGTGCCCAGCTGTCTGATACCCCAGGCCTCCTTTAGTCAGCAGCTGTCCTGTCAGGGCCACCCCCTCTCTGAGTATCCGTCTCTCTCCTCTGTCTTTCCTGAGCTCTTCCTTCCTCAGTCTTCTCCTGAGCTCTTCACTCTTCTGTCTCCTCCTGGGTGTCTGCTCTGCCCCTGGGACTCTCTTTCCTTTTATCTCCTTACTCTGGAAATCCCCTTCTCAGTCCCGTAACTCGTCCCACCATGACTCTGCATTTCCCTAGCCTAAATCTGATGTTAACTCCTTTTCTCACTACCCTATGTCTCCATCTTGTGGCCAAAACCCAGTACTGCACCTTCTCTTACTAATTCTAGCTGGTTTCCGTAGACATGTATACGAATTCTCAAACAGTGTACACAACATTTTACATGTTCCTTCTGCATCAGACAGGTCCATAGGTCAGTCCACCCTCCTACACAAGATATAAGAAGAGAAGATGGAGGCTGCATTGGATGAGAAACTGGATTAGGTGAGTATAATCTTTATTTTATTTTTCTTATTTGTTAATGAATGGGGCTATTAAAAAGGGTCTGACTGTGGATACATACAAGGGGCTGGCTGTGGGAACCTATGGGGGCTGGATGTAGGGACATTATGAGGGGCTGGATGTGAGGACATTATGAGGGTCAGGCTGTGGGAATATTATGAGGGGTTGGCTGTGGGGAATTACCAGGGGATTCGCTGTGGAGACATAACAAGAGGGACATAATAACATAATAAGAGGGGGACATAAAAAGAGGTTGTGATGTGCATCATATTATATGAAAGACTGTGGAGAACAGTATACCGGGGTTTTGGTGAAATCATACTGTATAGGAGGCTGTCAGGGACATTATAATGGAGGCTGTTGAGAAATAATACAATATTGAGGACATCATACTGTATATTGGGGGGGAAGAATGAGGGCATAGGGTGATGGATACAGAATGGGGGCATTGTGAAATGGGGGAACAATATGGGGAGAGGTTAGCATGGCGGAGGGAAAGTTTGAAGATACACTCTCTATAAGGAAAAACAGTGGCGAGAGGACAGCCATGGAAAAGGCTATGGTTCATAAGGGCAGATGGTGTGGTGGTCATATCTGATAATGGCAAACCGTGAGGTGGTTATAGTTCACATAGGCGTACAGTGTTAAGGTCATGTTCCATAGGAGGCATACATAGGGCATAGTATGGACAGATGTTTTATGCAGAGGGCATTTAAATAACATGTGTTGAGATATGCTCCTCAAGGAGCGGAGAATAATGAATCGGCAGAGAAGATCTGTGGACGTGAAAATTCATAATGGCGCCTGGAGAAGATGGAGATGAAAGATGGAGACAAAAAGACTAGGTCACATCAGTACTGTGGTTCCTGTACAGTCTACAGTCTGATAACAACAACTCCGAGCATTTTCGTACCATCGTTAAGAACATACTGGGAGATATAGATCCAGGAGATACAAATGTATATGGGCCTGACTTGACATTATAATTGATTGTTATACTAAGCTTGGTGATTTATTCAGGCACTGGTGGTGGTTCTGGTGACTTATACATGTACTAATAATGGTACTGGTATATTTATTTACTTATAGTGGTTCTCGTGATGTCTTCATGTAATTATTAAGGTTCTGGTGACTCATTGATATACTGATGGTGGCTCTGGTGATGTATTCATGTACCGATGGTGGTTCTAGTAACATTTATTTACTGATTATGGTTCTGGTGCTGTATTTATGTACTGTTAATGGCTCTGGCATTCTATGCACTGATGATGATTTTGATTTTGTATTCATGCACTTACTATGGTTCTGGTGATGAATACAGCATCAGAACCATCATCACTACATGAATACATCACCAGAGCCACCATTAGTTTTGTTGCCAACTGTATTTGTCGCATGATGGACATTAGAACCATCAAATATATCACTTTTTTATGATCTATGATGGGATCTGTTTAGTTTCCATTAGGATCTTCGCCAAATGCTGGACACCTTAATCGCCAAATGCTGGACACCTTAATTGAAACCAACTGGCCCCCATTATGGGACATGACATCTCTGACCTATTAATTTACTTGGGTGATAAGGGTTCATTGGGAGTGGAGAGTGCCATTGGCTTCATCTGCCTTGAGCACCACAATACCTTGACCCGTCCCTGGTATAGAACCTAGATTTTGAAAGTATATTATTTATAACAAGAAAATAGGACAGTGTCACAATTCCTCCACTTGGTGCGTAATTGTTCTGCTGTCCTATGGAAACTGAGTCATGCTGAGTTGTCAGTGTTTTGACTGACAGTTTGGCTGTCAAATCTTGTGATGGGCTTGTTGTTTGATTGACAACTTGGCTGTCCAATCTGGGACTGGAAGGTGCGGGACTTTCGCCAGCTGTTTTCTGTTCTGGAGATGGCCCAAGCTATTTACCTTTGTTGTTTGCCTCTCTTCCCTGCCAGACATAATTTGTGCTTCCTGGACAGTGTTTGCCTGATTCAGTTGTTCTGAGTTCTTATCTTCCCCTGCTGCCTGACCCTTGGACACTGTTATGACTATCCCTTTGTCATGTCCTTTTGATTTGATCCACTATCTCCTGGTATTTTGACCCCAGGCCGTGACCTGACTTACGCCTTTGTCTTTTCCCTTTGTTCTTCTAAGTGCTCTCTTGGTACTGAGCCCTTAACGTCTGACTTCTCTGCCTAATGCTCTGGGTAGTGACTAGCATCACAGACAAGCTAAGATTGGTGCTAAGACTATTTGACACCTATTAAATCATAACCCTGACTGACCTCCTAATTGCAGTTACTTGTAGCAGATGTGGAAACTGGCTATATATGTGCATGGCTGTCTTGACTAAAGTCAAAGGACAGCAGAGCCAATAATTTCTCTAGGATTAAATAAAAATGCTACACATATGCATGGCCATCTGTTTATTGCTGGTTAGGATCACAGAAACCAATCATGTCATGTCCTACTACATGTGAAATTGTTGCAGTTTCATAGCTGTATAGTTTTAAGGTTGAAAAGAGAAGTAAGTTATGATATGCCAATTAACCCAAATAATATTAGGAGAATAATTCCTTTCCGAATTCACATACGGCAGTCAACTAGGTCTCTGAATTATTGTTCCATCACAGAATTTATCACTAATAACAGGCAATATAATTTTTTTCAACAATGGAACCCAGGACCTCCTTGTACTTTTTGAGTAAATCACTCATTATAACATCATGTAGCTGAGAGTTCCATAGTCTCATTGCTCTTACAGTAAAGATTCACCGTCTTTGATTATGATTAAACGCGGGCTCAGATCAATAGTAACGAGCCAGACACAGAGCAGTGTGCACCGTAAGAACACGGTGACAGAATACCATTTCAGTGACGCTATATTAATGGGTTCAGTGCTTGTCAGCTGGTGGCCTGTAGTGCCGTTGTGTGGGAAAACTTGGGAACGCCTGTACTAAATAAGTGTTAAATCCTCCTTAGCCATGTTCAGTATTTGGTCAGTATTTTACCTCAGTATTTATAAGCCAAAACCAGGAGTGGGTGATAAATACAGAAGTGGTGATTTGTTTTTATTGTACTTTTCCTCTTATTGTTCCACTCCTGGTTTTTGCTTACAAATACTGGGGTAAAATACTGATCAAATACTGAACAAGTGAGTGTGGCCTTATTGTTAGAATAGATGGACTTCAAGAGGTCAGACTGCAACCTACCTTTAACTGACGGCATATACTAGTGATAGGCCATCACTATGTAGGATAGGAATAACTGTTTAAATGAAACAGATTTACTTTGAGAACCATTGTCCACAATGTCCTTCATCTTACTTCTGTACTGATCGAGGAGCCTGTACATATGGATCTGTAAAATGTTTCAAGATGTCTTTTTTATGTTGGGTCTTGTACATTAAATTTAGTGATCCTGTAAACTACTCAAGCATGTGACTAAAAGAATGTAGACTTTTAATACCTTTGAGAGTCTAATCCTGACCTCAAGGCCTCTTTCACACACTTCTCTCATATTTAGTACATTAGATATAATAGTGCCTGCGGATCATTCCATGTGCTGTATGAGCATTTCAGACAGGTAACATTTTTCCATTCTCGTCAAAATGGGCTTAGCACTGAAGGTGCCTAACTTTTGATTTCTTAAAACACCCATGAAGACAGGCCATATTTTTGCATCTCTCCATGCCTTAAATCATATCTGTATTGTAAAGTGCAATAAATATTGACAAGGAATAACTTTTCTAGACCTAGGATAATATGTGAAATTATGAATATAATATGTGAAATTTGAAACAAATAATAATGTGTAGCATTATACCAATTTATATAGCCTACTAATATTACTTCTTTCCTGTTTTCTTTACAACTTTCACCTCAAACTATGAAAGAACAAGAATGTCTGTGTTCCCTTCATCACTCAATATAAAGATTATAGCGAATTAATTACAATCTGAGAAAGCAGAGCTGTTTTACAGACAGGCAGAGGACAATTGTACAAATCAGTGTTCAGGTACACATGACACGGTGAACTCTTCGATTATTTATAAGTAGAGACAAACAAACTTTTTCGGAAAACATTTGCCAATCTCAAACTTGGCATAAATGTAGCACATTTGGATTCACGAGCATTTTTGTTCAAAATCGCCAAAATTCGGCCACAGTTAGGTAAATCGCGTTTCCACTAATGTTTTTAGGACTTTGGCTAGGATAGTGGTGCTGTATGATGAGCGGGGGGGGGACGCGTGAGATGTGGGGAGGGGTTGGGGAGAGGTGGGGAAGTAGCAACAAACTGTAGTCTTTTAGTTTTTTTAATTTAATGCGGGGAGATTCCTGCAGCCAATCAGGGCACAGAAACCATCTACAATGTTTAGACACAAGAACTTCGTCATTGGCTGTCACATGTCCCTCTCCATATAAAAGGCAGACATGTTGTTTTGGCACCATTTTGTCAGTGTAACAGTACAGAGAGGCTGCTCCTGCTGCAAGTATCAGATAAGGTACCATCACATTTAGCGATGCACCAGCGATCCCGACAACGATACGACCCGGTCAGGATCGCTGGTGCATCGCTAAATGGTCGCTAGTGAGCTGCCAAACAGGCAGATCTCACCAGCGACATAGCAGCGGTCGGCACTTACCTGTAAGACGCAGCAATGAAGACGTCCTCCCGCCCGCGTCCACGCATCGCTCGTCGGCGCCAGCAAGAAGCCGCCGATGAGAAACGGCCTAGGACGTTCTCGCGCGATCAGCGATAGCCAGTGGGGGAGCCGGTCAGAGGTAAGTATCACACATAGCGATATCGCTAGCAATGTCGCTGCTGCGTCACAAAACTGGTGACGCTTTAACGATATCGCTAGCGATCTCGCTTAGTGTGACGGGCCCTATAGATAGACAGTATATTGTCAGCTAGAAAGGTGAAATCGACCTTCCAGCATCTAAATTGTTTATGTTAATAGTGTGGTGCAGGCAAGATGGCACATTTCATAATCTAAATAGTTTATGACAATATTATGGTCCAGACACCAGGCCACATTTCAGAATCTAAATCCTTTCTGCTAATAGTGTGATCCAGCCAGAAGTCCACATTTCAGAATCAAAATAGTTTGTGCTAATGGTGTGGTCTAGCCAGGAGTTTACATTTAAAAATCAAAATCCATTGTGCAAATTGTGTGGTGCAGCCAACAGTATACATTTCGGGATCTAAATCCTTTGTGTTAATTGTGTTGTCCATTCAGGAGTCCACATTTCAGCTTCTAAAGGTACCGTTACACTTAGCGATGCACCAGCGATCCCGACAACGATATGGATCGCTGGTGCATCGCTAAGTGGTCGCTAGTGAGCTGCCACACAGGCAGATCTCACCAGCGACATAGCAAGGTTCGGGGGTCACTACTTACCTGTCAGACGTGGCAATTCTGACATCCTCCCGCCCACGTCCACGCATTGCTCTTCGGCGCCACAGGAAGCCCAGCAGGAAGTGGCCGACGAGAAACGGCCCAGGACATTCTCGCGCGATCAGCGATAACCAGCGGGGGAGCCGGTCGGAGGTAAGTATCACATGTAGCGATATCGCTAGCAATATCGCTATAACATCACAAAACCAGTGACGTTATAGCGATATTGCTATGTGTAACGGGCCCTTTATGCTAAATGTGTGGTCCAGACATCACTCCACATTTCAGTATCTAATTTTTTTGTGCTAATTCTGTGCTCCAGCCACACTATCTCAGCAAATAAAAACATATTGTTAAATTACTGACAGGTGACTGACAGGTGTGGGCCTTGGGTTGTGATCAATTTGGTCAAAAGAGGGGAAAATGCAAGGTTGTGGTGGACGGGGGGGGGGAGGCTTGGTGTTCAAGCTGTACGTGGGGTGGGTGGTAAAGTTACTAAACAAGCAACGGCTCGTCCTATCCAAAGACCTCTGACAACTTCTGTTACTGGACTCTCTTTCTTTGGCAACCGCACTATGGTATGTCTTGTAGATGAGGGCCAAAAAGAGCATGTGCTCCAGTGGATGGCAAGCACACCATCAAGTGGCCTTTTCTAATCTTTCTTGACCTTAACATCACACACACAGTACAGTTCACAGAGGTGGCACCCCAATTACCCTTGTTTCTTCTCGCATCACAGCTCTCCAACCGTCCAACTGACCCTGAGTGCAAATAGTATAATTTTGGAGCATTGATACATGGGACAGGCTTTGGGACAAAGCTTGAACAGCATTTTAAGCGTAAACATTGATCAGTAACACGTGTATGAGTGACAGGTGTAGGCCTGGTGCTCTGAGAGCCCTGCCAAATTCAGGCAACTCTTATGAAGGAAACTCAACTTGAGTCCAAACATTTCCAAAAATTAGAATTCCTAATGAGAAAATGTCCAGGAGACAGCGTCAAATATAAATCATCCGAAAAAGGGCAAATGGAAGCCAAGTCTTAAAAAAATCTCAAATTTTTATTATGGTATTATTGAAAAAATTTTTTTAGTTAAATAAGAAAATCAATAAGTACATAAAACATGAGGACACTGCAACAAGAAAAAGTACCGCTGCACCATGACGGTAAATAGCACAAATGTCTGAAGAAAATAAACATCCCAATTGATATTTACATATACAGATAAATTATGCCCAAAAAATACTGCGCAAAAAGCAGAGGTTTATTTCCATATGTACAGTATATCAAAAAATCCTGTGATTTAAATAAAGATACCATGACAGTAGTCAACAGTATTCATTGTGTGAGCTTTAAAATATCAAGGCATAAAAAAGTGCAAAGTGCAAGGATAAGTAAATAGAATCAATAATGTTTGCTAGTGCAGTGTATAGGGATAATAACCCCCAGGATGCATGCTGAGACAGCAGAGTAGACAAAGAAGGTAAGAGGCTAAAGTGCCTCTTGAAAAAGCCAATGCGAAACACGTGTTGGGGTTCTCCTGCCTGCACCACTGAGGTAATATGCATTCATTACACTGTTTACTTATGGCACTTTAGCCTCTTACTTTCTTTGTCTACTCTGAGGTCTCAGCATGCATCCCGGGGGTATTTATCCCTATACACTGCACTAGCAAACATTTGATTCTATTTACTTACTGTTTACATATCCTTGCACTCTGCACTTTTTTATGCCTTGATATTTTAAAGCTCACACAATGAATACTGTCGAATACTGTCATGGTATCTTTATTTAAATCACAGGATTTTTTGATATACATATGGAAATAAACCTCTGCTTTTTGCACAGTATTTTTTTGGCCATAATTTATCTGTATATGTAAATATCAATTCATATCAATTGGGATGTTTATTTCCTTCAGTCATTTATGCTATTTACCGTCATGGTGCAGCGGTACTTTTTCTTGTTGTAGTGTCCTCATGTTTTATGTACTTATTGATTTTCTTATTTAATGAAATTTTTTTTAAATAATACCATAATAAAAATTTGAGATTTTTTAAGACTTGGCTTCCATTTGCCCTTTTTCGGATGATTTCCAAAAATTAGGTGCAGCCACCAGGAAAAGTGGCATCAATTGACCCACAGTAGAAATTTTATAATGGCACAGCAGCAGAAAGGCATGGGCCATTTATGAGCCATGATCTGGGCCAGCATTTACAGCTATGAATTTAAGTTTAAATTAAGAAGTGGGAGAGGAACCGGTGTAGACCTATTGTGCTTGGATCCCTGATACCTCATACAACAGCTGAAACTGCTTTTGTACTCAGCAGCACTCAGGTGGCACAAATATCAGCTTCGTAGGCTACTATTGTTTAAAAAATTTAAGGATAGTAACACAGGTTGTTGACTGAAAGTAAATGCAGGCTTGCCGGTCTGGGAGGCCAATTGCTACAGGCAACACACACACATGAAGGAGACCCAACTTGGAGTCCAAACATTTCAAAAAATTATTGCCAAGCACCATTAAAGTGGCATTCATTTCCCCAGAGTAGAAATAGTATAATGGGGCTCTGATACCTCTTCCACTACAGGCCAACTTGGTGTCTCCACATTTTAAAAAAAATGTTTATAACACCAGTATCAACAGCTGGCACAGCCAAGATAATGGTTTCCAGACTGCAATAACGCAAGGCCAATGCAGCACGCTAAAAACTGCACCATTGCCTAGTCTTTCCAGTCTGTGACAGGGGTGCAAAAGTCATTGGAGCTCCATGACTTGTTCATCTTAATGAACATTAGGTGGACTACACTTTCAGGGGACAGCCAGATGCGCTTATCCATCAGTACAAAAACCAGCAGTGCTGAAGACACGTTCTGAGAGAACACTGAATGCTGGGCATGACAAAACCTCCAAAGCATGATAGGCTAGCTCAGGCCACTCTTCCATTTTTGAAGACCAAAATGTGAAAGGGTTCAAACCCCCATTATGGCATTGATATTGAGCTACAGATGGTCCTGCACCATCCTCTCCATTCGTTCACGTGTCAGACTTGTACTCTGTTCTGCTTTTGCATGGACTGGTCTTAAAAATGTGTGAAACAATTTACAGAAATTGCTTGTGCCACTTACATTGCTGCTGCTGTTTTTTGCACTGACGACTCGACGTTCCCTGCCTCACGGCAGTCTTGGGGAAAGGGACTTAAGATTATCTACAAGCGCGTTTTGATACTCAAGCATGCACGTGTTTCTTTCCAAGGGGGAAACATCTGGCAAAATTTACACTTGTACTGTAGATCTAACAGAGTGGCAACCCAGTAGTCAGCACTATTTCTAAACATAAGAATACGGGCATCATGTTGCAGATAGTTCATCAAGAAGGCGTTCATGTGTCAGGCACTTCCATGAGGTCCAAGTCCATGGTGTGTTGGTGATGAGAGAACACTTAAGCTTGCTTCATTAGTCCCCTCCTGCCAACTTGGGACAACAGAGAGGGGGATCATTACTCTCTTCATCTCCTAACTGTTGTGTGCACATCACCTGTTCCTCCTTGTCCTTCTCCATTTGTTCCTCGGCTTCTTCACCTTCACTAACAGTTTGTCTGCCACCATGAGTCCACCTCAATTGCTGTAGTCCATCCTCCCATGGCACCTGGAACTTAGAGATATTGTTATCCCGTCTGTATCCTCAGCTGTTTGGGACCACCACCTCCTCACGCATACTATTCAAAGTGTGCTCCAGCTTGTAGATAACTGGAATAATGATGCCGACGATGGCCATCTTAGTAGTCATTTCAAAACTGTGCAGAAGGGTGCAGATGTCCTTCATCTGTGTCTACTCCGAAAGCGTGATTTGCACCTAGTCCGCAGCGCTTTGGCCCAGGCTATGCAAAATGACATACTGCACCAGGGCTTGTCACTACTGCCAAAGTCGCCACAACATGTTGTCTTGCTAAATTTTCTCCCAAATTAGGTTATTTACCTTAACTTACGTAGCGCTCACTGGCATCCCAACCAGGCAAAGATTATTGACAATCTTTTATTTTAGCAAGCAATCATTTTGTCTTACATAGCACATGAATAGTCTCAAGATTTAAGAATGACAGTTATGACATGAAAGATTTCAGCATCAATAATAATTACCGAGTTATTGTAGCATCACCCTTCGCATCGGGGGACCTCGATCAGCGGGAAGGGGTTCTCCTCGGTCAGCATCACAGACTAAGTGCGTCCACTTGAATCGTCTGGAAAGTCCCTACCCGCTGAGGAGGTCAGCACTTTTTATAATATTAATTGGAATGATCACGCACTGACATGCGCAGTGAATCAGGTTTCACCTTGATCACGCGCTGTCATGCACAGTAACTTGTTTTTTTTCACATTCCTCCTTTATCTCAGTTGGATTGGTTCTCACATTCCTCCCTTTCGACTCCCACAACAATGCCTGGGCAGGTGGATGTTTTTTCACATTCCTGAGTGTGTGCTCTCCTCATGGCAGAAAAAGTTCAGATTCCGATCACAATCCATAGTATCCAAATGGATGTTTCAATGTACTGCAATCACTATCTTATTGACTGGATGCCTATCTATACCAGTCTCTCACTCATGCATATCCCATTTGTATCACACATGTGTAGAGTGGAGTTCCACCATGTAGGCACATCAAATATCAACCAGTTATCCAGTAGCCCAAAAGACCTCTGTAGCGATGCAAGTCGATGACCTGTGGGGTATGAATGGTGGAAGTGAGCACACAGCGACCATGGTTTCTGTAGCAGCGCTTGCAGGCCAGGATAGTGGCATAGAAATTGCTGCACCACCACGTTGAGGATGTGATCCATGCAAGGCACGTGTGTGAGGTTGCCCCAGAGTACTGACCGCCACCAGGTTCGTACTGTTATTGCACAAGGCCTCCCCTGGTTCAGTGGAGACAACCATTGCTCAAACTCAATCTGGATAGCTGTCCACAACTCATTAAATACTGCCTGATTGCGAAGAACCCTGGTAGTGCAGTACAAAGGTTGGGGGATTCTCTCTGCACTGTTGGAATGCGTGTCTCATTAAGGGAGAGGTTCAGGATGCAGATGGAGACCCTAGAGTAGGTGGAAGAGGCAGAAGCAGTGGAGTAGTGTTAGATACAGAAGTTTGTCCCTCAAGCATTGACGATTCCAAGACTTGGTGTCTAGTGGTTTAGTTCTCCATCCCCTGGTGTGGAGTGGTTTTGTTTTCCAACTATAGGTGTTTAGTAGTTTAGTTCTCCAACCCCTGTTGTCTAGTAGTTCAGTTTTCCATCTTCTGGTGTGTATTGGTTTAATTTTTCATCCCTTGGTTTCTAGTGGTTGAGTTCACCATCCCTTGGTTTGTAGTGGTTTAATTATCTAACCCTAGGTATTTAGTAGTTTAGTTCTCCAATTCCTGTTGTCTATCAGTTTTGTTCCCCATCCCCTGGTGTGTAGTGGTTTAGTTCTCCATCCATCCAGTTCCATCTCCAAGCACCCTGCAAGCCTTGGGAATTCCAAGACATGTGGAGCAGACCCTTCCCTACCTGCACCCACCAGAGTCACCCAGTGCACAGTCCGTGAGATGTAAGTCCCCTGGCCATTCTTGCTCATCTAGGTGTCAGTCGTGAAATGCATCCTGGCAGACATTTATTTTTTTTCAGGAACAGGAGATTTTGTCTGCGATATGCTGGTGTAGCACACACACATCTTCCTTAGAGAAGTAATGGCAACTGGTTTTGGGTTTGACTGTGATGGCGATCAGCTTTTGGAAAGTGTCTGTATACATCAGAAGGAAAGGCAGCATTTCCGTGGCCAACAGATTGGAGATGGTGAAGTTCAAGCTCTTAGCTTTGGCATGTGTAGGAGGAAACAATCTTTTATGTGACCACAATTGCAGGACCAAGGGCTGGCTCCTGTGCTTAGAAAGAGTGTAGTAGGGTGAAGACAACAATTTCTGGACTGTGTATGAATTGCGGGTAGAGATGTTATGGTGTATTGAGCAAGTTGTGATGTTCTCGGTGTCTGAGATCAGTCAAAAACAGCAGACGTGTCCACTACACTAACAGCTGATGGGCTTTCACTCACCCCTACTGTAGCGACTAAACAAGTGTAGGTTCTGAGGCTGAAGAACTGCGTGAGAACACTTGCCAAGATGACTGAGGAGGATCAAGTAGCAAATGCAGTTGAAGGAGCGGCCAGTGGTTGCCAAGGCCTGCTAGGCCACCATTTAGTGCAGTGAGTTTCCCAGACTAACGCAGGTTAGTTGCCAGATAGCATGAGTTGGGTCACACTTTTCGGTCTCAGAAAGACCCAGGCTAGGCAATCCTTGCCACCCATGCGAACTGCAGACTCGCGACTGCTGCTGGCCACAGCCAGAGTTGTGGCTGTGGATGCAGCCATTGCCATGGTTGCATTGCTTCGTGTCTGTGTGGGAAGCTAAAATGTAACCTCCTTGATTTCCTTCTTCACCTCCTCTGCGGCAGCTGTGTGCCTCTGGTTCACACTAAGTGGAATCTACAACCTCTTCATCATACTTTCTGTTCTCCCAGTTCTCACCCTCCTCCTCGTCCTTCCCCAGCATCACAATACAGTCTGTGTGCGCCTCTAGTATCTAAGTCTCATCAGGATCACCTTCACCCCCAGGGGTTAATGTCTGGTGATGAGGGTCTGGATTCTGCTCAGACCACGCTTCATCCGGCCCCATTTCCAAATGAAAAATATTTTGGGCATTAGTGCAGTTGCTTTCCTCCTTGAGTCTGAGTCTTTGGAGCAGACCTCTGCTGTCCATGGAATAGAAAGTGTAAATAGCTCTGCAGACTCACCCATCAGTGATACCCCACAGGCAGTTGGGCAGTTAGAGAGTTGTGATGTAGGGGGAAACAAGGGTAATTAGGGTGCCACCTCTGAGGACTGTACTATGTGTGATGTTAAGGTGGAGGAAGAGGAGGAGAGGCCACTTGATGCAGCGCTTGCCATCCACTGGAGCACATTCTCTTTCTGGCTCTCATCTACAAGGAGTAGATGAGGGTGTCCCGCAAGCTCGTTGCCTTGGGATAATTCTAGACTCTGATGTCTTCTTCAAAACATATAGCCATGCGCTTTCTTCTTCATGCCTACTACAACTTACAAATATTTCCTGTATCCGTACATTCCTTAATCAAGACTCTACAAAAACCCTAGTCCAAGCACTCATCTCCCATCTCAACTACTGCAACCT